>NC_092857.1:8714315-9025402 GCF_039878825.1 Excalfactoria chinensis | reverse complement strand
TGGAGTTCATTGCACAGGAAAGCATCCAGATGGGTCTTGAGTATCTCCAGAGAAGGAGACTCCCCCACCTCTCTGGACAGCCTGTTCCAGTGCTCCATCACCCTCACAGTAAAGAAGCTTTTTCCCATTAGAGTTTGTTCACTTACTGGCTGGCAGAATATATGGATTCCAGGGTTCCAAATATGGTTTCCATTACAGCAGGTTTCAGTGTCCCTTTGGCCTTTAAAATTGTCACAAAGAACTAAACAGGAAAGAGTTAAAAATCACAGGTAATTCAAAGATCATTCTTAGCACTGAGCAGAGGCAAGAATTTGCAGCCTGCACACTCGAGCTCAGAAGGACAGCAGGTACCATGAGCACCTATCTAAAATATCTATCATCACACGTAAGTATTTTTGGTAACCTTGACCATAGCTAGAGGCATGTGACTGAGTCTATTTCAGTATTCCAAGATGCATCTGTTTTTAACAGCCTACTTCATCTATCTGTGTGTTTTCTATGCCCCTATCAAGCATTTTAAGCCAAGTCCCCTTTATGGTCAAAACTTACGGCTGGATATGAACCAAAGCCAAAGGGCCAAAACCACAAGCCATCAGATGCATAACAGGAGGTAAAAAACAGGAAGAAAAAAAAACAACAAAAAACACCAGCTTTCAGGTTCAGCAACATAAAGAGCTGTGATTTGTCACATGTTGTATAGATGCATCGAATTCATGTTCTGTGACCTCATGACGCCAGAAATAAACACGTGCTTCCTGAGGGCAGCCATGTACCAGAAGGGCCCAAATACACACCGTTACCACCAAATACAGCTGCTCGAGGTATCTGTGCTCCGTTTCCAGCAGCTCCTTGGCTGTGCGGCAGCGCTTTCTCTCCCAGCGAGCCCTCTGTTCTTCCACTGTGTTTGCTCCAGGCATGGGTAGAAGGGGTGAGTAGCTCATGGTAGCCTCGGGGCTGACAAACAGAAAGGGAACCACTACTGAGAGCCTGGAGAGATGGACACACAACAAACAAACAACGTGAGCCAAAGGGCACAAATTCTAGCATTTCTGTGGAAGACAGGAAGTCAGTTAACAGTAACATTCAACAACAGCTTCCTCAGCTTCCTTCTGCATTCTTACTTGTGGGGACACGAGCCTTGCATCAACCAGAGGAAAAGTGACCGTAAGACCGGACTGTGAAAGCAAGAGAAGTAATACATTACAATGCAGCCATAAGCAAAACTCGAGCACACAATCCCACCTGCCTTACTATCCCACGTGCTGCTGCTTCCTGTGCTTTAGGCCATCCTTCATGCAGAAATCTCACTAAAAGCACAGACATCGGCAGCATACAGAAATAGAAAACAGTCCTAAGATTTGTGCTACAGGAGAGATTGTTTTTCCCCCATGGAGAATCCCCTAAAAGTCAGTGTACTGCACAGCTCTTTTTTAATAGCAGTTTGTCATCTCAGAGATGAGAGCCTAAGCAACCATCACGAACCACCCTGTGCACTTACTATTAGCAGGCTTCACTGCTGCTCTTCTCTTCTTCAAGAGCATCACGGCTTTCTTACACAGAAAAACATTCTCACCACCTTCTCCCAGAGAAAGAAGCAGACGCCAGCACAGCATTCATTACATCTAGCTTTCTTTTGATGAAAAGGAAGAGCGGCTTGTTGCATGCTTGCCATGATACTAAACCTGTGGTTTCAGGGTAAGCTTGCCGCTCTGTCTTGAGCTGCCCCCACAAAAGTTCTGCCTCGCAAACATTCAAGCTATGCTAGCATCGAAATTTATGTTGTCTCAGAGAAGAGCATTTGTCAAATACAGCCTTCCAGATATTTCAGACACCAAAAGTCAAGCAAGGAGTATGGCCTCCTCAGCTTAGCAAAAGTCCAGATAGCTGAGAGAGGTGCACATTGTTTTGTAGCACCAGGAGTTTCTTCTGTTTTTTTTTTTTCCTCACATTTATTCATGAAACAGCCACAAGTCTAATTAAGGTCAAGTCTTTCTCACGGCGAGATGCGGCTGGGAGCTGGAGAGGTAGCTCTGCATTAATGCTAACCAATGGCTTAGCATCAGCACACACATTACATTCTGAGAGGCTACCAGCCACAGAACATCTTTACCCAGGGCAGGTTGCACAGTTTGTTTAAAACAAAACCAAACGAGATAACGAATGACCACCAGGCTATACCACCTCAGTTTAAATCTACTGAAATCTAACCTGGGGGTACTGGTAGATCCAGCTGGGCGTGAGCCAGCAGTGTGCCCTGCGGCCCAGCCAGCCAGCCGGATCCTGGGCTGCATCCAAAGCGTTTGGAGGGAGGGGATCCTGCCCCTCTGCTCTGCGCTGTGACACCTCACCTGCAGCACTGCGCCCACAGCTGGGGTGCTCAGCACAGGTTGCCCAGGGAGGTGGTGGATGCCCCATCTGTGGAAGCACCCCAGGTCAGGGCGAAGGGACTCTGAGCACCCAATGGAGCTGTGGGTACCCCTGTTCGCTACAGGAGAGTTGAGCCAGGTGATTTTCAAGGGTCTCCCCAAACCATTCTATGAAACTTTCAGGGTTTTCTTTGTTGTGAAACTTGGGAAAGAGTTTGGGATGTCCTGGAAAACCAACCTGCAATTAGGACTAATCGGGAGGCCAGCAAGCTGGAGCACATGGCAGACTCACTAAATTGCTTGCCACGGGCTGCTTACACAGCAAGCAGGAGATGTACACACACTGCACACTGCTCCTTGTCAGGCTCCTCCAGACTCCCTTCAGAGCTGCTTCTTATCTGCACTGTCTCTCCCTGAGTACCTATCAAGCCCTGGGGACCATAGGGTTGCTCCCACCAGCTCAGGCTGTCCAGGGCCCCATCCAACCCGGCCTGGAGCATCTCCAGGGATGGGACACCACAGCTCTGGGCAGCAGTGCCAGGCCCTGAACCCACCTCCACACACCCAACCGTAAGTGCACAGCACACACCCCACCGTAGCAGCCCTGCTCCAGCTCCCTCCTTCCTGAGGAGGCCCCAGCGTGCCCGGACGGCTTCCCCTTATCATCTCCTTCCTTCTGCCCGCCGCCCCGCACCGTGCCCCGGTTTGCTGCTGCCCCGACCCCCGGGCTGTCCTGGCGCCATCTTGGCGCTCCCGGGGCGTCCGGGGCGACCACGCACCGCACAGCACCGCACAGCACCGCACCACACAGCACCGCACAGCACCGCACCGCACAGCACCGCACCGCACAGCACAGCACCGCACAGCACCACACAGCACCGCACCACACAGCACCGCACCACACAGCACCGCACCGCACCACACAGCACCACACAGCACAGCACAGCACAGCACAGCACAGCACAGCACCGCACCGCACAGCACCGCACAGCACCGCACAGCACAGCCACCCCTCGGCGCTTCCCTCGCCCAATGGCACCGCCGCCCGTTACCTGCTCCGGCTCCTCGGTCGCCGCTCCGCGTTCAAACCGAGCTCCGCCCCGGAGGGCGGTCCCGGGGAGGGGCTGCGGTGAGGCGAGCCGGGCGGCGGGCCGGGCCGGAGCGGGCAGCATGGGATCGGCGGCGGAGCGGCGCGGGGTCGAGGCGGAGCGGGACCTGGCTGGGGACCTGGCGGCGTTGGCGGAGCTGGACGAGGCGACGCTGCTGGGCGCGCTGCGGGATCGCTTCTTGCGGCAGCAGATCTACGTGAGTGCGGGCGCGGGGCTCGGGCTGTCCCCTCCCGGCTCTCCCCTCACCTCTCTCCTCTCCCCGCCTCCAGACCGACGTGGGGGACATCCTTGTCGCCGTGAACCCCTTCCAGCCCCTGCAGCTCTACGGGAGAGAGGTGAGTGCCGCGCTCGGGCTGCCCCGTCGCGTGCCCAAGAAGCGGCTGGTGCCGGTGCCGCGTCTCCGAGCTCGTCCTCAAGGGCCGGTCTCACCCTGCAGGTCTCCGAGCAGTACCGGTGTCATGAGAAGGGCACGCTGCCTCCGCACATCTTCGCCGTGGCCGACCGTGCCTACCAAGCCATGCTGGGCCGCCGCGGCGCCCGGCCGCAGAGCCAGTGCATCGTCATCAGGTGAGGAGGGGGCACGGCCTCGAGGGCACGACGGAGCCCTCTGGGACCTCGTGGGGCCGGGGGGCTGCTGATGGGCTCACGCGTTGTACTCCCCTTCAAACCTTCACCTATCCAAGCCCCTGGCGGGTCCAAACCCACCTTCGTTGGCTGCACATCACTGCTTTCCAGGCAGATAAGCAGACAGATGGTGAAGAGAGAGGTGATGTGTAAGGAGCTGGGTTTCGTGCAGCCGCTTGCTAGCCTTTGCTGGTAGTGCAACTATGTGGGGACTACAGGGGTTGCTTCTGTTGGGTTGTAGTGCTGGAAAGGTTAACCAGCTCTGCACATTGCTTTTCTTTGGCAAGACAACTTCCACTGTAATTTGTGTGCTGAATCTTGTAAATCACGCAACTATAAAATGGCTTGGGTTAGAAGGGACCTTGGATATCATCAGGTTCCACCCTCCCTACCCCCCCCCAACCAGAGGTAGGGCTGCCATCCATTAAATAGGCAGCAGACCAGGCTGCCTGGGGCCTCATTGAGCACAGCCTTAAGTACCTCCAGGAAAGGGGCACCACAGCTCTCTCACTGCTGTTTCACTGAGAAACTTCCCCCTGGCATCTAATCTAAATCTCTCTTCCTTTAGTTTGAAACCATTTCCCCATCTCCTCTCACTTATATACTCATGTGAAAAGCTGATTTCTCCTTTTTATAACATCCCTTTAAATACTGGAAGGCTGCTATGAGGTCTCCTCAGAGCCTTCTCTTCTCCAGACTGAACAAGCCCAGCTCTCTCAGCCTGACTTCATAGGAGAGGTAGAGTGGGCCTATCTTTGTGGGTGCCCCATCCCTGGAGGTGCTCAGGGCTGGGCTGGATGGGGTCCTGGCAGCCTGAGCTGGTTGGGGGGGCAGCCAGCTTACAGCAAGGGGGTGGAACTGGATGACCTTGAAGTTCACTTCCAACGTAAACCATTCTATGGTTCTATCATTTCCCTTAGTAACCGAAGAGGAAGGGGAAGAGAAGGAACTTCTTTGCTGTGAGAGAATCTGGTCAGGAAAAAAATCATAAAATCAAACCATTCCTTGGCTGCATCCAAAGCAGCGCAGCCAGCAGGGCAATGGAGGGGATCCTGCCCCTCTGCGCTGTGACACCTCACCTGGAGCACTGCGCCCACAGCTGGAGTGCTCAGCACAGGTTGCCCAGAGAGGTGGTGGATGCCCCATCCGTGGAGGCACCCCAGGTCAGGGCGAAGGGACTCTGAGCACCTGATGGAGCTGTGAGTACCCCTGTTTGCTGCAGGGGAGTTCAGCCAGGTGACCTTCAAGGGTTCTATCCAACTGAAATGATCCTGTGATTCTGTGTTGTTGTGAGAAGTGAGTTCTTGTAACACAAGACTTTTCCACTATCATGAGCATTTCCCTCTGTTATGTCATTAGTTTCTTGTCTGCAGGGCAGCAGATAGCATCAACTAGCAGAGAAAGCCTCCAACAGCATCAACTAGCAGAGAAAGCCTTTAAGCACCAGATGACTTTCTCTTCTGGTGATTGTAGAGTATTTAAGTGTCTTTTGAGTTGAAATGTTAATTGCCAGCTGCTTTATTTATTATTTCCTTCGTTATGTGAGCATTCTGATCAGTTTCATGCTTCATGGTATGGAAATGACTTACTGAATCATTACTGAGTGTTGCAGCGGGGACTGGGAACAGGCCTTGGGTTCCAACCCTACTCATTTCGTCAGCCTGCAGGCCAACAGCACCTTGAAGTGCTGTTATGAAGCAGGAAGATGCGGTGGCTGTGAGTCTGCAGGCGGGAAAGGTTCTGCTGGTGAAGTTTGTAGGATCTGAGAAAAGTCAGAGCAGGAAGGAGGTAGAAGACAACATGAGAGACCTGTCGGTGTTTCCCAGTAAGGTGGTGGTCTTGTTATTTTCTGAGAGCGGTTTCTGGTCTCAGAAATGACAGCTCAAGCCATGCACCTTGCAATCCTCTTAAGTGTGTTGTTGTAACAGGAAGTTGATGGTTTTACTATCTGCGAGTGGTAAAACACTCAGTAGCAAGATTACCTGGTTTGAGCAAAGCTTGGGCTGGGGAGGTGGATGTTACTCCTGTGACACCAGAGTTTATCAGAACAGTGTAGCGATGCAAGGACGTTCTGCTGTTCCCTGTGCTTGGGCTGCTTCCGTGTTGCAGATGCCCACCTCTAGCAAGGCACAAACCCATGTAGTTTTCTCCAGGACACACATGTTGCCTTCCCGTCCTTTCTGTTCTCTCTTTGGCCACTGCAGCTTAATCTGGGAGATCTGGGTGACTTGTTTCAGAGGTTACAACTGATGCTGAGCACAGCAACTGCCCTCCGGTGGCATAAGCTCATTGCAATCAAGTGTTCTTGTGCTGCAGATTCCACTGGCTCAGGTCGGCTGGCATTAGTCACAGCCTCAGTATACTGTGGAACAGCACGTGGGTCTCCTGGAGATGACTTTGCTTTTTTTCTCAGCCTGGGGCAGTTAGACACCCGCAGCTGGAGAGCATGCTTGCAGGGCTTGGCAAAGCTGCTGCTCTTGTTTAAGAGTTGTAGGGGTGAGCTTGAATTGGGGGAGTGCTGATTGACAGTGCTTCTGTGGAGGAAGGAAGTCACCAGAGCTCTGCATCCAGTTCTGTAGCCCCCAACATAACAGGGATGTGGAGCTGTTAGACCAGGTCCAGAGGAGAGCTGCAGAGATGGTCAGAGGGCTGGAGCAGCTCCTGTACAAGACAGGCTGAAAGAACTGGGACTCTTCAGCCTGGAGAAGAGAAGGATCCAGGGAGAACTTATAAAGGCCTTCCAGTACCTGAAGGGGCCCTACAAGAAAGCTGGGGAGGGACTTCTGGTAAGGGCATGTAGTAACAGGACAAGGGAAAGTGGCTTTAAACTGGAAGGGGGTGGATTTAGACTAGATGTTAGGAAGCAATTCTTTACTGTGAAGGTGATGAGACCCTGGAACAGGACACGTCCCTGCCTATAGCACAGGGTTGGAACTTAAGGGTCGCTTCCAACCTAAACCATTCTATGAAAACCAAAGGATCATTTTATCTGTGTGGCAGAGACACTGGGCAGCATATGGTCTTGTTTTGGTTGCCCATATTCAGGTGGTGATGGCTCGTTACATGCCTGGGATCAGGTACTTACTTTAGAGCTTGAGGTATTTAGCAGCCTGTGACAGGTGCAAGCACAGAGTTGCTGGGAGTTGCAAAGCAGCAAAGCCACACCTGGTGCTCAAAGGTCAGATGTATAAACAGAGACCTGCCCTCGTATATACTTGCCTCATTTCCTGCATTTTTATTTTTACTGTGCAGATGCTGAAGCTGTGAGCCAGTGTGATGCTATCAGTTTGTGAGGCAACGTGTCCTTGACTGGGCATTCCCCTTCCCGTAGGTTGGGAAGCTGTGCTTTCCGAGTACTGCTTATTTAACTTGGAGGTGGAGTGCTGAGTCTGCGTGATGCCAAAATGACGTGCAGCATTGCTGCTGTAGGTGTGACGGGGCCTGAGGAAATAGTCGCAAGTTGTACCAGAGGAGGTTTAGACTAGATATAAGGAAAAACTTTTTCTCTCAGAGAGTGGTCAGGCACTGGAATGGCTGCACAGGGAGGTGGTGGAGTCACTGTCCCTGGTAGCATTCAAGAGGTGCCTGGATGTGGAGCTATGAGATGTGGTTTAGTAGCTGTGATAGCAATGGTGATGGGAGGACTAAATGATCTTGTAGGTCCTTTCCAACCTTGTGATTCTGGGATTCCGTATGCCAGCATTATCAACCAGCTAAAGTGTGTGAAGAGCATGTGAGATTTGAGATTGCAGCGGTATCACAAGATCGATTGCTCACTTCTGGATGTGAGATGGGGCAAATGTCTGTAGGAATAAGAACCTGTAGACCCCAGCCGCACTTTTGAAAGGGATTGTTAAGTGTAATTCTGTTAAGAAGCAGGTCAAATGGACTCTTCTATGTGCCCCATCCAGTAATGACAGCGTGGAGTATGTATGTGCTTCCTGGTGGATGGGGAAAAATTCCCCTGGGTGGGGATCAGTACATTGTGGAACCCACTGTGTAAAGCTGAAAGAAGGTATGAAACTGCTGGAGTGCACTCTCAAGCAATAGGATGCTAAGATATGAGGGTCACAGCAGTTATACTTTGGAGCAGCTGGAGTTTCCTCACTTTTTCTTTGCAGTGGAGAGAGCGGTGCAGGGAAAACAGAGAGTACCAAGCTACTGTTGCAGCACATAATGAACCTATGCAAAGGCAACTCACAGCTGGAGCAGCAGATCCTTCAGGTAGGTGTTGGTGGGTTCCTGCTTGTAGATGCAGAAGTAGCATTGCTGTGAGGCAGCTTGCACTGAGCTCAGAGAGCCTCCTGGTGAATCATCACCACTGAGCTGCGGAGCAAAACATTAAGACACATTTTAGGAAAATAGTGGGAAGGATGATGAAACAGCTGACCACAAGTTAGAAGGGTTGGTAGGTTTGCTGGGAATGTGGTGGTTTGGTTCCCAAATGGAGCAGAACTATTGTGATCGTTCAGCATGATGTCTGTAACAAGGGAGTAGGGGCTTATTTTCTGAATCATTTCCTGTTTGAGATGGAACAATGTTTTTATTAGAAAAATAAAAGCTTGATTTAATGAAAGTCAGGGATGGCGAATCTACACAGCCTTCAGTAACCTTTCATTGGCCAGCTATACTTACTGTCAGGCACATACTTGCTCACTCACTGACTTCATCTTCACTATTTTCGTAACTTTTGCTAGCTGATTTTGAAAAGTGGCTCTTTGGTCTTGACTCGCTCCCAGGGGCATTTTATTCTGAGCAAATCATACCCTAACCTTCCAACTGATAGATTAAGCAGAACGAGTTCTTGGACTGCTCCATTTTAAAGTCTGTTTCAGACATCTGTGGTGGAATCAGACCCAATCTGGCCTGATTGTTCTTTCAGTTTCATCATAATTCACTGTTCTGATCCGTATGTTGTCTACAGATGCCATTAGGTAATTTACCATGCTTACCTTTAACGATTGTCATGTGTATTTGCTTGTTGTTGGTTAGCAGACAGATCATCTGGTGGTACCATACCAGATTACTGGGGAAGTCATTTCTGAGTGTTCATGGAGTGTTTCTTATTCCATCAGAATGTTAAACAGCAAGTGCTAAAGCTAACCTTTTCCAAACAAGCTGGATTGAATCGCTTAATTTGAAGAATGCATTTCCTACCCGTTTACCTCTTGTAGGTAAATCCATTGCTTGAAGCTTTTGGCAATGCACAGACTGTGATGAATGACAACAGCAGCCGCTTTGGGAAATACATACAGCTGCGTTTCCAGAATAACACAGGTAAAGTCGAAGGCACTTGGGGGAGTGGACTGAGTACCTAGAACTTAAGGAGGGTAAAATTTTGTTACTTGATCCTCTGTGGAAAGGGTGTGTGTGTACAGAAAATCCTATAGCAGCCACAGCTTTGAGATAAGACCTAGGTTTGAATTATGTGGCACTATGGGAAGAATATTGGGGTGATGGTGCAGGGGAGATATTGGCAGTAGTCCGTGGTGCCTTTTGCCTTTGCTGTGATTAAAGGAGGTGAGCAGACATCTTTAATAACATACATAAGAGAAGTATGGAGGAGCCTGTTTCCAGGGTGTCGGGCAGCTTAGAGGAGTTGTACATGGGACTTGCTTTAGGCAACTCCATGCTTCTATCAGTAGTGCAGAGATGTGGGGCAGCTCAGTCAGCTTCATGTCTCTGTGTGCAAAACACACCCTGTCACCTTCTTGTGTGCAGTGCGAGGCGCCAAGCTGAGTGAGTATCTGCTGGAGAAGTCACGGGTTGTGCAACAAGATACTGGCGAGAGGAATTTTCATATCTTCTACTACATGTTTGCTGGACTGTCTTCAGAGCAAAAGGAGATGTATGGGTTATTGGATCCTTCACTCTACAGGTACTTCAAAGTTAGACCTTAATTTAGTTTTCATGGAGGGGGGTGGAGGGGAAAGTAGTGAAATGGAGTCTACGATTCTGCCAGTGGGAATGGAGCCTGGTTCAGGTAAATAAACTAATGGAAGCTGAAGTGGAATCTGAATGGGTGTGTATAAAGAGATCTTACAAATCGTCATGAAAGCTGGTAGATCTGGGTCTCGTCTGTGTTGCGTTACCTTAGAAAAGATTTTATTCTCTTTCACATCTCACCTGTTGCTGATCTGCTTTGTTCATTTGGAGTGGAACAGACTTGCTGCACTGATTGTGTGATGATTTTGTATGGGATATGCACTTTCTCAGGTACATAAGCAAATGGTTTGGTACAGAGGATGTAGCTCAGCGCTGGAAGCAGAAATACCAAGAGGTGTGCAATGCCCTTGACATGGTGGGCTTCCAAGAGCAGGTCAGTTCTGGGACTGCTTTGTTTATATCTGAATTTTCCATCTTGCTTCCAGACCACTTCAATTTGTTACACTTTGTGTAGAGCCTTTTCCCACAGGCTGCCCGTGCCTTTCCTTCACCTTTTCTCCTTCTGGGGTCTCCACCTTCTGTGTGTTACATACTAATAGATTTTCAGTCACCCATCATGTGTGTTTTAGGAACAAGTGGACATGCAGGCAATCCTGGCTGGTGTGTTGTCACTGGGCAATGTGACCTTTGAGCCTCAGGAGAGTGACGGGTCTCTAAAAGTGAGTGAAGGCTCACGGGGATGGCTGAAGGCTGCAGCGGTGAGTCACAGTTTTCCACTATGTCCCCATGATTGCCCTTGTGTTCGTTGCTATTGGCACCCCCAGAGACAATTCCCAGGTTCTCTTTCTTGCTTAGCTAGGACCAGTGCCTTTCATCTGGAGGTATTATACATGCCTTGTTGACTTCATATAATGCAAATGTTTTAAAGTCATATCCTATGTTTCACTATGTGTGATACCTTGGAGAAATGTGGATATGTGGTATCTGAACACCAGCTTTGTGTATCCGTGTAAATCCTGTCCCAGGGTAACACCTTAACTGCAGTCACTTTTGTTGATAGTCTTGAATTAAATTTTATACTATTTTTACATGAAAATATCAGACTAAAAAGCACATATTCCCTAGGCCTATCTGATCTCTAGTGTGTGGGATGGATGCATTATGCAGTTTTACTAACAGCCCAGTACAGGAAAACGCAGCGTATTTTTGCTTTTTCTGTGTCTTTTTATTTTGATGTGTTAGGAATCCCGGCACCCTTGGGTTTGTGTTTCATCTCTTCATCTGTGTCCCTCCTACAGCATACCTGAATTAACCACATACATCTGTTCAGCAGCCAACTTCTTTTTGTCTTTGTTTTTAAAATCTGCTCCTTGGTTTTTGCCTACTGAAGGGGGAATTCCTGTTAAAGTAATTACCGGAGAGTTCAACTGCATCTGAGTTCTCTCTGTTTCCTGTTTTCTTGTGGGTTCGTGTGACCAATGTCGTGCACAGTCACCTTGGTGTGGTGCTGTTCCGTGAGTCATTAAATCATTCATCTGGGACTGATGTGGCTCCCAAACAAGGTGACAGGTGGCACCACTGGGAGATCCAAATGGAAAGTATTCAAATCTTGCACACTGCATAGGATAACGCGCATCGCAGAGCATGCATCTGACTCTGGTTCTGCAAGATACATCGCCATTACGTTGGATGTTGCACAGATATAGATGCAATCCTCACATATAGAATGAAAGACTCGTTATTGCCTCCTCATCTGTTTTCCTTTTCCTAGGGTCAGTTTGGAGTGCAGGAGGATGAATTGTTGAATTGCCTCGTTTGCACAATGTCAGTGACCCGTGGAGAGCAGATTCAGCGTTTTCACACCCAGCAGCAGGCAGAAGGTAAGAAACATAATGAATTGCAGATGTGCTGGCTTGAAAGACTGACCCAGAGTTGTTTGGCTGTCCCTACACATGTGCAACTTCTTAGGAACAAGGATGTCTGTCTGTGCCACTTCCTTCTTCTCCTTGCACAGAGACAAGCGTATCTGCTTGGTCTCTTACTAACACCTGGGATTGTGAATGCTGGTTTTGTTTGACCTCTAGGAGACTGCAGAGATTAAATGAGGGACCAAGGAATTATCTTTACTTTCTCCCTAGCTAGAAGATAAATGTAGGCGTTTGTACAAAAGAGGGAAAAGCTACTGCTGCACAGTTCTGGCACTGTGCAGAGCTTTAGGAGGTTGTTGGAGATATAATACAGAGAATCAGTAAGACAGCACAATGTCAGAGGAGGATTCAAATGAAAGAAAAGTGTGCTAAAGTAATAAGTGCAAGGGGTTATTTTCCTTTTCAGTAGAAAACAACCATAAAATGCCAGCACTACAGATTATTGCTTAAAACAAGATGGGAAAGAAAAGCTGGAAACAGAGTTATTCAGTTCTGCTTCTCAAATATCTTCTCTTACTTATATCTAGACAATAACATAAATATCTCCCATCAGTAGGTGCTGATCAGATGGATTTGGTCTCCCTCTTCTTTATACCATCAGCAAGTTTTTCATCAATGGCATCCTCCTCTTAAACACTGTATTTTTGATGTTGGCTGTGGGGTTAAAAAGAAGTTCAAGTGATTGCCACAGAACCATTTGATTTTCTAAGAACAATCTAGGGCTTCTGGGTTGTTTAACAAGACTGTACTCAGTTAACTGGCAGAGTAGCAAGTCTGGATATTCTAAAAAGCGGAGGGACTTCTTTAGAAGTTTTGTTTCTGTGTTAGCCTCACAAATACCCTAGTGTGCCACATTTAGTCTTGTAGAAAGATAGTGATAACTTTTGAATGGAAGAGCTCTGTGTGAGCTCTCAACTGGTGGCATTGTAGCTAGAGATATACTGAGACAACTTTGGTGCTATGGTCTCTACCTTTCTCACAGCCCTTCAGTGCATCACTTGTTCTCTCTGTGCAGATGCTCGAGACTCCATTGCCAAGGTGGCATATGGCCGAGTATTTGGCTGGATTGTTTGCAAGATCAATGAACTGCTGGCTGAGAATGTGGATCCTGAAGTAGAGCTGAGGGAGATTGGTGAGTTCTGCCTGCATCGCTCCGTCATCTGTTCTCAAATCCCTCAGCCATGACAAAGGAAAGGCACAATTTGGGTTGTCATGGAAGTTTCATACAAGACATGATCATGCCGGAGATGCTAGTGAGCAGCATGGAATCTGTATGAAAGTGCTGGCAATTGGATGATCTGAAACAAATATGAGGTTGAAGTTCTAGAACGTGCTGACTCTGCAGAGGGGCTGGAGATTGGAGTGGATTGATCTTCTGAATTGATCTTCCAAGAGAAGTTATGGGAATGGTGTCAGTAGCTAGTTGGCTAGGGGTTCCTGTGCCATAACGGCAGGGTGATGGGATATTTAGCTGTGTGCTGAGATCTCTGTTGTGCTTGTTTCCCTTCTTTTAGGTATCTTGGATATTTTTGGGTTTGAAAACTTTGCAGTGAATCGTTTTGAACAGCTCTGCATAAATTTGGCCAACGAGCAGCTTCAGCACTTCTTCAACCATGTAAGTCTGTTGTGGATTATCTCACCTTATGTGGCAGGGAAAATAAAGCACTAAGTTACCTAGAATATGGTGGAAAACTTGTTGGAAAACAGATCTGTTGACTGGAAGGACAGAAATAGTGATGGGCAAAGCTGGATAAAAAGTGGCAACCTTCACTGCCATGGCAAAGGAGTCATCAGTGAAAGCAGAAGGGTCAAGTAATGACCTGAGTTGGCAGAACAGGGACACTTATACTCTGAGAAGCGTTCCTGCTCTTTGCACCAGCTACTTACAAGCTATGGCAGAGCATGCAGAACAGCAGTTTCATTTTTAGGGATGCTGTGAGAGAGTCAAGCCTGTCCCCTCAGCTCAGGGTCAGAGAGATTTTCAGAGCTGTTTAACCAAGTTTGCTGTGGGCTTAAACCTCTGTTTTCTCTGTCTCAGCACATTTTCCAGATGGAGCAGGATACCTATAGGGTAGAAGAGCTGCCCTGGGAAACTATCACCTTCAGCAATAATGAACCTATTCTGGTGAGTGAGAGTTGAGAGAAGAGAGGTGCTCCATTCAGCCAAGGGAGCAGTGTTGCTTTTTCTGTGACTGGGGGGAGATGCATTGGGAAAAAGCTGCTTAAAGTTTGGTACAAATCAGCGGGGTAGCCTGTTCTGCTTTGGATACATGTAATGTTTCTCCTTTCCCTACAGAATCTGCTCCTGGCCAAGCCACTTGGGTTGATGTCTCTTCTGGATGAACAGAGTGCATTCCCTCAGGTGTGAGAAATGGAACAGAGAGAATGATGTGCGGGAAGTAGCAATAAATCTGTAGGCTGCAGAGAAAACTGTTATGTTGATGTGTGACTGCAAAAAGTGGGATGAACAAAGGAGTCCCCATGTGACTCATGTGGCAGGACAGACAAATCACAGACAGACTGATTACAGTGGGACCCCTGCAGAGTGTCAGGGGGTACAGCATGAAGCTGTTGCACAGCCAAAACCACTTCCAATACTGTGTTTTCCTCCCGTGTGCTCTGATCATGTCTCTGTTGCAGCCCTGTAGTTTGATTATAAAATCTGCTTTCTTGCAGGCAACTGATAAGACTTTTGTGGATAAACTAAACAGCAGTTTTAAAGGGAACTCACACTTCCAGCCATGCAGAGGATGTGATTTGGGCTTTAGCATCATTCACTATGCTGGGAAGGTATGTACTATTCGTTGAAAGAATGTTGTTGTAATGTTTGTTGGAGAGGGAAAATGTGTTGCTTGACAAATGAGGCTTTGATGTTAAGGAATGTGTGTTCCAACAGTTATATAACAGAAATGTGTTCCCTGGGAGCTGCCTTTTAAGACTATCTGGGATCTCATTAGAAGGTACAGGAAAAGGACCTATGAAGAAAGTGGGACTTCCTCTGGGAAACATATGGTATTAGAGGAATCTGTCACGCTGATCAGCAGCCCTTCAGAGCACTGATCTTAAAATAGTCCTTTATAATATAAAAGTCCTATATCCACAGCCCCAGAAGGAAGTCTGATGGCTTTGCCTTTACCTATCAAGGTCCAGAGTACCACAGTTTCAATTTTATTATAAACACTGTGTTTACAAAACTCACCTCCAGGACACTGTGCCTTCAGATTTACAGTTGTTCCTGTCAGGCTGTGGAGATGGCTTTCACAGCAAGCTTGTGAGCACTTTGTGGTTTTCTGCCTTTTCTCCTAGGTACAATACACTGCTGGTGGCTTCCTAGAGAAGAACAGAGACACGTTGCCAGCCAACATCCGTGGGCTCTTCATCAACAGCGTCACCCCCCTGCTCAGTGTGCTGTTTGCAGGCAAGTCCCTCTGTTAATTCAGAGCATCCCATGTGAACTAGAGCCCTCCTCAGCAAAAGCTAAGGGTGGGGATAAGGCTCGTGTACTACAAAAGTTTTTCCAACTTGACAGCCTCAGAGAAGGCTGCATCCTGGAGTGGGGCTGCCAGGATATACAGTGCTGCCTGAACTGTTCTATTTCCCATGGTACATGTACATGGTAGCAGGAATACCTTTCAAAGCTGTTTCTCCTGTTGGGAAAACACTGCATATGCATAGTTCTGACTACAAACCTAGCCATCCTTACATACACTAATTACAGAAGACCCTGCTATCTTCAGGGATCCAGGTTGTTTGTTTGCTTTATTTTGCTTCAAAGTGAATGTCCCTAAAGTTCCAGCAGCCTGTTCCATGCCCCCTGGTGCAAAGCCTTTCCCGGATCCCCATCCCTCCCCTGGCACAGCTCCATGCCGTTCCCTCAGCCCATTGCTGTCACACAGAGCTCAGCTCAGCTCCGCTCCCTGTGAGGAGCTGCAGCCGCCATCAGGCTCCCCTCAGCTCCTCTGCCCTGGGCCCAGCACATCCATGGCCCTCAGCTGCCCCACACACACCTTGCCCTCCAGAGCCTCGCCATGTTTGCAGCACTTGTTTGGACTCTCTCTGTTCTATATTATTATGAAGTCCAAGACAATTTCTGGGGTTTACAAGTAACTGATGAATTCCACATCTATTCTGCACTGTGTTTTGAATCCCACCTAGCCCCAATCCCTGCAGTGGGCTGGTTGCCCCCACCAGCTCAGGCTGCCCAGGCTCCATCCAACCCAGCCATGAGCACCTCCAGGGATGGGGCAGCACAGCTCTCTGGGCAGCAGTGCCAGCACCTCACCACCCTCTGGGCAAAGAATTCTCTCCTCAATTCTAACTTAAATCTCCTCTATTTTAGTTTAAAACCATTTCCCCCTTGCCCTATCAAGGGGCTGTTCCTTTACACAGTCTAGTCTCAGCTCTTTGTGAAAACTCATCAACATCAGAGAGAAGCTGCTCGGTGCATTCGTTCTCCGGTTGTGTAGTTCCTGTCAAGGGGCTCTAGGTGGCACTGCGGAACAGAGGGGCTGGATCCCTTCCGATTGCACTCATTCCGTGATTTAGACGACACCATGGCATCAACAGAACGCCAGGCTGTCATTTGATCCTTCAGAAAACTCAACTTCCCTGAGTTTTTCATCTTATCACTGAATTAATTTGGAGTTACTTTGCTTTGTATAGTCTCCCACGTTGATGGTGCACTGGTGAGCTTTCCACTCTCTACCTGTACCTTTTTCTGCACTGTTAGGTGCCCGCTCTGGATGATCTTTACTTTGAAGTTCACTTACAGTTGCTTAGTAACCCAGCTGCCTTGTCTTTTCCATGACAGAAAATAACGTTACTTGGATTGTATGCTTAATATGCTTGCATTTTCTTCTCTCAGTCTTTAGCTCTTTCCTTACATTTCCAAATGCTGAAACCTAAAGCAGTGTCTGTGATTTAGTATGCATGGGGAAATTTGTGCTTGAAGTAAGGCTGGAATGTTTTGGAATGGTTGACTGTGAGCAAAGATGGATACAAAGTTAACTCTTGTCTCTGTTCTTCCAGCCTCTATCTCCAGAACGGGGACACTGATGCCTCACAAGAAAACCAAGGTATCGTGCTTGAGTCCCGTGTGGCAGGTGATAAATTATGACATAGGCACCTGATGCTTACTGCTGGAAAAAGTGGTTGAAAACAAGAGCAGGCAGAAATTGGCTGATAGTAGGAGCAGACAGCAATCTGATGGCAAGAACTTCCCTGTTTTGTACACAGGTTTTTGCTTGCCTCTATTGCAGTGACTCTTTTACCTCCCCGCCCCCTGAAATTTATTCTCTCTTCATCTGCTTTCTGGCAGCGATCTCTGGGTAGCAATCAAGCTCTCCTGCTAGAGGTGATCCTTGTGTTTGCGTTTGGTTTCAGATTGTACCGGGAGCGGATAAGTTCAACAGCACACGAAAACAGTCTGCTGGAACTCAGTTCCGGGTAAAGTACTGATGCCCTGCATTACCCCTTCGGATATATGCTGCCTTGTTTACTTGAGAGCTTACCAGTCACTGAGCATAGCTGAAGTATCCAGCGTGTAGAAGAGTGTTTTTTTTTTCCGGGTGCTAGGTGCAGCTTGTCATAGTGATTTGGCTCTTGAAGCCTGAACTGTTGCTGTTTCAGGAGTCTGAGTTAGTGGGTGAAGAAAAGCAGCTCTCAGCTGCAGGGTATCGCACTTGGAAGTCTGGCAGTGCTTTGGTCTGCTGGGCTATTGATCTTTCTCTGCCCTAACCAGCATTCCCTGATGGTGCTCATGGAGAGGATGTATTCTGCCAACCCACATTTTGTGCGTTGTATAAAGCCCAACAGCCAGAAGCAGCCCAGTGTTGTGGACAGCCAAATGATGCTGCAGCAGGTAAGGAAAAGCAGTTTTCTTCGCAGGTACTTCTGCCAGGTCTCAGTAGGAAGTGGATCTAAGTCAGGGAAGGAATGGAAGGGTGGGGAAAGACAGACCCTATTGAAAAGTAGTGGAGGTCATTGGAAGCTTGCTGGTCTGACTCTTCCCTTGCAGGGGTAAGAGTGGGCACACCTTCTATGCATGTGAAAGTTCTGGACATTTGAGGTTTTTCTCGTCAAACAGATTGCTATGTCCAAGTTTTACATATATTCATGAATGTAAGAGAGCTGCTTGTCAGGTAGTAGCATTCATCTTCGCATCTCCTATGCAACACCTCTCCAGGGCAGCTCTGTACAGGAGCCAAGATGGGATGGCTTTGACAGGAGCTGATGTGTACTGATGCCTCTATCTCTGAATATTGTGTCAGATCTGATAACCAGGCCCTTAAAAAATATTGAAAATGGTTAGAAGAGTTCAGAAAGCTCTGCGGCCTGTTTGATATATAGTCATATAAGAAAAATCAGGATGAAAAGGGAAGCAGATCTGTGCATCAAATACTGCTTTGTACAGGTTCAGAAGTAGAAGGCTATCCTCTGGAGGACAAGTAAGTAGAGTCCATGTGCAAAGCAGTGCAAAGTAGTGCCCGTGGCTGGCAGGTGAAGTTATTTGGATGTTGTGGTTTCCAGCTTTCAGTTAGGGGTGGTTAATCACCACTTTCAGGATGTGGTAAACTCAGACTTTAATCAAGGAAACACTTTCAGAAAGAAAGTTTTTTTTTTTGCTTGTTTGTTTTTTTAACCTAGAGAGGTTTGGGCAGCAGAGGGACAAACTCACGTCCCAGTGACTGTTCTGGCCTGTGTATGTTTGTTTCTCTAATCCTGTCTTTGTGGTGCTGCTCCAGCTCCGGTACAATGGACTGCTGGAGACTATCCGGATCCGAAGAAATGGCTTCTCTTGGAGACCATTGTTTGAGGAATTTGCTGAAAGGTATCTTAAAGCCTCTGAATGTTCCTAGTTAGATATAGAGGGGAACAACACTGGTAAACAGAAATGGGCAGGGAATAAAACTACTTCTGTGAAGTCTGCATACCTGAGACCATGGGGTTGTTTGCTGTGGGAACCCTAGCGGGAAAGACTGATCTGTTACTGTTTGCTGTGGGGTTGACATGGATCAGCTCAGCACATCAAGATGTGGCTCTTATCTCGCTGAATTCATTTGTTTTTCACAGATATGGAATTCTTCTAGTTAAACCAGATGTTCCCTTGACGAAAGGAAGGTAAGAATCCCTCCTTTGTTATGCGTTATCCAGTTTGTTCTACAGAGAATGCTTCTCAGGAGAGAAAGCAAACTGACTAGGAGCACCAAAGTAGGGATGCATTTTTGTGGTGGCAGGGAACACAAATTCCTAGACAAAAAGCAATCAATGTTTAAAAGTTTGGTACAGTGATAAATGAAATGTTTCTTCAATTACTCTGTAGCAATTCAGTCCAGTGTTGAAGTGCTATAGAAGGTGGACTGGCTAATGGGCTCGAAGTAGGGGGTTACAGTATTGGTGTCCCTTGAACTCAGTATGAGAAGACTCAGCACAGCTGCCAGTTGCCTTTCTAGGTTTTTTTCTGATTGTCTCACAAGGGGAAGGACATAAAGGCAATGCTGACTAAGCAGCCAGCATTGGGTATCTCCCAAGCTAAAGAGCATTACTTTTGGCCCAAGAATTTTTATGCGCATATCAGTGCAACATGCCCACAGCACTTCAGAAACCTGCCTGTTCCTTCCAGGTGTGTCTCTCAGCTGTGCAGTCTTGTCCTGTTAGGTTTTTAATTCCTGCTCACGGGGCAGCACTCCACACCTCCTGTTCTTCACTGTCCTACTCCCTTCTTCCTGCCACGGTTAATTGCAATTAGTGACAATGATGCATATAAGACAGCCAGCGGATTGGGTTTTTTGTCTCTTAAGAAAAGGATTTTAATGTTCTACTGGGGAAGTTCTTTCCTGGCAACAACCTCTCCAGCCTTTGCAGAGATGCCTTGAAGTTACTGATGATACTGAATTTCACTTGCAAACCCAAGTGAGATTCAGAAGGAATCTCATGGGCAAGATGGAGATGGTGGTAGAGAGGCAGGCAGCACACTGTATTTTCCAGGTACAAAAATCATAGGATGCAATTGAGAAAAAATTACCTTGAATGTATTTCCTTGTTAGCATGTAGCTTAGCAGAAGCTGTCTGAAATTGCAGGGTAAGTGTTTCTGTCTTGCTGTGCAGGACACTTGCAAAAAGGCATGACTGCAGTTTCACGGCCTAGATTTGCAGGCAGAGGGAGGAGACTGCTTGACAGAGCTGGAGTTTTGTGTGAAATCTTTCTGCGTGACCCAAGTTTTATCACCAAAGCTTGCAAAATGAAACTGAAATTAAAAAAAAAACAGACTTTCTCAAGGAAGTCTTGCCTTGCTGAGCCTGTAACTTCTGTACTTCAGAATTAGATGGAAATGGAATGAGGAAGAGTAGTTCTGAGAATAAGACAGGTTCTGCAGAATTGCCCCTGAGGGAGCAGAACAAAGTCTATTTCTGGGCCCTGCTTTGATGCTCCTGAATGGGACCTTCTCCTAGCTTTACCTAAAGTAGCTCTACGTATTGACAACAGGTTACTGAGTGTGATTAAGTGGCAGGGAACAGAGAATGCAGTGCAGGAACACTGAGGCACTTTTCTCCCCTTTGATATGCCTAAAAACACAGGCCACCTAGCGTTCACTATGTGGAAAATGATTTTTTTTTTCGCTTTCTTTCCTTCTTTCAGCTGCTTGGAGATATTGCAAAGTACAGACCTGACAGGCTGGCTGTGTGGGTAGGTATGAATCATTCTTGCTGGCAGCACAGTCCTGAACTGCAGAGACTTTATACCTGTAAACTGTAACCTGGTTGCCTTCAGGGAGAAATTTATGGCTGTAGGCTGTCCAAAGGATGACTGGATACAAGTTTAACAAACAGTACATTTCTGTGCTTTTCTCTCTTTCCAACCTCACAGAAAGTCACGGCTTTTCTTTAAATACTGGCACCAGGATCAGCTGGCAAAATATGTGGAGCAACTGGAAAGAGCAGCAGTTGTCATACAGAAAGGTGAGCGCTGGAGCAGGAGAGTCCCTCAACTCTGGGCTCATATCAGGGCCAAGAGGAATTTTTGTCCAGTTGTTATCTGGTCTGACTGTCACGTGCTGTTCCCTGTTGTCTCTCGGGAAGACGGGTGGGTAGCATCCATAGCAGAATGAGAAGGGTGCTTCTTTCAGTTTGTGTTCTTCAGTACCTGGTAAAATAGGCAGTATAATGTGATGTCTCTGACACTTCTGGTGAATCTCATGAACAGACATCAAGGAAATCCTGTCTCCTGAATAGAAAAGAGCTTTGCTTTTATTGACCAGTGCTTGAAGGGTACCAAGTCAATAGATGGTTAAAAGTGGCTCTTCTGTGTGACTGTTTTTAGGTATCTTGTGCTTTGACATTAGAGGTGAAAGCTTAGATTTGTAACTTGTTTTTGTGTTTTTTTTTTTAAATCTGTGATCTGGCTGCTAAAAAACCGTTCTCACGTGGTTTTGAGTGCTTACAGCAGAGAGGCTACACTGCTCTTTGTTTCTGTGCTTCAAGTGTGGAGGGCTTTGTGCTGAATGAAGGAATATTTCCAAGTGTGCTTCCGCCAGGGAGTGGAAGAAACATGACTATCGCTGTTTTATTTTTTCCTAACCACTGCTCTTTTTGAACAGTTTTCAGGCGATTCCGATGCAGGAAGAGCTATCTGAATCTGCTGGCTGAGCTGAGAGCTCAGGCACAGCGGCAACAGGAGGAGGCAGAAAGAGAAAGATGTCGACAACTGGCAATGGAAGCAGAGGCCCAGAGTGAGTCTCTTCCCCCTCCCGCTATCGCCTGCATGGCCACTTTGAGGTGTTGTAAGCTCCAGGTGATGATGGCCTGCCTTTGGCTCTTGTAGGGCTGATGCAGTGGGCAGAAAGGTGCTGACATTCTTGCCTCTTGAAAATGAGACTTTCTGGGGAGCTGAAATGGCATGGGGAAGGTCATTTGCCTAACTGTGCTGGGAGGAATGCCAAGCTGCGTCCTTCCCTTCCACTCTGTACAGGAGAACTTGGATCATGGCTGTATGCCTGGATGTAGGCTTCTTAGTGGCATGCAGAGTGGGAGCTGACAGTGATTATCAGGCTCTGTGCCTCTTTTTGCCCCTTCCCAGATTCCTTGGCTGAAGAGAGATGGGAAAGGGCTGAGCTTCACAAACTCATGTTCTTGATTTTTTTTTTTTTCTCTTCCTAACATTTCTGTTGTCTATGCTGAGAAGACAAAGTCTTTCTTCCAAGGTTGACAGCATACCTGGGGGGACTGATCTCGCAGATCTCTCATTATAAATTTCATCTACTTCTTTCCTATTCTGCAGAAAGAATTTCCCACCCAGTCCCTGTGCCACGGAAGAGACGCCCTCTCCCTTGTCCCCGTCCTCAGACTGCACCTGATACGCCATCGCAGCCACCCGTGCCACGGCCACGCAGCAAGCTAACAGAGGTATTACGGGCTGTGGCTGGGGGTCTTTTATCCAGGTGTGCTGGCTCCCTGCTGCTTTCACCTTCTGCACACACCTGTTCTACTAGGAGAATGTTGTCTTGCTGGTTATCAGGAGTCAGAGTCCTTTTCTAGTATCATTAGTTAAAAAGCTTGATGAGGACATGAATAAGGATATGAGTCAAAGTGGTTGGCACCAGGCTCTTTTCAGTGGTACCCAGTGACAAACAAAGGGTAATAGATACAAACTTAGCACAGAAAGTTCCATACAGACATGAGAAAAATCCTTTTTCTTGTGAGGGTGACAAAACTTCTCTCTGCCCAGAGAAGTTGCG
The DNA here is from genome assembly GCF_039878825.1 of Excalfactoria chinensis. Taxonomy (NCBI): domain Eukaryota; kingdom Metazoa; phylum Chordata; class Aves; order Galliformes; family Phasianidae; genus Excalfactoria; species Excalfactoria chinensis. The sequence goes on along the minus strand of NC_092857.1, from coordinate 9,002,756 downwards.
GAGTTCCCTTCTCTGGAGATACTCGGTACCTATCTGGACATTTTTGTGTGCAGTGTACTCTAGGGAGCCTACTTTAGCAGTGGGATGGGATGGATGATCTGCTGAGGTCCCTTCCAACCCCTACCTGATTATCCGATGCTGTGACCTTTGAGGAACTGAAAGCAGTGTCTGTTAATTTGTGACTGGTTTTGTCTTAAGGGATCTAAGGATGGGATCTACCGCAGTGATCCCTTCAGAGAGCCTCTGCTTCTTATCTTGCTTTCATTACTGCTTTCCCCTTCTCATTTTCAGTTTACTCCTTTCGATAACTTCCTGCACCCTTCTGGGCCTCGCCCTGCTGTGGGGACAGAGGAACAGGCAGGAGAAGAGGCAAAAATGAAGCAGTTCAAGAGAGGAGCAACTCTTCGCTGGTTCAGAGAGACACAAGCCCAGAAAGTCATGCAGGATGATGGGGCTTTTCCAAGCTGGCTGCATGGGATGATCAGCCGGAGGTGAGTATGCTGGACACTCTGGCCACGGTTTGGGCTGTGGCAGGCAGGTAGAAGCTGCTCTTTCCTTAGGAAGAATGTGTAGGATGGATTCCCCTGGATTTGCTTCCTTAAGGAATGGGAACAGCACGCAAAACCTTTCACTTCTAGATTGTGAGCTTCAGACCATCAAAAGGAAGCATAAAGTGCCTTGTGAAAGGATGCAACTGATGAAACTTTACATGGCTCCAAGGAAAGACTGTGAGAACTCACAGGAAATTAATATTGAGTTCTTAAACACTGATCATGTGCAGGAAAGGGAGTCTGGAAAAGTTCTTGAGGGAATACATACACATTTGTCGTGTTCTAGACTATTTGCATAGACATGAGATTGAATGAAGATGGACTTTTGGTCTAACTCATTATAACTTCACACCTCTCAGTTAAGGTGAAATTACAGAAGAATACAGAATTTAGTATTTGTTGTCTTTTAAAGTACTAAGGGAGTTCATTGAATACCTGGTGACAAGAGGCACCAGAGCCCATAGGTGTGGAAATAAAAGGTGTTCTGTTGATACTTTTGGTCATCTAAGGAAAGTGCAGCATAGCTAATATTTTACTTACCTCTAGGCTGAGAGACACATCCATGTAGTCCTGCCTTTATGGAGGAGGAGATGACTGCAAATTCTCACTTTTTTTTGGAGAAAACCCTTATTTAAATGCCTGAAATTCTGCTACTGTGAACTCACATTTTACCATCATGTCCAAGCCAAGCACTACTGTTTTCCAGGCTCTGTGACCATCAGAGAAATGATAATCACTGCAGTGATGAGACAGGAGCAAGGCTGTGGAGCTAGACAGGTAGATGTCACAGTTTCCAGCTAGTTTTCCATGGGTGTAAATTCATCTGTGACATTGAATTCTTACCAACTGCCAGTGTCCTTTATTCAGGTGGATTTCTGTGCTGGTTCTGGTGCCACGTGTGCCTGTTTTTTGGGCACTTTTGTCATCTTTTTTCTGTTTCTAACTTTTTTCTCTTATGACCAAGAGAGACTTGCAGCTTTACTAGACCACAGATAGCTGGATTTTGCTGTTCTGTCAGTGTGAACATTATTCAGAGAGACCACATAGCATGTTAGCTGAGTGAGGACACTGGCAGTAGCTGACAGCTCTTTAGTATCTGCCTTTTCTTTAATAGTTGATTAACAAGGCCCTCACCTGTGTAACTGCTTTTGTCCACAGATTCAAGAACACACAAAAACAATTAGCACATGGGAGACTAAACTGTCATAGCTCATCTATAGGCTCGCAACAAGTACTTCACAATGGAAGACACAGCAGGTTCTTTGCCTGCAAATCCTTCCCAAAAACACCGAGGTTTTAAATTCTTACTAACTGATGCTTCCTGGTGCTGGATTTAAGTCTCTGTGCAGTAGTATAAATAACAGAGCAATCAGAGCAGTCTCAAATTGCATTGGTGATTTGCAGTCACCTTTAACCCAAAGCACAGCAAGCACAAAGTAATGCTTTGTCCTTTGGGCAGAGAGGGAGAAGACTTCTTTCCAGCCGGAAGTGGAGAGCCAGTGCTGTAATCCCACTTGGTATTTTCCCAAGGCACTGAGTTTACCTTGTGCTGGGCACCACTAACCCAGGACTTCTTCCACTGACCCTCAAACCTCATAAATGCCCGTGTGCCTAACCTCTTCATCTCAGCGATGCTTTGTCAGATGCTCTGTGCTGGAAAGCAGTTGTTGCTATAGCACTCAGCATGCTGCTGGAGCAGGTTTGGAGCAGCACTGCTTGGAAAGGCTTTGAGTGTTGCATCCTATGAGCATGCTAGCGTATCCCTGTACCAGCACACCTGAGATTGGAAACCTCTAGCTGGGACCTCTTGGGCAGATGCCAGCTGCCCTGTGGACGAGGAACACTACAGTGGTAGCAATTAAGATAGGCTGTGAGTCTCTGCACAGAGGCAGCTGCACACTTCCTGCTGAAAAATTCTTTCCTGCTTCCAGGGAAGCTGAAAACTTGCTGATTGATAAGCCTTTGGGTTGCTTCCTTATTCGGATCAGCCAGAGCCGACCAGGATACACCCTGACATACAGGTAATGAACCTTGTGGAGAAGGAATATGAAGGCTCTAAACTGAGCTATTCACAGATAGAGGAGTTAGCATTCTATGGAGAAGAATCCACTTAGCATGGTGCTCAGTATCTCTTGAGTGAGATACTGAGATGGTGCCTCAGTGTGGAGTAGCAGACAGGAGGCTTGCAGTCTTGTCTTTTGCCAGAAACTGGGTGCGCTGTCACTGTTCCAAAGCATGCAGGGTGCAGGTCCTGCTGTGGGTGAGAGGGAAAACCAGGTTAGAAGAAACTGACTGCAGCACAGAAGACTAGAGGAGGTCATGAGAGAAGCAGTCAGAATATGCTGCAAGGTCATGATGGTAATACAGCCACAGGCAAGGGGTGGTGCAGAGTTGTAATGTGGGCAATGAGCGTGGGAAGCAGCAGGGTCTGCTGGGGTTTGGATCCTGCTGCCTGGGTTCTCCAACCCATCACTCACTTCATGGAAATTGCTGCTTCTCCAGCAACTGTTAGCACAGTGCAGGACATTCCTGCATAGAGTATCTCCTGCATCTTTGCAGTATTTGTTACTGTAGGTTCTGGTCACACCTATGCTCTAAAGACAAGTACAGAAAGTGATGACTGGGTCTTAGAGAGAGACTGTGGCCCCATGCCATGACAATTTCTGCCTGTCTGTTTGTCTTCCCAGAGGAGAAGGCCGCTGCAGACACTACATGATAGAGATGCAGCCCAATGCACGCTATGTAATCCTGGGGGAAGACCGGGCTCATGCCTCACTCACTGAACTGGTTCGGTATCATCAGTCTGTAGGCATCCAGCCCTTCATGGAGATACTGACTGTTCCCTGTGGGCAGGTGAGTGGAGTGGTGAGGATCTCCAGCAGGAAAAGGGGCATGGACTGTGTGCTGAGCTGAGAAAGTCACTACAGCACTGTCTCTGCCCTGAGATCCTGATGGGGGTATCCAATGCTAGCCAAGCAGCTTGGCCTCTTGTGCATACACCAGCCAATGTAAGTAGCTGGGTGCTGAGGAGTCCTGGGGTATCCTGGAGGAGGATGGGTGATACCCCCTGCCTCATGCTGATCGCAGCTGTCTCATCAGAACTGAGCTGCTTGGGCTGTGTGGAACATCTGCAAGCCGCTGCTGAATCCACTCTTCTTTCCCTCAGAAAAGCAGCGAGAGTCTGGATTACAAAGACCTGGAGTGCCTCACGTTGACACACTCCACGAGCACAGAGGAGAGCCTTCCCAAGGAGCAGCCTTGTCCTCCAGGACATCCTGCTGGCAAGTCCACTCTGCAGGCAGAAGCAGCTACGGTTCTTAGACCACTGTGGCTCAGGAGGACAAACAATTACCAAGAGCAACAGAGCCTGGACAAAAGCAGAAAAAAGGAAAAGTCAGGCAAAGAGGGAGACAGCCAGCGGGCTTTTCCTCGCCTTCACTCTTCCATACGCATGGCAATGCAAGAAATCCAGAAGGTGAGCAAGGGTGTCATAGATCCAGCACATACAGCCACTGTGGGACGTGTGAAGCTGACCTGTCTGGTGGCAGGAAAGAGGGGACTTCCACAAGTTGTGCTCCTGGGTTACAGGTTTTATTCAGTGGTCTTGAGATAACAACTGTGTTCACTGAAAGTGCTCGGCTGAGGGAGAGCCTGGCTTATTGACGTGCCCATTAGAAGCCTGCAACATGAGGGGCTAAGAACACTTCATGTTCCCATAATACCTTCTCTTCTTCTTACTGCAGTCCTCTTCTGCTTCCTTGAATGGCTCCTGTACAGAGCTGCAGTCAAGCGCTCCACATTGAGGATGTACAGCCCAAGTGACAAGGTAAGAGGGGACCACGCACAGAAGGACAGACAGCACCTGCAGCTTCCCCAGGAAATGGAGAGCTAAGGGACTCTTTCCTGTCCTACAAACTCCACTTAGAGCATTTCTTGGCCACCAACCATCTAAAAGCAGAGCGGGAAAAACAGGGGAAGGACTGCTAGCTTCTGTCCCAGAGCTGCAGAGACCAATGGCAGAGGGAGACCAGAAAAAGTGGGAACAATCAATCAGAATCAGTTTGGGCTCCCAGCACCTCCAGTACATGGTGTACTTGCAGCACAGTAACAAAGCTGCTGGAGGGAGCCCGCAGTTTGATAGAGGCTGCAGTTAAAAGGGTTGGAACTGGATGGGGTACTATCAGAAAGCATATCTGCACACTGTGGTAATCATCTGCAATGGCTTAATGTTTTGGAGAGCAGCACGTGTCAGAAGCAGATGCTGGATGGAGAGCCTTGGGGGGTAGCAGAGGCAGTGAACCAAAGGGAAGGCTGAGAACATGAGAGAAGGCAGCAGTCCACAAAGACATTAAGTAAAGGTTTTAAAGGAGGTCTCTGCAGCTGTAGACACAGCTGGTTACTGAGACTCTGATAAACTGAGCAAGTTAAAGGAGTATATAAAAGAGGTCCAGGAAGGTCCTCTGCCCCTGCCCTGTTTGTTTGCTGAAGCCCGGAGGAAGCAGTCGTGATGCTATTATACACTTCTGGAGAAAAGGAGGTTTGTAACAGATCACTGTGAAAGAGGTCAAAAAAATGTGCTGTTGGCTACAGATACAGTGTGGGACTCAGCACTGCACGGGTTTGCCAGAGCTTCCTGTGTGCTTCAGCTCACAGAAATTCATGAGCTGGTCACAGCAATGATTTTTAGCTGGGATCTATCTTGTCTTTCTCTTGGTGCCTGGAGTATTTGACTCAATTGCTTCATTCCTTTATATGGGTATTAATGTAACCAGAAGGGCCTGAGTTGAGGTGGAAAACAGGAAACTGTGCAGATGCAGAGACATGCAAGCATGTTGGATTGGGGTGTCCCTGTGTCCTCCATTGAGTTGTGTTTCCTGACTTTTTGCAGGTCAGAATGGCTCAGTCGTATCCTCTTCCAGTGTTGCTGGGCCTTGCAGAGCTGGGTGAATGTATCCAGATATACAGCAGCCTTTTCTATTACACGTTTTTTGCTGCACTCAGCTGGGACTTCACCTTTGGACAGGACTCCTGCAGAAGTGAATGTTCTTCAACACTCGGATGGTCTCAGTGGCTGAGACTGCAGTACATGGACCATCCTGGCAAAGGGGATAAGATGGGAACAATCACACACTGCACAGATTCACAGTGCCTGACAGCCTGTATGTCATTACTTTGACGTGCCTGGAGACCCCAGTCTCTGAATATTGCAATAATGTGTTCACTTACAGCTACCTCTACTGATTTGTTACCTGTTTCTGTTCAGGTTCTCTGTCTTCTCTTATGGTTCTATCTATCTGCTGCCCTGGGTACTAAGGGAAGCTGGGTTTGAGTGGTAAGGAGTAAAAGTGCTTTGTGCAATTTGTTGAATGCAGCAGTATTTGAACAGGAATGGACACAAGACCAGCTCTTTCTGCACACAGAATTTCCAGCCCACTGCCATCCTGGCCTGCTGCTTCCTATCCTTCCTGCAGAGCTCAAATTAGGGAATCGTAGGTGAAACCTTCACGTTCATCTGCAAGTCTGGGAAGTACTGCAAGTCTGGGCTGCAGAATATGCTTTTTCACACTGAGGGGAAAGTGCTTGGGAAGATTTAGGACAATGCTGCTTGTTATGTGTTTTCTACCTTATATATATATCTTAATGTTCTTACAAAAAGCTCCATGTTTTCTTCATGGCTGTTACCTACAGTCAGTTTCACCATGAACTGGGAGATTAGCTAACAGCTCCTGTGAATGGCAGGTACAGGATCTTCTCAGTGGGAGAGTAATTGGCAGCAGGGCTTCGCCCTGAGTTGCTTAGTCAGCCTGCCCATGCCTGCATAAGGACATGCATAGTAGCTAAGACACAGGCATCTTTTAAATGCTAGCTCCAGGCAGTTTTCTTCTTGCATGCTAGTTGCAGGGTCCCGGCAAAGGTTCTGCATTGCCTCCTGTGGGACAGTAAGATAGGTGACAGCCATAACGTTCCTACCTGAGTCCATGCCAGTCCCGCAGCTCCTTAGGCAGACCTTCACTTCAGTTTGCCTGGCCTTTCCAGAGCAGGGCTGTCATCATGCGCTGATAGAGCATGTCAGCAGTGCAGCTGACAGCTCACCAGGAAATGGAGTTGTTCAGTGCTGGCTTTTTGTTAGGAGAAGCAAGCAGGTTGCTGCCCAGAGTTGCTAGTGACCTAGGCAAAAGGCACAGCTCCTGGAGCTGAGCTAGGGAAAGCTCTCACGGATGTTTACTTTCTCCTTTGTGCCATGTGCTGCTCAGGCCTGTGTTTTAAAGAAGGGACAATGGGGTTTAGAAGCTTGGCTGTGTTATCACTGCAGATTACTTCTGAACAAGCAAAGCAGAAGATAAAGGCTGGTTGACCAGTAATGCTGGTGCAAAACTGCCAGCAGTAATAGTGCTCTCCCATCATGTCGCTTCTCATGAGTCCCTCCAGCAAGAGCACCCTGCAGACCCCTGTGCTTAGGAGAACAGCTGAGCTGCAGAGCCTGGTGCAGATTTGCTGGGTCGCGAGGGCTGCCTCATTGCTGCTACACAGGCTTACACTGCAGCCAGAGAAGCTCGTTTATGTGTTGCAGGGTGTAGTGGCTCTGCCTTTAACCGCCGGCCTTTTTCTCCTCCGTCCCCTGTGCTCTCGGCAGCTATTAGCTCTATGGAGCAGTGGTCACAAGGGAGCGCTGCTGGGAACGTGAGAGAAGCAGTGGTTCTTCCAGCCTGGTGTCCTGGCTCTTCCCAGCGCTGCCTTGCAGCATTAACACACCTTTTCTCTTCCTCATGCTGGGTTCTGGCAGCTGCTTTGAGGTTGTTCAGGACAGAACCAGTCCAGGCAGTCCAAGGCTGCTGTTTGCAGAGTCCTCCTGACTAAGCCCAGGGGCGTTTTCTGGGCAGCCCTGGCCCCTACACCAATGTTCTCCTTGGCTTCCTCCACCACTGGGCAGCTCCAGTGCCTTCCTTCTGGGCAGCACGTAGAGCTGCCTCACAACCCAGGCATTTCTAAGAACTTGCTCATGCACAGAAATGGGACGTACGAGAAGTGCACTTCAGGAACCAAGCTGCTGTGTAACTTCCCTAGTTTCTGTGCCACAGAACATAGTGTGAACCCACGGCTAAGATCCAGTGGCATGTCTGGATGGAAAGCTTCCCAAAACCAGAGTGGATGGATCACAGGTTTATTTTGCCCTTGGTGTGGTGGGTGGAAAGTGAAATCACAACATGGGCAGCCGGGGACCTGACACAGACCCAAGCAGCACGCCTGGGCTGGCAGGATGGATTTCTTCCACATCTGCTCTTTCTGTGGCATGGTGGGAGGAAACCAAAGGAGGATAAGGGTGAGAAGCTGCTATGCCGAGGAGGCTATGCAGCACTGGAAGTGCTGTGGTGGTTTCTATGAGGCTTTGGTTTGAAGGAGCATTAAAAGTGAACTCAGCGAAACCCAAGATCTAAATAAGGTTGCGGGGAGAAATGTGTGCCAGAAATGGGAAAAAGCTGGGAGAAGAGATGGAAGTACAACTGATTACTGGAGTAGAAAATATAAATTAGCGTGGCCTTCACCTCCATGCTTTCAGCTCAGAACCAAAGTCAGGTAATGGAGTTCCAGCACTCTGCAAGATGACATTGCCTGAGGATTTCTTTCATGTGCTTCAACAAGAAGATGGCTGTTGAAAAGGAGCAGCTGCACCAGCAGCCCTGTATCATTCCCTACAGGACCAGCTTGTCTTGTGGAGCTTGAGAAATTATACCTTACGATAAGCAAAGAGCAACTTGTGTAAGCCAGAGTGGGAAGGCCATTCATGTCATATCATGTTATAGTTCAGCTGACGTGATGATCTGCACGGGATGTACTCACGTAAAAAGGTAAATATCAGGCTGTGCCAGGCTGTGCAAATGGGGGCAGCCCCCAGATCCTCCAAACACTGCATTTCATGCCCCAAGGAACTGGAGCTGAGCTCAGAGAGGAAGGCTGAGAACAGATGGGGGGAGCAGAGCAGGGACTGCACCCGGGGAAGGTAGGGAGAGCAGTGAGAAAGGTCTGCCATCCTTGGGAATGAGAACAGGGAGTGCTGGAGGAACCTGAAGGCTTGGAGGCGGAGGAGGAATTTTATCACATGAACATAAAAGAGAAGGTGAATAGAAAGGTGATGATGTCCTCAGATAAATTCAGAAGTTTGCCTGGGCAAGGGCTGGTTCTCTGTGCAGCATCGAGACCTGATCCTGATGTAAGGCAAGGTCCTTGCCTACCTTAGATCACCATGAAGTTAAGCATCATCTGAGCTGGAAGAAGGGCCTGAGTTGTCTGAGCCCAGTAGCTTGGGTAACATGTGGCCCCTTGTTGGGATGCAGCATTACAAAAGTGATGGCAGAACTAGAGATTGCATGACAACACCGCCTGGTAAACAGTAAGCTGTACTTGCTTTAAAAGAGAAGACAAAGTTCCTGCTGCATTTTTATTTTTTCATTGTTCCGTATAATAGTTGTGTTAAATACCTGGTGATTGAACAGGTGTTTGCTTACGTATTGCAGCAAAGTTTCTGTTCACCCTTCTTTGTAATAATCTATGCACGTTTTGTTTTCTTTCATGTCGGAGCCTGTTCTTTCCAACCCATACAACCTTCTCAATACTCTTCTCCAACCCCTCCTCTGTTCTTGTCAGACCCACAGCTGGAGGCAGTTTCCTACAGCAGCTTCCCTGTATTATATATATGTATATATATCCCTGTGTATATATAACCCCATTGCAGAGTTCTGTTCTCGACCCTTCTTTTTCTCCTTTTCCCAGCTCTTTTTCCCCATCTCCCCTAGATCTTTAAGGCATACTTGACCCAAGGACCAGTACGGCTCATCATCTGTTTTCACAAGACTGGCAACCCTGGTGTTGCTTACTTTCTTCCTGGAAAACGTTAGGGTGTATGTTGATATGTTTCCTTCCTCAGATATGTTTTAAGGTCCCATTTGGCCCTCAGCCCAGGCTCATACGGCCCTTAGCATCATGCTGGATTACATCAAGTGACTGTGGAGTGTTGTAACAGCACATCTGATACAGAGTCTTTCCCATCTTCTGTTTAACACCAGCATGCAGACCAAGTGCTTGCAAGGCGTGTCATTGCTTTGCAGCAATATTTAGGTCAGACTACCTGGCCAGGGCTTTGCTTCTCAGATAGCTCATCCTGGTGCATCATAAGATCCTGCAAACCACCATCTGGCGTACAGGGATCAACCCATGAAAGTATCTGATTGCTTTTGATCAATTCTAGGCTATTTGCCTCCACAGCAACCCTAGGCAATTAATTCCTCAGATTTATGACACATAGTGAAGAACTTAGACCTGTTTGGGTTTTAACCTGTGATGTCATTATATGGCTCCAAGGCTGGTGTTGCTGGCAGGATTTTGAGGTTTCTTGATTATGGGATGGTCTGAACAACACCAGGCCTGCTGTTCTTTAAGGAACTAAGAGAAATCTCTAGATCAACCACCTTATGAATGGTGTACTTATGAGAAACTTCAGCTTGCCAGACGTTAACTGGGAACACCACACATTTGGTATAAACAGGCCCAGGAGATTCCTAAACATCTTGGTACCAGTAGTAGGGCAGCAGACAAGAAAAGGTGCTTTCCTGGGTCTGTTGCTTGTGAACAGAGAGTTTAGGATACGTGCAACTGCAGCGTCTGATGCACGGACTCAGATGAGAACGATCCGAATTGTTTATTACAGGTTCTCACATCACTTACATACCTTCACAAGTTTCCTTTTTCTAGCTTTCCCATTCACCCATACAACTTTCCTATCTACATGTCAAGAGAGTATTCCACACATCCTTTTTACCCATTCCGAGCTGTGAGCCGTTCTTTCTTCTTCTAGAGGTGTCTTTGGTTCTCAGGCTGTTTATCTTGCTCCACAGCTGCTGCTCTGTATAGTCCTCTTCGTATTCCCACACGCAACCAAAGCTCTGTTAGAGTTGAAGAATACCAAACTGGGACAACAGAAAGGTCTTTGTTAAATATGTTAGCAGCACACACATACAGAGATAACATCGGTCTGTTACTTGACAAGGATGGTCACCTTACAAACAGGGATGCAGACAAGGCAGAGACCTTTAGTGCCTTCTTTGTCCCTGTCTTCAACACCAGTTATGGGCTCTGGGTCCCCTGGAGCTGGAGGATCAGGGCTGCAGTAACAACCAGCTCCCAAACAACCTCCAACTTGTATGATTTGCTACTCCAGATGGATGCATCCCAACCCCTGGTGTCCTGTGGGACTCAACGCTAGCAACTCAAAAGATCTGACTGATGTCATCACAAGAACCCTCTCAATTATTTTGCAACTCTCCACTGAGAAAACCTGTTTGATGGAAGCTGGAAACATTGTCCCAGTTCTCACGATGGGCAAGAAAGAGGACAAGTCCGTCAGTCTCACTTTCAGTGAGACCTATGGAAAAGATTATTATGGGAGTTACTGAAAACGCCTGAAAATAGTACTGACATTGGTCACAGCCAACATGGGTTCACAAGGGGAAAGTCCTGTTTAATTAAATTGATTTCTTCTTATGACAAGGTTATTCACCCAGCTGACCAAGGGAGGCCAACTGGGAGCAGCCCCACAGAAAGGGATCTATGAGTTGTGGTTCCTAGGAAGTTGAACATGAGTCAGCAGTGTGCCCTGGCAGCTCGGAGGGCTGACCGTACCCTGGGTGCCTCAGGCCCAGCACTGCCACCAGGTGAGGGAAGGGGTTGTCCCCTCTGTGCTGAGCAGCCTCACCTCCAGCAGCAGGTGCAGGCTGGGTGCCACAAATATGGACACAAAGCTGCCACACAGCACCCAAAGGAGTGCAGTCACGGTGCTGAGGCTCTGGAGGGCAAGGAGTGTGAGGGGCAGCTGGGGGCCTTTCTTAATTCCACTATTTCTTCCCTGATAAAAACATCAGGAAACATAGAGCCAGTCCCCAGGCCACCTCCCTGAGTGAGGTAACTTGTCTGAACTCTCTCCTCATGTACTTAGTACTTCTCCATGTAAATTACTTTATGTCTACCAGGACTGACTGTGCCATTTGATGGTTCAGATTAGTACCTCACTTTGACCAGCAAGCCTTGTCCCGTCACTGCACACACCCTTCCTCCGACCATTTATGAAGCAAATAGGAAGCACAAGCCCAGATACAGATCCTGGTGAGGCAAAACCGATAGCTTTTCTGCCCTGTGTGCCGACCACTTTCCATTCAGTATCTCCTGCCCTGTTATTAACTATGAGAATGACCATGCTGTAGGGAAGAGGGGTTAAAGGCATTTGGTGGAAGACTTTGCTGAAAATATTTTAGGCATCCAGGCACAGTGTATCCATCTGCCCAGCCACATCCATGGAACTGGTCTCCTAACTTCTCCAGGGACTGATATGACTTTGTCCCCAGAGCAAGTTTGTTTCCTCCCCCTTAGTTCAACTTTCCTGCATGCCCAGGAGTGCTGTTCCCAATTCCCAGAAGCTGCAGATCCACAGTCTTACCCAAACCCCTTAGAGCAAAAAATAAAAGCCCAACCCAGGCATCTCATTTACCTCCTGTCACTCCTCTGGTTTCAGGTTGAGTTAAGCAATGGGTTGCACCCCCAAAGCTGCTGAGAGATCTGTGTTTGGGTTCCTCCAAGGTCTTGGACAAATGCCATCTATGTCACTTAATGTTTGTATTATTAATTTGTTTTGAAACATACCTGACTACACTTTCCCTTGAAGCAAGTTGTGCTGTAAAAACTGGTTTCAGGATGGGAGCTTCCCTTAACTGCTTGATAGTGTGGGTAACTCACTGTGTCTTCCCGCTGTGCCACTATCTTCACTGAACGACTCTCATGGCCCTGTTATCTACTGACTCTCTGCTAAGCTTCCAGCGTGAATTCATTTTCTGCTGGTTTTGAATGAGCCCCTTTTTTTCAGTTTTTTATCTTCAGTCACTTCTCATTCTAATGGGCTCTGTTATGGCTTTCCATTTTTGTTGTGGTTAGTTTCCTCCATAGAACTGCAGGAAGTTTCAAGGTACAACAAAGGGCACATCATTTCTCAAAATATGTCTCATTTATCCTTTTGCATGCTAATCTGATTCTTTAGAACTAACATGGAGCTCACTGGAAACCCAGAAGGAAATCCAGTCCTGACACCTTCCAGTCTCCTCAAGGCAGCTTTACATATCAGGCTACATACCATATAAAAGTTCAGTAGTCTCACCTTGAATTTATATTCAGAGGAGGGTGGGAGGTGAAGTGTTCAAAAAGGTGCAGGAATAAATCTGCAGTAGCCCTGCACTGAGCAATAAAAACAATCATGGAGCCATAGAATCATTTGAGTTGGAAGGGTCCCTTAAAGACCATCTAGTCCTACTCCTCTGCAAAGAGCAGATACACCTACAGCTAGATCAGGCTGCTCAGAGTCCCATCCATAAAGTCCTCAGCCCATTCCGCCCCTACTTTCACACCTGAGTGAAGCTCTGGGCATTTACTGATCCTGCTGTCACTGCATTTTGGGATGCTGCTGCCTACAGATCTGTGGGTAGGCACTTTGCAGCCTATCCAGTCCCTGAAGGAAATGTTGTGTTTCTCAGGCTTACCAATGCTGGGCTGGAGGGCTCTCAGCTTATGTTTTGGTCTGTGTGCCGAGCTTGCCTTGTGCAGAGTGAGCACTGAGTACAACAGATTCTAGTAGTTAACAGCCTGGGGAACCTCATGCAACATGGAGTTTGTTCCCAAAGCTGTACTTGTCTTCCTGTAAAACAAACAAACAAACAAAGAATTTGGCAAGTTATGAAGAAAGAGCACTTCACAGCACAGTAAGACCTGGTAAAGCATTTCAAAAGGCTTCTCCTCATGCTTTTGTGTCTCAGAGATGTCTGCCAGCAACAGTACCTGCTATGCTTGCTGTGGCAGGCATCATTTCAGCTGCTGAATATCTGCCAAAGTCAGTCTCATCCAAATACTGTTCAAGCTGGAATGACAGCAGCCATACAGCAAGGGCTGGTCAGCCTCTCCCAGCAGCACAACTTGCTGTAAGAAAAAAGGGGAGGAGAAGGGGGAACACCAGGGAGATGTGCTCCATAATGTTGCACAGGGCAGGTGTCAGTGTGAGTGCTGCTCTGGCTCCAGGCTGGCTCTGCCACACTGCTCACATCAGCCAGGAGTAAGGGGCAGAATGTTTGCACAGAGCTGGACGGGCATCTTGGTGCACCTGTGGTTAGAGATTTAAGACGGAGTTGCTTCAGCTTGTAGGCTTGCTTAGTGGATTCTTAGTTTGGGCTCTTGTAAATAAACAGCTGGGGTTTCTCTAGCCTAGAACGCAGAATATAAGGATGTTTACTTAGCCTTGTCTGTGGATGGGGCCACCTCTGAATCTTCACATCTGCAGAGTGCAGTTAATCTGCAAACCATCCTCAAACAAGGGAGAGCTGGAGTTTCAGAGGGGACTTTGTATTTGAGATAGTACTGCAGAATCAGACTCTGTGCCCTTTGTCATGGCCAGCAATGACAATTTCCTATGGCCTTCAATTACAATTCTTTCCTGGTTTTATCCAAATTGAGGTGCTTTTGTTCAAAGTGCAGGACTTCCAACTCAAGTTCCACTTTTCCACAACTACATTTTCCTTTCCTTTCTAACCTAACTTGGAGTATGAAGAAAGGAAGTTTCTACAGAAGCATCAATGCTGGTGCAATCAGCCTGTCTAGCATATGTCTCCTGCAACATGTGGCGAACTCCTTCCATTCCTGTGATCCCGGGATGGAGGGAATTTGGCTGTTTCTCAGTCAGATGGTTAATGGTTGAGATGGAGACGGCAGTGCTAACACTGCATCAAAGGCTTAGCGAATTCCAAAATCATGTGCTTCAGATGACGGCACTAATGCTGCCCTTCATCGGCTCACTCAGGATTCTGCTAAAAACACATTTGTCTGACGTGTTCCAAGGGCTTGTCACTGCTCCTTTGATCCTGTTTTTCCCTCGTGGTTCTGCTGCACTGAGAGTGAGATGGTGGCTTGTCAGATATGCGCAGTGCTGAGCAGCTCCCCAGCCCCAGCCTGGCCATGGAGTAAGGATGCAGTGCCACCAAGGAGGTTCACTGACAGGCAGGACTGAGCAGTACTGGTTTGCATTTTTCTTCCTTTCAGCAGGGTTTGCTAACTTCTGTGCTTTCTCTGGCAGATTTTTATACTCCGTGGATACAGTTTGAGAAGGAATTTGAGAAGGTTTTGTATTTAGCACCTACTGCATTCTGCTCACATTGGCCAAACTCAGTGCAATATGTCTTGCAAATCTTTTTTTCTTCCTTTTCCCACATATATTTTGTATATGTATGAAATAGTGATGCTTTTCTTTGTTCTTTCCAAGTTTCAGTGAGGAACTACCTTGAATTTTTTTTTTTCACTGTGATTGCTCAGGTTTATTACATTGTGTGCAAGAGCAATTAGCACTTGGATGAGTCCCTCCCTTGCCTCTACTGAATTCAAAGCAGTTAACCTGCTCTTTCTTGGCACCATACATGTAAAATATATTCAGTTCTGTAGTGTTTGCTGTCCAAGAAGACAGTTGATCTGGCTGGATTTGACAAGGAGAGGAACACGTGCTGTTTGCAGAGGGCTTTCCTCAGGCACTTGAGGTCTGTTTTGGATTGCAGTATGCTTCCCAGAGCTTTGGCTTTGCTTAGTCCTATCCCTGGCAACCTGGTAGGAGCTGAAAGGCCTGTACCTCCTTGCAATGGAAGGGTTAGGTTGGATCAAAATGCAAAGGGCCCCAGTTTCTCTTGAGTGCTGGATGCATATATATGTTACGCAGGGTGGCTGGATATTGCACTGAGTAATTCTCCATAGGGAAGAGCTGGATAAGTGAAGATCTATGATTGCCTGCTTTAATAACACTTAATTTGTTATTGCAGAGAAAATGGGATCTAAGAAAATGGGATCTGACATGCCAGACACATGAAGTACTGGAAGACTGACTGTGGGAGGAGAGAATTACCAGCACCTAATGTAGGCAAATCCACGTTCTCTGCATTCCTGCTGTAATTACACCTAACAGAGAAGAGTTTCTGTGTAACAAAAAGCTTCATGTTGCCACCAGGAAGGAAGTTATCAGTTCACAGAATCATAGAATTTCCTAAGTTGGAAGGGACCCACAAGAATCACCAAGTCCAACTCTTGGCTCCAAACAGAACCTCCCCAAAATGACTGCTTCTTGGGCTGCTGTCAGGGCCCACTGGGGCACGCAGGTGCTGCAGACTTGCAGATCTCAAAGGTTTGTGGGTTGGTTTGCTTGCAATCTTTAAGATTATCGTGTTAATGAAAGTTTTGCAGGAGTTTAACACCAAATCACAGAGGCCAGGGTGTTCACAGGAGCTGTAGTGTAGGTGTGGGGTACTCCTGTTCCTGCTGTCTTTCTCTATGCAGCACCAACCAGCTCCCAGTGGTGCTGCAGCCCGTATCAGGTGATGTGGATCACCAGTTTCTTGCCTTAGTGACTATGAGCTGTCTTTTTCTCCTATGAGAACTGTGCAGAGCATCTGCCTTGCTCCTGCTCCCCAGGACAGCTGTGTTCCCATCATCCATACACCTCTCTTCCCATTGAACATGTTGCTACAAAAACAGCACAGATGTGCAGTCCTGTTTTAGGGCTTTGCTGTTTGCCTGGCAGATCAGGGCAGATGGATGCTGATGTTATGCAGGGCTGTGCTGTTTCTCTTTCTGCCTCTGGTTCCCTCCATGTTCCTGTCCAGGGCAGCAGCTCTGAATGCTTACCATGGTGTACTGCTGCATGACCTGAGCATCAACCCATACCTTGTGTGAGCTGCTGTCATCTTTGTCCACATAGAGATGCACTGACAAAGAATCCCAGGGGATCCTGGTGCCTTCTGTTAGCTTTCAAAGTAAGGGATGCCTGGTCCGGAGCACGTCAGCAGCAAAACTCATGTTAAAAAAAAAAGTCATGAGAGGTTATAAAGGGTTTCAGGTAAGAAAGTTCTGGGGAAATAGTGTACAGAGAGCTGTATGGGGTCAGGTTCCCAGCTGCTATCTGACCTTCCAAACAGCTCTCCTAGTGCATTCTGCTGGCAGCATCAGCTTCCTCAAACATCACTTGCGGAGGGAGTCAATGAGAATGAAGATCTAGGCAGGGCCACAGGGGCCAACCTGGTTGGTAGTGATGGCTCAGTGTGCAAGTGCGGTTGTAGGAGTATTTGTTAGGGAGCTCTTTGAGTCTGCAGGAGAGAGCCATGCTGGCTGGTCTAGCTCTAGCTCTGCTCTAGCACAACAGTGGGTTGTAGGTAGTTGTCCACATACTCAGCTCTGCGGAGACCCTGTGCTTCCACTGGGGAGTCCCAAATCAAACTCTGGAACAACCTAAGACCTTGTGCTCAGGGAGTGCTTCCTGCAGCTCATGGTCAGTACTGCCCAGTACCATCCATTCAGGGTCATGCTTGCTGCCAGCCAGAAGGCATGGATTAGGGTAGTGAAGGAACCTAGTGCATGTGATTATGAAGCTCTGCTAAGAAACCTGGAAAAAATATTTATATATTTTGCCAGAGCCTGTTGGTAGGGCAGTAGTTGCCTTGTATGACATGGAGCAAATCTTAAGCTCACAGAAAGCCAGAGGAGAGCAGGGAGGGGCAGAACTGGCTTGGGAAAAACAGCAGTGCACAACTTTGGTGAATTGAGACATCCTCGCTGCTTAGGGAGGAGCTCCTCTCTTGGGAGTCATCATCACCATCAGCATTTCATGATGGAGAGAAGGCCTGGGACAAGGAGTAACAGCTCATCTGCTTCCCTGCTGCCCTGCACTTCATGTACTGCATCCCAGACCATGCACTGAGCTGTTCTTGAGCTGCTCACCCATATTCTGCTCTGGCTCCTCCACCCTTCTCTTTCAGGAAGATGCCCCTCAGAGGTTGTGCAAGAGTGTCTCCAGGAGCTGCAGCACATACTGTGCAGTCTGTGTTACCCAGCAGCATGTTTCTATGCAGTTTTTCCCTCTATTCTTTGCCATTTCAGCTCACGCTGTGCTGCTGATCACGTCCACCCCAACAGCCTGCTGGCATGGTTATCTGTGGGTTTTATCGCCCAACAATGCATGCAATGTTATTGAGCTAGAAAGAAAACAAAGCCTAATCCATTTTAAATTAAAACAGCACCCCAGTGTCGTGCAACAGATACAAATATGGTCTGGCCACACAGTCCTGCTTGCATGTCAAGGGGTACAAGGGGTTCACCCTGGAGGCACAAGGAACCCTGCTGTACTCCCAGCAGATATCAGCCTTCAGGCTGGGGACTGGTTTGGGCAGGACCCCCACGTCCAAAGCCTAAGAGAGCTGCACTGCTTTGAGTGAGAGGTGAAGCATTGCCATGTGCCGATAATTAGCAGCAGATAGAAAACAGAGAAGATGGAAATGTCCGGAATCCTTCTGTTGTGGAACAAGTCTGCTGTGGAGCCTTAGCCAAGTCTTTATGAAGTTTCTAGTGTTGTGAAGATCTGGGAAGCAAGGGAACAGTGTCTTCAGAACAGGCTACTTTTGGCCCAAGAGACTTTTTGTTGTTGTTGTTGTTATATTCCTTGTGCTATAAGAAATTTGTTTCCATTGAGGGCCCTCCCAGCAGCACTGTCCCTCAGCAATATCCCAGAGCCACTCATCAGGACAGCCTGATCCCAGGATCTGCTGCCTCTTGGAGCTCCTTCCCAGCCCTTCTCCTCAACAATCTGTTTCCAGCTGATCTGTGCATGGACACCGACTGCAGGTGTCATACATGGCAGACCCACGGTGCCCTCAATGGGAAGGATGGCCGACAGGTAATGCTGCAAGGCTGTGATAAGCAGGCTCACTTCCTCTCCTCCTATGAGAATACAAGAAGGACTGTACAGAGCAGCAGCTGTGGAGCAAGATAAATAGCACGAGAACCAAGGACACCTCTAAAAAAAGAAAGAACGGCTCACGGCTCGGATTGGATAAGCTTGAACAGTTGAAGAGTGTTTGTGGAATGCTTTGTTGACATGTAAAGGTGGATAGGAAAGTCGTAGGGGTGAATGGGAAAGCTAGAAAAAGGAAACTTGTGAAAAGAAACCATATAAGGGGATGCACTTTGCCCCAACCAGCCTACTGTGCTGGGCAGAGCTGCTCAGCTGGTGTGATGTCCAGATCTTTTCTCTTTGCACTACCATGCAGCCACCATGGGAAAGGGCTTCACCCAGCAACAGCCATGTTGCAGCAAGTCTTGCCGGGGGACCTTTGATTGTAAATCCCTCCTGATATCACAGCCTGTCTGCTTTTCCACTGCTTGTCATAGCATGCAGGAGGGCCTGACACTCCTTGATCTGCAGAAGATCAAGGCCAGCATGTACTGATGGGAACTGAGACCTACTAGCTTTTTATAAACCTGATTCAGACAACCAAGCTGGGTGGTAGTGAATAAGAGCTTTTAAATTTGAAGCACCGCATCTCTCTGCATCTGACCCTGCAGCGAAGCGTGTTTGTCCATTGGCTGCATATCTGCAGCTGGCACTATTTGCAGGGTAGGCAATGGGCAGCTGGCTGGTGCCAAGCACCCCGAGGCAAGCACTGGGCTGTGCTCAAGCTGCCTCAGGGCAGCCTGTTCAGCACATGGAACAGCCTCATGACTTCTGTGCAGCTTGTTGGATGTGCTCCTGGTCTCTTCCCATGTCACAACTCTACACTCATCACTTGTGAGTTAAACTTCCTTTTCCCCAGCCTGTTTTGCCAGCATATCTCTGAAAGTGATGATTAAGAACAGAGATGAAGCAGTGCTGGATCTCCCCTTCCCCTACAGCATCTTGCTACGTGCTAGAGAAGCTTCCTATTTTCTGTCTATGGGTTTCCACCTAAGCAGCACCTGTGCTTGGTTCAGTCAGACTTTGGATGATGGGGGTGCTGAACATGTACCTCTCCATAGGAAAGGCACTGTTAGGCTGACCGCTGGGAGCTGCTGCTGGCTGTTCTGCAGAGAATGGTACTGGCTGAGGGCAGTGTCCCTTTTGGATCTGAGTACACAGGACGTCTGGTTCTCAAAACCTTGCAAAGTTGTGGTGAACCAAAAGACCTGAGTGACCTCTTTGAAAATGTGACCAGGAAAGCCACGCATGTGGCACGGAGCAGGCTGAGAGAATGAGGGAGTTCTTTCTTGAAAATCCGTGTGCTGAAAAATGTTTTTGGATCCTCAGAGCAGAATGGTAACAACTCCTACCAGGATGGTGTGTGAGGGGGAGATGATGGTTTTCCAGCTGAGAATCCCGCACCAATGATTGCAACAGGGCAGAGACGTTTCTTTTGTGTGCAGTTCTCCTGATGCTGAGGCTGACATAAAGACCTGCTTCTGGTATACACATTTAGAAGTAACTTTGGTGGAAAATTGGAGAGCGCACAGGAAAAAATTACTGGCTGCTGTAAGGCAGAGAAAGTGCCCTCTAGAGAGAAATTTAAAGGGCTTCAGGTGGTGAAATTTTTAAGGTGGCTGCTGAGACATCCCTGGTTAGGATATGGGAAGATACACTGGGGGTGAACTGACAGCAAGGTGGATGGAACCAATGCCTTGGTTACAGAAAAACGGATCCAAAGCCTGACATTCCAACACTGAGGGAGACTGTGCTTGAGAGATTCCTATGGGAAACCTTATGCCTCTTTGAGTTTTTGGAGCTCTGTCATTTGAAGTTTCCTCATCCCACAAGCAACTTAGTCACACAGGCTGCTGAGCATTGTAGCAGGGTGACTGCGTGCAGTGATGCACAGCCAGATAGAATACTCCAGAGGTTATTGCTCCTTGCAGATGAGAGTCCACAGCCACAGACTCCTCCATTTGTTCTGCCACAGGAGCATCCTGCTCCTCATCCCAGATGCTTTCAATTTTGTTTAAGCTGGTTTACATAAAAAAAGGCTCCATTGCACGAATTTAGAGTTGGTGTTTTTAACTTGCAGTGCCATAGATTTCCCTTCCTTTAGATGACTGTCTCCTGGATGTGTGGTCCTCTGGGAGGTTTCATTGGTGAGTCTCCCTTTTTGGAGGAGGTCTTTAGGAGGAGTAATTCATCATGCAGGACAGAGTACCCTGATCACCACCAATCACCGCTCATCTCCAAAGAAATGAATCATGTTTGGTTTGCTTTGCTATAGTAAATGTTCAGTATTTCGCAACTTTCTGTAAATTAGAGGCAAGATCCCCAACTACGCTCATTTCTTATTGAGACATAGTTGTTTTTTTTCCCTAGTGCCATTTCACACTGAGGCAGCAGAAGTGAGAGTAACGTCATAGTTTCCTGTGACTGTACACACTACAGAAGCTGCTGGTAGCTTTTGACAACACTTTCTTGCAGCAGGCACTATTTGCTCAACTTAAACACCCAAGGCACCACCCAGAGCGGACTGACAGATTTTCTTAGATGGGACGTAATGGGAAAATACCACATAATAGGTGGCTACTGAAAATTACCTTATATCAAGTGATAAAAAGATTCAAGATTCCTAATTCCAAGGACAACAGTTAGAGTGGCACGGATTTTTTTGTTGTTCACTTTAGTACAGGAGACGTCTGGAACTTGTATCCCAATTAATGTGTAAAGTTTTTAGAGGGTGACTCCATCCCTTAGTGGTTGTGTAACTACAGTGAATGGCACTGAGAATGAACAAAGAATTTGCTAGCAGCAGTAAAAGCTGAGAAAGGAGTTTGTGGCTTGGTGGTGAGTACGTGCGTGGAAAACTTGAGAACTGCTCCCAGTCAAGACCCTAAAGATGAAACTCTACTACTATACAGAAGGATCTTCAGTAGTTTTAAGAGCCTGATGGAACAGCAGAGGGGAGATGGCTAACATGTAAGGATTAAAAAAATAAGCTTTAGCTGTGACTCCAGAAATAAACGATGTTTCCCTCCATGTTGCTAGATGCAGTAATAGAAGCAGGGGACCTGATAGAAAGCAAATTTAATAAACAGATAGAAAGCAAAATCAAAATAAAGCTCAGTAAAAAGATGAGACTGAAATTCCTCAAAGGTTGGCTTTTGGACCTACCTTCTTGAAAAATATCAGTAGGGATTTTTACAAAGTGAAAGAATGAAGGTAGGAAATCCTGCCACTGCAGCTGAAAATCAGGTTATCACAGAAGGGTTGTGAAAGCTGAAGGAGCACAAAACCTCATACTTATGAGTGCTGATGAGCTGCTAATGAGAACTCCTGGAATACAAGAATTAACAAGCAGGCAAAGCACCTGATCAGGTGTTCACTATGAGTAGTTTCACAAGTAGCTGGAGAAGTATCATCCTTATGAAGTAAATGTATAACTTAGCATGTGTATGTTCGGGAAAGGTTGATTAAAACGTGAGGTGCAGAGGGTTAATGTGATCGGGAGTAGCAGAGACATCTATTTTCTGATAAGCTAAGCTGGCGTGGACTTCTGCTTAACCTTTCAAAACATGGTTTGTGGAGGGATTGAATTGCTGTCTATAAATAAATGAGAGAATAAACGCTACCGAAAGGGCAGCCCTACTTAGAAACAAATAAATATATTTTAATGGAAAAATCAAAGAAACGCACTGAGCCTATGTAATAAACTCAGAGAAGAACAGAGGAGGAGGCAGACTCCTGCTCTACACATACAGCTCAGTCAAGTCATGAGGGAAGTCACAGGGCTGCTTTTGCACAAGTAGGACTGGACTTGGTGAGCAGGCAAGCCATGCTAGCCCTGATTTGCACAAAACTATAGGTACAATCTTGTTCTTCTTGCTGTAATTAAAGAGATTGACTTACTCACTGCTTGAGAGAGATCATGCTGCAGCTCAGTGCTCTTTAAAGTGCTCGCCAGCTGTGAGTCTCCACATTTTTGTCCTGCTGGGACCATACATGCTGTTTGACAGCATGTTCCGGGATGCCTGCCTGCCTAAAACACTGACACAGGGGCCAAGTTGTATGTAGACCTTGCCCAAAGCTAGACTTAATAGTTCCCAAAAGTTTTGCTATTTTGAAGCTCAGATTTGGGAGTGAATCCTTAAAATTAAAACCAAACTTGGTTTCTCCTTACTCCAGTTTCTTTTTAGCTTTATCCAACAGTTAGCAATAGACATGTAAATATTTTAACTGTCTGTAGAGACACATAAGTACATATTTTTAAACAATCCCCACTGGAGTTGTTGGAATCCATAGTTCCAGAGCAGCTGCTGCACCACAGGTATAGTCCTGGTTCAGGAGCTGCCAGGGGGAAACAGTTCCTCTTCTTCCTACCACCCAGTGACAGAGGAGCAGACCGCTGCAGGGACTGGCCACATTAGGTCCAGAGCCCTATTACAAGGGCATGCTGGGGTTACTCTGAAGTTAGGAAGCATTATCCTAGAAAACTAGGGGATGTCAACAAACTAATTATCACTCTCACCTCAAAGTGTTCCTCACCATCCTACCCCTAAGCACTGCATGTTGGTTACTTGCTGGAGATAAGCCATGCACTGGCTGCAGTAGAGGGCTTGGGTGGTAATGTACGTCCTTGGAGCATTTCTTCAGGTAGCTTTGTTTTAACAGCATACACAATAAGAGGGTCACCAGGTCATTATCATTATGATGGTGGTTCTGCATGTTCCCATTTTTGGAGAGCTCATTTTCTCAAATGTCAGTAATGGAATAAATAACTGTGTATGGGATTCATGCAGACAGGTAGGTTTCATGCAGAAGTCATCCATCAAGCCCATAAGTCATGAAGGGGCATAACAGCACTGACAAAGTGCTGTTAGATTAAAAGTTAGCCTGCACAAGACCTCAGAAATTCACTTGTATGTCCTGTGAGAAAGGATTACTGCTCCAGTTTTAATAAGGAACAGAGTCACAGAGTTCTCCTAGGCACCCAAGTCTTTCCTTATCTGAGCTAATATTCTTAGGAACTGTATCTTTTTCCTTAGAATAAATCCTCTCAGAGGCATTTAGAGATCATCCCTCCCCAGAGGACTCTGGCTAAACCAAGACCGGACAGCATTTCCTAAAGCACGTCCACTTGAGCACACCCTGTCTTGTGCTACTGAGGATGAAAAAAGCTCCCTGGAGAGTTGGAGTTTTGTGCCTTGAACTGGACGCTTTCCAAGATGAGCAGAAACTTGGTGCTGTATGTTTCAAGAGGCCCCATTTCAACAAAGGGCACACATTGGTGTAAACCTTGCGAAGGAAAACACTGCTATGCTCTTCCAACTTGCATGCCAGGCTTGTGGGATGAGGCTGTGATCCACAACCTGCTGCACTCCCCGACAACACATCCAGTGTGGCTTGCCCACAAATTCACCTTTCGTCCTCCAGTGTCTGTGAATGCCAGTTATCTTCGTCTACAAAAAGCTGACAAGGCACAGGAGGTGGAAAGGAGACGTGTGCAATTACAGCTCCTGTGATAGTATACATGCAGCCTGGAAGAGTAATGAAGAGGGAGGCCAGTGAAACCTAAGGCAGGGCAGCAAGGCCGATGGCCTCACAGTGACTCCAGCTGCGCAGAACAGAAACAACGAATACAAGGCAACCCACCTGACAAGTGAACAGAAGGAGTGTGCCCAGGTGTAAGCTGAGAACTGCATGGGGCTTGGCTGGAAAAGGGATAGACTGATTCTGTCCTTCCTAGATAACCACAGTTCTTCTTCCATTTTGTTCATTAAAATGACCAGGACTCTTCTTCCTTTTTATCCTGTAGGACAGGAACATGAGAAGGAAAGGCTGAGTTGCATTTTATGGTTTGTCCTGTCACCCCCACTGCCCCCCCACCCCACATACACACACAGTCTTGTTTCCTTGAGCCTTGACAAATAAATGTCTTCTACCCGATGGTTCGACTCATCTGGTGTTGGTAGGAACAACGTGAATCGGGATAAAACCTGCAGGTTGGGAGTGCACTGATCCCACCTTCAGGTCATCCCTAGAGACCCCAGGTGCAAGGTAAGCCTGTATGACCTGGGATGCCAAGACCATAGACTTTGTCTCACATTGCTTTGCTCCGTCCTTGTGCAAAAGCCATTCCTGTGCCCAGCCAGCCCCTGCGCATGCTGCTTCTCTATCTTTTGTGATGGGAGAAACAAAACCACGGGTAATAACTGAAAGGAGGATTCACCAGAAGTTTATACAACAGCAGAATGTTTGGGGTTTGTTTTTGCTTTCCTTATTTTTTATTATTCTGTTCTTTGTTTCCTTCTTGATAATCCCTAACGTTTACTTCACTTTCTTGGCAAGCAGTCAGCCGTCATCTCCATGACTTGAGCTGAATATGGGTCTCACCCCACTACCAAGTGCTCTCAGCCCAGAGCTGAGGATGTTCCTCACTAGAGATGTTAGTCACTGGAGGTGTGCATCAATAGAGGCATCCATCACGGAGGTGTCCATCATGGAGGTGGGGTTCTTTAGCCCAGCGCTGTGGGAGGACATCCATCACCTTATTGTTGATGAGAAAGCTGAGGAAGTCTCCTGCTCCATCCCAGAGGGAATCCAATAGCTGCCGATGTCTCATCCCCTCACTGAGGGTCTCTCATCCCCTCACTGATGGAATCCCACCGCTGAACGCCCCTCTCTCCGTCCCGGTGCTGTTCTCTCCCCCCGTAGCTCCGCGCTCCCCTCAGCCCCCCCCCCGAGCGGCCCCTCACGCCCTCAGCAGAGGCGCCGGTGGGACGTACGGGGTCTCCCTCCCCCCCCGCGCAGGGGCCGGGCCGCGCTCCCCACTCAGGTGCCGGCGGTGCCGGGGGGCGGGGGCAGCCCCTTCCTCCGTCCCTTCAGGGTCACGGGTTCGAGTCCCGGTGCGGGAGGAGGCGGCGGTGCGGCTCACCTGTCCGGGCCGGGCGGCGGCAGACTTTGCCTCCAGCCTCTATAAAAGGTAACGGCGGCGTTGAGTCAGGGCTGCCTCCTCCCCCCTCCTGTTCCTATGTATGCGCGGCAGTCCCGACCAGCAGGCAGCCGCGGGCCGTCCCGCACGCCGCACTTGCTGGAGATGAACCGCACCGCGCTGCGGGTCTGCGTCCTGCTGCTGGCCGGGCTGGGCCGAGCCGCCGCCGGGCAGGAGTATGACCACAACGACGAGAACGCTCCGCACTCCCAGGAGAGAGGTGAGCGGGAGAGACCGGGCTGCACAGCGCTGAGTACGGGGTCCCGACAGGCGGGATCCCCCCCGACAATGGGGGCTTTGGGGTCTCCGAGGCACGGGGTAATGCCATGCACGAGGCAACGCCGTGCACGGGGCACCCCAGAGCCGGCACGGTGCACGATTTCTCGCTGGGATTTGGGGCTGCAGCGCCTCCCGTTACGGAGCCCCGCGTCCCCTCGCCCCGCGCAGCCCCGCACGCCGCTGCCTTTGTCCCCGCTCCCGCCAGCTCCTCACCCCCGCGGGGTCCGTGTCCCCGCCCCGCTCTCAGCCCCGCGTTCCGCTCCCACCGGGCAGCTCGCTCCGCACCGGGGCTCGGGGCTTTCGGCCGCCCCACGGCGGGCGGTGGGATGGGGGGAGCGTGGGAAGCGTGGGACAGGGTGCTGTTGCGTGCCTCCCCTCACCCCGCGCGGGGGGCTTTCAAATTCTGGGGTCATCTTGGGGGTGTAATGCTCAGTCCCTGCGGTCTCGGTCCCTTTTCTCACTCCGGCATTCAGCAGAATCTGGGGATAGTGCGGTTTGAGCACAGGATGTGAGCGCAGCGCAGGGATGTCCCCGTCCCAGCTTTGCTTTGACCGTGGGCTTGTCTTTCCAGGCTCAGAATGTATCTTCACTTTTCCTTGTGTCAAATGCAGGGTGCCGCGAGCTGCTGCTGTTATTGCGGTGATTCACATCTCTTACCAAGTCTTTGTTGGGCTGTGCGTGGGGTTTTGGGGATGCGCTGCTCCTTGCCACAGAGATGGAGAAACTCCGCCGCGGGGTGGGAGGGAGCTGGGTGACACCGGCTCTGTGCGGCTGTGAGCGTGGCGTGGGGCCGGGTGGGATGTGGATGGGAAGAGGATGTGGGCAAGGAGCAGTAGCCAGCCCTCGGTGAAGGTCCGGCTAGAGCCGTTGGGTTGGGGCTGGTGTCTCCCAGTGCATGCTGCAGCCTTCTGTGAGGCTTTCCGTGAGATTTCCCAGTGCGGGAGCCTGAGAAACCTCTGGTGTCTTTGTAGTAGTGCAGCCTATCTGTTCTCTCCCTCCTATTCAAACCCATCCTGCTTTGTGTCCCCTCTGCTCGTTGGACTCCCTGATGCTCTCTTCCTCCATCTGAGCTCCCTCCTCTGTCGTAACCCCCTCATTCAACTCATTCATCTGCTTCAAGCCCCAGTCTTTTCCTGGGATTTCCCCATTTTTACCCCATACTTTCCCTTTCCCCTGGCACTCTTCAGAGCTATTTGGGTTCACAGGCAGTAGGAACACACCAGGGGCCATTCCTGCCCTGTGCCTCCCCCCACAAATTCTCACTGCTCCATGGGATGCTGCCTGCCTCATGGGGCCCCTCTGTTCCCCAGCAGCACAAAGAACAATCCCTGCGGCGACCTGAGCTCCGGTGCGGATTAAAGGCTGATCCCCATGGCTCGCTGTTGGCCAAAGTTAATAAACACAAAAGGGCTTTAGTGCAGCCAGGATCAGTGCCCCATGGGCAGTGTGCACAGTGATGGCTGGGGCTGAGGCTGTATGGCTGTGGGTTTGGGTAGACAAAAAGGGGCTATACTTTTGGGATCGGGTTGAGGAATGCTGTCTTCCTGTCCATGGGGTGCAGGGGCTCTTTGTACAGCTTAGCAGGGAATGCTGGACATCTTCTGCACCCTGTATCAGCTCTGTGCCCGGGGAGCTGGCTGCGGGCAGCGTGAGCACAGTGGCACAGCCTCTGTACCTTGGTCGGGTTATTACTTGCAGAGGACAAGGTGCCTGAATGTGTGGTAGGCTGGGACTGATCTGTGCTGCTCACTGCTTTGAGACATGGTGTATCTGTGTGTCCTGATGCCTCCTGGAACACCCCACGTTGCTTTGTTCTGTGGTCTGACCCTCCATCTGAGGATGGAGAGCACAGACCCTCTGCTTTCTCTGATATTGGCTCTTGCTCTGTACAAATAGCTACGGGTGTGTAGTCTCTGCAGCTGTGGGGATGTTTCTGGGAGCAGACTGCAGCTTTCTGCTATTCCCCACTGCTAGGAGCAGCTGTGCTGCTCACAGGCCGCAAGACATGCAGAACAGAGCTCTGCTAATGGCAGCGCCCGCCCCGACTCAGCAGGGAGGTGTTGTTGGATGGTGTTGGACGTCAGGAAGAAAGTGATCTGGCGGCAGCACTGGGATCCCAAGATGGAAAGAAGGAGAGGGAGCAAATACGAGGGGAAAAAACACTGAAAGGGGGAAGTGTGGCTGCTCTTGGGCTTGAAACACCCCCTGCTCAGGGGAGGGGTGGGCTTGGAGCAAGTCGGGACCGGAGGGACTCCACGTGGCCAAGCACAGTGCCTTTGTGCTGTCTGCAGTGGCAGCTGGCTCCTGCTGCTGCCCCTGTGAGCCCCACAGTACTTTCCTGCTGAGACTCTCCTTGCTCACACCTCCAAGCATGTTCATTGAAGCCCTATTGCAGCACTTTTTTCCTTACATGCACATTTTTGGGAGCACATTACAGCCCCTGCCAGGGCTGAGTGTGCCCAGAGGCAGGGCAGGGCATGCAGGAAGCTGCAGCTGCAACACCATCACCTCTGTTGTGGTGCATGGCAGCAATTCAGCAGCAATCAGAGGGAGAAGACGTGCTGCAGCGGGGAGCTGGGATGGAGGCTGGGATTGCATTTGGGCTGGGCAGGGCAGAGGGTTAAATGTGCATGCCAAAGGACTGTGGGATTGTGAATGCCCCCGTGTGGAAGGGACCGGAGTATTGCAGGGCTGAGAGCTGGACCACAGTGCCAGGGGATGCCACCCTGCAGCACCAGGGCATGCACCAAGGGACCCAGTTGCACAGGGTAGGAGATGTGACTTCAGTACTTGGGGATGTGTGTAAGGAGGTCTATGATTTCTTCATAGGCTGGGCCCCAGAGGGAAGCAGAGAGCAGGGTGCTGGGGCAGCTGAGACATGTGTAGTGTGCCTGGGCACTGTGTGCCAGCCTTGGGTGCCATGTGTTACCTGTGCTAGACCACAAGCCCTGTGCTGCAGCTGAAGAACCCTACCTGAGAAAGCTGCTGGAATATCTCACAGGGGTCTCAGCCCTGGTGCGAGTGCCCCTCTTCATCCTTCTCATTGATGCCTTGCTGTTCCCTTCACATACACCTTTGAGAATGTCCCACACCTTGATGAGTGCCTCCCTCACATCACTCCTAAGTCTCTGGGACACAGCAGAGATTATACAACAGTTTGGATTGAAAGGAACCTTAAAGTCTACCCAGCCCCAACCCCCTGCCATGGGCCAGTTGCTCTCCACAAGCTCAGGCTTCCCAGGGCCCCATCCAACCTGGCCTGGAGTGCCCCTGGGGACGGGGCACCTACAGCTTCTCTGAACTTCTCTGAGATGTCATGCATGGTGCTGTAAGAGCCTTGAGGGCAGTCCCCATCCTTGTCCACAAGCATCACTCAGCTGTGGCCACCCACTGCCTGGGACTGGGAGGAGGGCAGGATCCTGCTGGGTTTGGGGCTGTGCACCGACTGCCTGGGCCTGGGAAAGTATGCCTTTTCCTTTCTCACCATGGGATGGAATCTGCTTCTATTAATAGCAAGTGGTTGTTAATGGCTGTTGTCAGTGGGGGCTTTGGGGACCAACATGGTGGCCCTCCTGCCTGCTGGCCAACCTGGCAGACACTCACTCTAATGAGGGATAGGTGTATGAAGCCGGATGGTGCTTACAGGAGCTGGTGGGACCACAGTGGGAGCATCTGGAAGAGCATGACTGTTGCTGATCCGTGATGGGAGCGATATCTGTGGCTTATTTTCCACTATAATGATAATAACCAGGCATCAAGCCCTGGAGTTTTCTCTCTGCATGGAGGCAGTGCCCTTTGGGAGCATCTCTGGTTCAGGTGCACGAGGAGGATGAGGAGGAAAAGGCTGGGAGAGCACTGAGGCAGAGGGTGCATGGCTGCTGCAGGACCAGGAGAGCTGCATGGCAGAGGTGTGTTTGCAGCCAACCTTTCCCTTCCATTCATACTCCTTTTTTTTTTTCTTTTTTTTTTTTCCTCCTTCTCAAGGTCCCAGTGACAGCCATTGGAGCTATGAAGGTAAATACCCTGCAGTTTCTCCTGCTTTCCCCACCACCCATCAGACCCTGGGCTCCAGCCAGTTCTGGTTAATGATTACCAGGCAGCTGTGCACACTCAGTGTCTCACCCTTCCCTCCCCTCACCCTTCTGGTTCAGCAATGGCGAAGCCTGGACACCCCCATTTGTGATGCAGCAGTGATATCCCCTGTGCCTCAGTGTGGGGGTCTCTGGGGCTGTGCCTCCCCAGGTGGGCGCAGGCCTGTCCTGTGCCATACTCACTGGCAGGCTGTGCTGAGACTTTGCCCAAGGATCAGCCTGTGTCCTTGCCCAGGCTCCTGGAGCAGGGTGCACAGGGGCCGGCCCTGGCTTGCAGTGGCCCGAGGCAGAAGCTGCAGATGGTGACACCATGCTCACAGGGGGCTGTGCCTGCCAGCAGCGAGTGTGATGAGCTGCAGAGCTCCCCTGCCTGCCAAGTCCACTTGTAAATGATATTCTTGCACTCTTCCCAAACACCCCTAAAATAGACTTTCCTGGCAGCTCACCACGCTCAGAGCCCTTTCGTGATGCAGCCACAAGCGGTCATGCAGCAGCATAGAATCATGGAATCATGACAGGTTGGAAAAGACCTCAAAGATCATCAAGTCCAACCACTAACCCACCACTACCATGCCCACAAAGCTGCTCATGAGCTGACTTGATAGAAACCAACCCTCTGTTCATGGTGCAGGGCCCAGCCCTTCCCCCACACCCACCAAACCCCTAGGGTCCTGTCCCTGCCCGCTCTCACCACTGCCCCTTCCCCATGCCAGACCTAGGACAGTGGACCAAGCACTTCCCAGCATGTGCAGGCACCATGCAGTCACCCATCAACATCAACACGGAGACGACCATCTTCAGCCCCCAGCTGCGGCCCATCCAGCTCTCCGGCTACAGCCTGCCTGCCAGCCAGATGCTCATACTGAAGAACAACGGGCACACAGGTGGGTGGGGAGCTCACTGTTCACGGCTGTTGGGTGTTGGCTCCAGGAATTTATTGTAATTCGTGTTTCCTTTAGAAATATGTCCCTAAATCAAGTTTGCAGCCATTGGTTCCTTTCCTACATCTCACTTCTTCCAAAGGAGAAATCATGGCCTAGTAAGAATTAGCCTCTAAGGTACCCACCTGTCTTGTAGGACATGCTTCTTGAAGTCGATGCTTTGAGATGCTGAGGATCTTATGACACTTTTTAAAGTTTTCTGCAGTTTTAGAAGGGCTTTTTTATCTCCATCTGGCACGGAGAGACTGATAGTAAAATAATGTGAACAGATTCTGTCCCAGCTTTCCAGAAACCTCATCACCTCCTCCCTGCAACAGTGGATCCTGGCTGTCACCAGTTCCTTCCAGGAGCTCCTCCAGCCCTGTGCGTGCTGCCCAGGCTGGGACCTGCTGGTAGTGATGGCAGCTGAAGAATTCTCTGAGGGTGCAGCAGGATGGCCCCGTGCCCTTGTCTCTGGGAGCTGATCCCTGCATGCAGCAAACCCAACAAGTCAGACTTGCTGCACAGGGCATGCCCAGCACTCTATTTTATAGACTCCTGCCTTAGCGTGCCTGCATAGCTCAACGGGCTGAGGTCAGTGGTTGCTATTTTAGACACCCTGGCATCTGGTATTGCTTGGTGTTCGCAGAAGCACTTGTAGTATTTTCACCCAGAGGGGCCAGGGCTGAGGTAGTTTTTCATGCGTTGACCTCTGTGATCACTCAGGAAAGCCAGAACAAGGTGAAAAGTTGCAAGTCGGCTAGGACAGCTCTACAGTTGCTCCTTCTTACACAATGTATACGTTGAAAATGACTCAGATGCGTACTAGGAAAGCGTCAATTTAGATATACAAAAGAAACATAGGAGGGTAGAAATGCGCAGGGAGGGAGCAGTGTCCCACTTCCTGTGTTTGAGTTCTGAATCTCTGTGCCCAGTGGCACAGGAGAGGACAGATGACTCATCACAAACCTGCACCCTCGTGATGTGGTTGAAACACTTTACCATTAGGGATGGGACAGCTTCTCCTGGAGCCCTGGGGTCCTGCAATGCTCATGATGTCGGTGCTTGACCCCATAGCTTGGCCCTTAGGTTATCCATGCTGCTGTTCTGCTCACCAGATATCTGGGGCTCAGCTTTGCCTCAAACCACACCTATAGGTAAAGGCAAAACCAAATATGTGTGCCCAGTGTCCAAACAGGCGCTGCTCTAACTCTGCAGATTTCCTGTGACACCAGCCCCATTGCTGGCCAGGCCTGCAGGCTGCTCTATTTGATGCAGCAGTGGTGCAGCTCTGTGCTCCCACAGGTGTACATGGTTCTGCCAGTCCCTTTATCCTCCATCCACAGCCTCTTTGTGTTATTCCCACATAGTGAATGCATTTATTCACTGGCTGTCCTGCAGGCTGAACCCTGCTTCATAGCACGGCTCTACCCATTGCCCTACCCTCAACCTCATTTAAGATCCAAAGCCACTTTGTTTGTTGTCAGCAACCTCCCCCAGCCCAAGGTGACTCCTTCCCTTCAGCTGTTCTGTAGGTTGCTTTACTAACCATGCTCTCCTTCCCTCTGCAGTGGTCCTGAAGCTGCCTGAGTCCTTGGCCATTGTGGGTGGCTATGCGCAGCAGTACCGTGCCGTGCAGCTGCACCTGCACTGGGGCTCTCCTTCGAAAGCTGGCTCCGAGCACACTGTTGACCACAAGCGCTTTGCTGGAGAGGTGAGGAGAGTTCTGTCCTGATGCTGGGCTGATGGCACAGGGCTGCAAGCTGCACACAGCCAACTCGGTCCAATTTCATCCCTTCTGGTACAGTTGCTGTCCTCCAGCGCGCGTTGTCTGCCTGCTGCTGCAGCACTTGGTGCTCACTGCTATGGCACCTTTATCCAAC
This sequence comes from Excalfactoria chinensis, assembly GCF_039878825.1. NCBI lineage: Eukaryota > Metazoa > Chordata > Aves > Galliformes > Phasianidae > Excalfactoria > Excalfactoria chinensis. The sequence continues at coordinate 8,970,208 of NC_092857.1, read as the reverse complement.
TTGCCTCTAGTAGGGATGCTCAGCACAACTGCATGCCTCCCCCAGAACACGCTCTGTCCAAGGAAGTGAGCACCACCCAGGGGTGCCCATCCCACATTGGGGCTGTGTTTCCTTTCAGCTCCACGTGGTCCACTACAACACCAAGTATGAGAGCTTCGAGGCAGCCATGACCCGGCCGGATGGGCTGGCAGTGCTGGGGGTCTTCCTGGAGGTGAGCAGCCCTTGAGCAAGGAGGGGAAGGGAGAACAACGTGATCTGAGGGGTGGGGGAGGGGACAGCAGGACACAGGGCCCTTTGCCAGCACCCATTCTTCCCATCACTTCTGTGTTGCAGGTTGGGCCAAGGGAGAACCCATACTACCAGCAGATACTCGAGCACCTGCACAACATCCAAGGGGAAGGTATAGCCCTGCTGGCTCTGCAGAAGAAGGCTGTAGCAGCTGTTGTCACTGTGCACAGAGAAAGCTTGCACAGCGGCAGTTCACCAATGCCCCACTTCTCCTCCTAGATGATGAAGTTTTCGTGCCTGGGTTCAACATCGCCGGCTTGCTGCCTGACAGCCTGCACCTCTACTTCCACTACAATGGGTCCCTGACCACCCCACCCTGCCATGAGTCCGTCAAGTGGACTGTCTTCAACCAGACTGTGATGCTCTCCAAGGAACAGGTCTGTTGGCCATGTGTGTGCTGGGGCTTGGCTCCTCAGGGCATCCTGCATCCGACCCAGCTCACACTGCTCTCCTCCCAGATGACCACACTGGTGAGCAGCCTACAGACAGATGACAACCACCCCCTCATGAACAACTTTCGGCCGGAACAGAGCCTGCACAGGAGATGGGTGCTGGCAAGTTTTGAGCCCGGCTCCTCTCGGGAGAGGCAGGTGCCTGCAGGTAAGGAGTGTGTGAGCATCCTTGGGGGGGAGGAGTGAGGCCTCGGAGCTCTGCTTCTCTTGGTGAAGTGTTTGTGCGTGGGTTGGCCCTGCTCCTGTCCTCAGTTTGTCCTCAGAGCACTTCCTAGCACTGGTGGTTTCCAGCTATGACTCGAAATTCCTGTTCGCCCTCAGGTGTGACTATCACTGCATCACTAAATTCGTGCCCTTTCTCAGTTCTCTGAACTCACTCAGGGTTTTACTTTTTTGCTGCCCAACATCCTGTTCCCTCTCCCCTTGGTTGATGTTTCTGATGCCCTGTGTCACACTGAGTAACAGCATCAGTGCCTGGGGCTGTTCTTGGGCTTCCCCTGGCCATGGGCTCCCCCGTCACCACGGAGCTCAGGCAGCACCACGGGAATGCTTCATTGAAGTCCAGGAGATAAAAATCTACCGCATTTTCTTTGTCTACAATCTGACTTATCAAAGAAGGGTATCGGGTTAGGCTGGCATGCTCTATCTTTGGTAAACCTGTTGGCTGCTTTATCGTGTTCACCATTTACCTCCGAGCCTTTTACCACTTTCTGCAGAAGCTGCTCCCTGGCACTGTAGAGGTGGGGGTTGGAGGTGCAAACACTGCTTTTTCTCTCCTATTTGCTATTTGTATCAAAGCCGTGAGCTCACACAAAGCCCTTGTCCTCAAGCAGAGGTGGGAGTGCTGCTGTTGTGCTGCTGTTGTGCTGGTGGCTTCCCTGAACCATGGGACACTGCCACTGATAGTGCCACCCGGCACCACACAGATTGGCACAGAGGCGATAATGCAGCTGTGTGCAAGCAGCACCACTGTGCTGGGTAAATATTTGCCTGGCACAGCCCTGGCCCAGCATTTAGGGCACGGACATGCACTGGCCATCCCTATGCAGGGAGCAATGTGAACAGCCTGGCTTTGGGACCAAACTCTTGTCAGTTCTGGCAGAACCCATAGTGGTGTTCCCCTCCCCTCTGGGCACCCCCTGACTGTGATGTGTCTCTTTCAGGTGGTGGCAGCTCAGCAACAGCAGGTACGGGAGATGTTGGGGATGGGAAAGGGACTGGGGGTGCCTTGTGGAAATGGGGGTACTAGCAGCCTTGTGCTGAGCTGGGGCATAGGAAGCCAGGGGAGATACTGTAGACCCACCCTGGTGTCCCTGCAGCACATTCTCACACTGGTTCTTGTTTCGCAGCAGGACACACCAGCTCATTTCATGCAGGTAAGCATACTGGCTGCTGGCTTTGTTTCGGCTGCCACCAGCCTGGCCCCATTCCCCCCACAACCAACCTTGGATCATTCCTGGGCTCACAGGGGATGTGCTGGCTGTGCTTTTCGGGGTGCTCTTTGCCATCACAATGCTGGCTTTCCTGCTCTACGTCTACAAGAACCGCAGCCAGAATGCACGGTAAGTGATAGGGACACCGGTGGTGGGCAGCAGTCCTCTCCTGCACACAGCTGCAGGGGATAGCAGCAACCACTGTAGGGCAGCTGTTAGCAGGGCCCCCTCCTGCTCTAACCCCTCCTCTTCCCTCCTGGTCCAGGCTGGACTCACCTACCAAATCCAAGGTCATCTACACAGCAGCCACAGCCGAGAACACTGCCTGAGCCGCTCCCACTAAGCTGGGGGAGGACCTCCCGCAGCTGTATGGACTGTTCACCTGGGACAGAGCCTAGTCTAAGGGGATATTTTTGTTACAAAAAGGATAAAAGCATTAAAAAAAACAAGAAACACGATGATAAAAGCTTTCTGCTCTGCCAGCCAACTCTTGCAAAGGAAGCATCAGCCTCCATACATGCATAAGGCAGAGCTCCAGAGCAAGCAGTGCAGGGCTCCTTGCACAGTCCCACCCTGCCCTCCATCGCTCTGGGACTTCTTCCTCCTCTTATTTGTGCAAAGTGTTGGAAAAACATTGCAGTGCCGTGGAGAAATGCAGAGGTGATGGTGGCAGACCCACCGCCCTGCTCCCCTCTGCAGCTGGAGCCAAGAGCAACGGGCTGGGCACAGAGCAGGAGGGAGCCTGTGAGCAGCCTCCACCCTGGTGCATCAGCCAGAGCTCCATACATACAGGAGCAGGAGGAAGGATGCTTGCACAGCCAGCACACAACTTCTGCTCACCTCTGATGCTTGTTTTATTGGTACAAAAGCCCACTGTGGACAAAACCACCTCTCAGCCCTGAGCCCACTGGCAGCCCTCCCTGTCCTGTAGCAGGTTAACAGGGAGGTACCTGCCTTAAAATCCCCTTTTGACTCAGGGAGAGGGCGGTGATCCCCTGAACAGCCCCAAGCCCCCCTCCCCAGGCGGTGCCAGCACCAGCTACAGTCACCGCTCACCCCAAGCCCTTGGCTGCATGTCCACCAGCAATGGTGGATGCCATCTGCCCCTGCTCCTCATAATCCCCTCACCTTGCCATGCCAGCCCCCATCCACCCACCCTGGGACGCTCACTACAGTCCAGTGCTGGGGCTGTATCTCCCAGTGCAGTGAGTCGAGATGGAGAAAGTAGCACCACAGCATTCAGTTCTGGCCCCAACAGCACCTCACAAAAACACTTCCCAGGAGAGGAGGAGACATTGAGTCCCCTGTAGGCACAGGGGAATGCAGGGTATCTTCTGTACTGGGGGGAGAAGTAAGGGGGCTTCTTGGGCTCGAGTCTCCAGCAGTCCAAGGAAGTACCCTTTCCAGGTGATAGCTCAGGGCCAACAGAGCTGAGTCCCTCAGACTGAGCTGTCCCCAGAGGGGCAGATGAGCAAGCCGGTCACAGCGCCGCTGCTGCAGCCGGATGGCAGCGTCTGTCCCCGCTGGGGCTGGCCAGGGTCCCCCATTCCAGGAGAAAATGTATTGCAGAAAAGGCAAGGGCCAACCTTGCCGCTGACAGGGGAGGGTGGGGGCAGCTGGGGATGGAAACATCTGCAGGGCCTCAGGATGCTGGCTGGGGGCTGGCTCCACTCTGTGCACCTGCAGGAAGCAAGCAAGGGGTCAGCTTTCACCAAATGAACTTCCTCAGTGAGGCAACAACCCAACAATTGCCCCAAACCTGGAATCTCCTCCCTGTAGCAAAGGCCATCACCTTGCTTCAGCCTCCAAGACACCCTGCCCCACCTCAGGACGCAGTAACAAAAGAAAACACCATGTGGGTGACTTACAGAGCAGGAAGCGGCGCAGGTTCTGGACAGAGCCCCCCGACAGCATATAAGCCCAGACAGCAGCAATGGCCATCAGCACGTAGGAGGGCACCAGGCTGCCTATGTACAGTGGGTTGAAAAATGTCTGCAGAGAGAGGAGAAAGGGGAAGGGTGAGCAGGATCCCTCATGGTGTAACTGTCACACGTGTTCCTCTCTCGGTTCACCCCAGTGCTCCAGGGAGGCACTGGAACAGGATGGGGACATGACAGCATCATTACTCACAGCCCCAGGGGTAGGAAACCAGCTCCAGGGTTTGGTTAGGTATGCACACAGCCCATGGGGAACTCCTCAGAGGGAGTTTTGGTCCCCAGAAACCAGCAGCTTTGCTAGTGCAGGTAGCTGCACCTCCACAGGCACAGGGACCAGAATAAGGCTCAGCTACCCCTGGTGGCTGCACTGAGCTCTGCTCCCAGCTACTCACCGACCCTGAAACCGCCAGGTGCATGACAACGACAGCCAGGATCTCCCACCAGTGTCGGTTCTCACAGCCGTGGAAAAAGAGGATGCCCCAGAAGGTGTGCAGGAAGATCAGCACCATGGTCATGAAGGCTGCAGGGAGAGCAGTGGGGAGGTAATGGGGATTCAGTAGTGCTGCAAGGTCAGGGCTGGACAGGGTCATAGGGGACCAAGACATCACAGATGGGGGCTGCAAGTGGCTAAGATACGTCTGTAGGTCTGACATCCCTGTGATGAAGACTCAGGGCATAATCCTGTCCCTCACCTGAGGTCAGGAAATAGAGCTGCGAGTCCCCATGGATGCCCACGGTGCCAGGTCCCAGAGCGTCCGCCAGGAGGTTGATCATGGAGAAAGCGCCACTCATGAGCCCAAAGCCCACGCCAGCCACTGCCAGGATACAGAGAGGCTGTGACACCTGAAGGTCACAATCTCCCCCCAACCGAAGCACATCCCAGACCCCAGGAGACCCAACCTCTTCTTCCCCGTGCTGCACTCACCATATGCCATTTGCTGGATGGAAATGGGGGAGCAGCCGTCCTCACTGAGGGCCACCAGCCCCTCGATAGCCTTCCTGCAGGGAACAGTGTGATGGGGCACCAAATGGCACCCTGGATAGATGGGGCAGGGGAGTGGGGACTGTGCTGCACCAACCCACACCTCTCATAACCATGCAAAAAGGATGCAGTTGTGCTGCTGGCAGGCACCGGGCCTTGTGCTAAATGACCCTGAGGTTGATAAATGAATCAACAGGCACTCTGCACATCACTGAGAACCATTTAGGACTCTGCTGACAGCTCCTGGAGTGCTGACCGAGGGCAGCGCGTGGCTGCCAAGCTGGTCACCACTTCAACAAGCACTGCGGGACCTCCCTGAATCTTCTTCCAGTGAGCAAGACAAACACACACCAATGCTCAGACATAGGCTGGTGGGATGCTGCAGGCAGCAGCACCCCTGGTTGTGAACACAGTGCAGGCATCAGAGAGCCAAGACCTCAGCCGCTGTATTTTTTTATAAGATGGTGAAAAAATGCAAGGAAGTGCAGAGAAAAATGCTGAAAGTGAGAAAAAAAAAATCAATTCTGGGCGAGAAACTCAGAAAACTAAACATCCTGAGTCTTACTGTGCAGCCAGGAGGGCAGCAGTGCTGGCACTGCCGTGGTTCTGCAGGGTGAAGCACAGATCTCTGCTACCCTCTGCCTGCCTGCCGCAGTGCTGCCGCGGGGAGCAGCATGAGCCCTCCTCCTCCTCCTCCTCCTCCTCCCTGCTGCTGCGGACACCGCGGGGCTGGGCCCAGACTTTGCCCTGTGCAGGCAGCAGTGTGCCACCTGCAGCAGCCTGGGCTGGGGGAAGGCAATCCTGCACTCAGAACACTGCTCCAGGTTGTGTGGACTGCGGTGCTGCAGAGCCCTAGAATCTCCTTCAGGCTCTTTCCACTGACGCAAAGCTATTCCTGGGAAAGGTATGAGGCTTGCAACAAGGGCTGGTCCCTCACCCTTCTGCCTCCTCTATGCAGCAAAGCGGGAATCTTCTTGTCTATGGCATCCCGCAGGCATTTGTCTGAGCTGCAGGAGTACCACCCACCCCAGTCACAAAAAGGGCGGGCAGAGAGGATGCTACAGGAGCCTTAAATCACAGCCAGCCCACACAAAGATCAGGAAGACACTACTGCTCACTCAGCCTCCAGCCCTGCAGACCTGGGGCTTCTCTTCTCCGCCACGCAGACATCCTCCACCTTAACCCATCTCTGCACAGTGATTTTGGCCATGAGAGCTTTGGCCTCATAAAACCCACTGACTGAGACCCTGAGCAGCAGGGTGATGCGGCACAGGGACACAGAGTGGTTTCTCCCAGCACCAGGCTCACCGACACTACATGCCCACAGCCCAGAGCCAGGCAGGAGCTGCCCTTACCTGAGGAGCTTGTAGTAGAGGAAGCGGAACGCCTCCTGCAGCAGCACAGAGAACATCACCCCGAAGATCAGGAGCCCCTTCTGCAGTGGCTCATCACGCGGGTCACTAGCCTTCACAGCAATGAACCAGATGAGGGAGGAGAGCAGCAGTGAGACCAGCCAGAAGAATGCCCTGGGGAGGTGGGAGACAGCAGCAGCTGAGCTGTGTGGGCACCAGCACCGAGTTACAGCAGGGCTCAGTCCCTGCTGCATGAGGGCCAGCACCAGTCCTGCAGTGCCACTGGCTGCAGCGCTCCTACAGACCCCAAACCATCGCTGCTAACAGGTCCCTGTCTTGCCAGTGCTACACTGGTACCAGTGCAGTGGTTGTGCAGACCAGTATGAGCAGTGGTACTGGTGGTGCTGTCATGCTCACAAGGTACCAGCACCCAGAATGGTGCTCAAGCACTATAACCAGTACTAATACAGTGCTGGTCCCCTGCATGCACTGCTACCAGTGCCACACTGGTGCCTGAGGTCCCCCAACGGTACCAGTCCCACACAGGAGCCCCAGCACCAGAACCGGTACCACACCAGTGCCCCAAGTCCCCCATTGGCAGAGGTCCTATAGAGCCGCTCCGATGTCACTGCGCTGGTACCCGCCCCACAGCAGAGCCGCGATGTCCCCCCGCTCCCACTCCCGTCCCAGCGCCACGTCGCTCCCGTGCCGCTCCCGGTACCACAGCACCGCACTGCTGCCCCGACGTCCGCCACGCGGCCCAGCCCCACACTGACCCCGCGATGAGGATGATGATGCGGAGGGGGTCGCGGGCGATGGTGAAGAGGAAGAGGCTGAAGGCGGGCCCGAAGGCGATGAAGGTACACCCAAAAAACACGGCGAGCGTCATGGCGGCGGGGAGCGTGGGGCGGGGCGGGGCTGCGGAGGGGCCGGACGGGGCCGGACGGGGCCCGGCGGCGGCGGCGGCGGCGGTCGCTCCCGGCCCGCGCCCTTCCGGGGCCGCCTGACGTCACACGCCGCTGCGCGCCGCCGCCCGGGCCGGAAGAGGCGCGCTGGGCGGGGCCGGGAAGGACGGAGGGGGCGGGGCCTGAAGGAGGGGCGTGGTCATTGGATGGGGTGGGTAAGGGGGCGTGGTCTGGGTGTGGTCTGCCCGTGGGGGCGGGGCCTAGATGGGGGCGGGGCCTGAGGAAGGGCGGGGCTTCGGTATGGGCGGGGCTTGTGGGGGCGGGGCCTGTCGGGGGGGGCGGGGCCTCCCAGAAAGGGAGGGTGTCGTCATGGCGGTGCGGGGTTGTAGCCGTGCGTGGCCGCCAGCGTGGGCCGGCTGAGTCCGGAGCGCTGCGGCCGGGCCATAGCGAAACCACGGAGCTCCACGGGCTGGGCGGAGAGCAGGAAGGGCAGCCCTGCTCTCCGTATGGGGTATGGGGCTCAACACGAACCAACAGTGAGTTCTCGTGGCCCAGAAGAGCAGCAGCAACCCGGGGTGCGGCAGCAGGCGGGGCAGCAGGGAGAGGGAGGTGCCTGTCCCCCCCTGCTCTGCTCTGCTCTCCTGCTGTGAGGCCCCATCTGCAGGATTGCATCCAGCTCTGGGGCCTCACAGCACCGGAGGGATGCAGAGCTGTGGGAGCAGGCCCAGAGCAGGGCCTAGGGATAGCTGCAGAATGGTGTGATATTGGAAGGGATCTTAAAGGTCAGCTGGCGCAACTGCCCTGCAATGAGCAGAGACACCCACAGCTCCATCAGGTGCTCAGAGCCCCCATCCTGACCCCTGCAGTGATGGGGTTGCAGGGTGGTGTGGCAGGGATGTGGCTCCCAGCTGACACTTGGCTGGCACCAGCCTCCTGTTGTTCCCATTTCCTGCAGAATAAAAGGGGAGCAGAGGGTGAGCAAAAAGCAGAACTGGTGGTCGAGGGCAGAGCATTACTCTGGGAGCAGCCTCCAGGGCCTTGCAGAAACTGAGAATTTGGAGGTGAAGGAGAAGGATCTGGCATAGGGATGTAAATGGTTAAATGGACCGGCCCAATCCAGGAGGCTGGAATGGGGAAAATCACTGGGTGTGAAAGGGCTCTTTGTCCCAGCAGGAAGGGACGCCCAGAGACTTGAGTGCTGGGGACGCACCCTGATAGGAAGTCTGGGCAGGCTTGTTTGCAGGACAGGGTGCTGCTCACAGGGAAAGGCTGTGGTCTGGACTTTTCTTTTACAGAAAGACAAATCCATTTCAGGAAGGTGCTTTTACCAAATGCCAGTTCGGCACAGTGAGGAGGCAAGGCAGACCCAAAGAGAAACACCAGCCCTTACACAGGACAGGCTTTGCCACGAGAGCAACGTCCTTCCCTTCCAGCACATCCTGGGGCGCCACAACCCAGTTAGGAACAAGACCCAAAGCAGGGAATGGAGAGCCCCTGTGTGAAGGAAGCCTTTTGCTACATTGCCAAATGCAGATCACAGTTGCGAATGCGATTTGGGGACCCGGAGGAGGGCAGGAGTCCAGCAGCACCTGGGCAGGAAAGAGCTGATATCTCCACCTTACTTTCCTGAGCCAGGAGGTGCAGCAAATAAAGGAAAGTGAATAGGAAAGCTCTCCCTGTTGCTCACTGCGTTGATGGCTCAGCTCAGCAAGGGGTCAGTGTGAATTATGCTTCCTGGCCACATAAGGCTATGCTGTCAAAGGGATATCCGCCAAGCAGCGTGGGACAGCTAGGCTCCATGCAAACCACAGGGGGGCCCAAAGCAGAGGGCTGGACTGGATGATGGCTTCGGGCATCCCCAGGGAGTCCACCCCCTTTTGGTGACAGCGATGAGATACATCCTGCTGCTCTTCTCTTTGTGTTGGAGAGATTACAGCAGAGTGGGAGGAAACTTCCTGAGCGCTCTGGGAGTTGGTTGCCTGCTGTATTAATACTTGCTGGTTTATATTGCTGTACCTTAGGCAGGCGTTCAGCATCTGGTGGTAGAAAATGTGAGTGGTACAGCTAACTATGGAGCTGGGTAAGACACTGGAAGGTAGTGTGCATACATGTGTAGTCATGCAACTGTACATGTGCCCATGTGGCACTGTTTGCATGGGCCACGAAGCAGAGTCAATGGAGAAGTCCTGTGGCTTCCCCAGGTGCCAGGCGGATAATGTACTGGCAGCAGAAGGGGACAGGCTGGTGCCATATCTCTGTCACTTTGTGCTTGAGAAGATGCTAAGTTTGGGTTGCCTTTGAGACTGAGGTTTCCTGTGCGTTGTAGGGGACTGCTATCATTCCCACCCAAACCACTGCTCCTGCCACACCACGAGGCCCCTGCAGAGGTCCCAATGCCCATTCCCACCCGCAAGAACCATACGCACCCATCCTTCTTGTTAAAATGCTTTAATATTTGGACATGAAGACAGGACGTAGCCTTTCAGGCTGTGCACAGACAAGACGCCCCCGAGCCATGGTGTAAGGCTGCAGGGTTTCCCTTCTCAATGGATGTGTGGATTTGGCCAAAATGCAGTTCAGCTGGTGACGTCCTGAGCGTGCCAGTGGGGTGCACGTGTGGGGGTAGGGAAGGGGGATGAGGGCTCCCCAGGCAGCTCAGAGGTTGTTCAGCTCTAGCAAGGTCTGGTCCAGGACCTGGTGTATCCCCACATTCTCCTCTTTGGCACTGGCCAGACTCTCTGTGAACACAAGGGACACCCAGCCACACAGCAAGATGCACACACAGACGCAGTACAAGCATACCCAGGCACAGCCAGACCCACACACACCACGCCAAGCACAGACACACGCACACAGACAGACATCTCAGTGAGGTGCCAGCAGGGATGTGCCCAGACCCTCTGGGACCCCCAGGGACAGGTGGTCCCTGCTCTTTGTCTTCTCCCTCCTCCCACAGTGCCCTGTTGCCCATGGACAGCCCCTCTGTGGCATGAGTACTGCTGGCAGGTACTGCTCCAGACAGTCATCATCACATCCCCATCTTCCCATCCTGCCGTCACCACCAGCTACAATAGGCACGTGCACAAACCCTTGGCTGCAAAAGAGGAGAGCCAGCGCCTGCTGCACGAGCCGTGTGCTCTGTGAAGAAGAGGAGTGAGACAGCAGCCCAGGAAGGAGGGCGGAGAAGACAGCAGAGAAGGAGCAGAGCTAACGAGGCTGCAGGGTTGAGCTCACTGCTGGGGCAGCCTCCTTCAGAGCTCGCTTGCAGATGGAATCCTCTTTTTGTGAGAGATGGGGATGGGACAGGAGTTCTGCCCACTCTGCTGCAGGGCATTCTGCTGTGAAGGCGTCCCCCTGCTCAGTTTGGGGTGACCAGAGGGATGGGAAAGAGCTGGCTGCCTGGGGAAGGGGAGGAAGGCAGCTACAGAAGGCACCGTGTCCCTCCCCAGTGGGGCCAGGCTGATGCCGGGGGACAGCCACCATCTCATGGACATTCTGGGACATGGCAAAAGCTCTCATCCCTCCCCCAAGAAAATCCCATCTGCTCCACAGGGCCTCCCTGTACCACCAAGCAGGGCAGTTACTCAAATAGGGGAGTGTGCAGGGCTTGCAGCCCTCAAGCCAGCCTAATCAAAATGGGGTGGGAAACAGCTGGGGCTGGGGGCATCCCAGGGGCATCCCAGGGGCTGGGGCAGGAGCTGTGGCAGCTCAGTTGTTAAGTTCTGTAAGGATGACCCGCAGCTCGTTAGTGAGAACACGGTTTTTCTCGGCCTCCTGCCGGGAGCGCTCTAGAGAAAACGGAGACATCAGTGCAGCAGTGGGAAAAGAAAGAGAAAGGAGAGTTAGAAAAGGGACAGTGCTGCCCATCAGAGCCTTCACTGGGCACCCCATGGCTACCTGGGGGGCAGCAGGGAAAGCAGGAGGAGAAGGCAGCCAGTCGTAGGACTGCTGGTCCATCAGTTCCGTGGCAGGGCTGTAGGGTAGGATGGAATGTTCAGGGAGGACTGGGGACATGCTTAGGGCCAGAATCATCACTGAAGGGTACGGACAGCCCCTGCGGACAGGGAGGGTGATGGAGGACAGATGCCAGTGCTGAGAGGATGTTGTGATGTCTGGGAGTGCAGATGGGGAACGGACAGACCAGATCTAGCCCTATGAATTTAGACTGAAGGCATCACAGAGGAGATCCAGAAGGTGGCACAAAATGAGGAAAGCTGCATCCGAGAGCCAGGGGTGGTGGGAACAGCCCCAGGCAAACAGCAGCACAGACTCAGCTGTGCTGGAGTCCCTGAGATCACCCCCGGCTGCCGGCACCTGCATGAGACAGCAGGATATGAAGGATGAGCGTGGAGAACCAGAGCAGCATGAAGAAAACAAAGGAGAAACCAAGGAGAGAAAACGCTTTATTGAGACCAACTCAGTAACCCAGAGGGACAGAACAGAAAAGAAAAAGTCATGAAATGCAAAATGCAAACTGAAAAGCAATGTGCAAAGGACAGAGGCAAGGCAGGGAGGGGAGCGTGGGTGGTGGGGGTGTCTGCCTGGGGCCAGGACCACCCCCATCCACCCCATATACCCCCTGGCATGCAGCACCAGGATGGCTGTGCTGGAGGGATGTGGAGTCCCTAGTGCTTGTGCTGCTGGGGGGAAATGTGGGGCATAAGGCCCCTGGGCATAGCTCCATCCTCCCACATCCCCGTGGGGTGTGGGGTCTTGGGGATGCACCCCTTCCCCTTAAACACCCCATAGCGCCTACACCTCATCTTGTGGGAACACAGAATTATAGAATCACAGCATGACTTGGGTTGGAAGAGATCTTAAAGAAGAGGGTTGGAAGAGACCCTGCTGTGGGCAGGGCTGGCACCTGCTATGAACACCCCAGGCCGACTCCTGTTGACCAGCAGCCATGGGCCAGGAAGGACAGAAAGGAGACAGAGCAGGGACAGAGAGGGCAGGAGAAATGGGGAGGGTGCCGGGCAGGCAAAATGGCCAAGCTGGGGGGAGGAAGGCAGGCAGGGGGGTGCGGTGCTGGTGCCCAGTGTGGGGTTCAGAGGGAGGTGATGTCATTAAGCGCATTGTCCAGCTCCTCACTGATGGCTTTGTACTTCATCTTCTGTGCATACACTTCATCTGCAGGTGGGGGGTGTGAGGGGCAGGCGGTGGAGCAGGGAGGGAGCGAGTGGCAGAGAGAGAGAGAGTGGCGGTGAGCAGGAGGCGAGGGTGGTGGGAGCGTGCAGGTACGACACTGGGCACAGACGGTGTGGATGAGGCCATATTTCCCATCTGGGACACCAGCACACCCAGTGCATCCCAACCTCCCCCCTCCTGTCATCCGTGCCCACCCCTGGCACAAGGACCCCATCCCCACCTGCCCATGAAAGAGGGACACAGGGCAGCGGGGACTTTTTACCTTCTAAGTCATCAATGGTTTTCTCCAGCTTTGCCACAGACCGCTCAGCAAACTCTGCCCTGGTCTCAGCCTGCAGGAGCACAGCAAGGACAGGGAGTGTGATCAGAATGCCCCTAAATCCACACCTCAAACATGCTCTGCACCTCGAAACCACCCCAACTGCTGCACCTGGGATGGTGAGCATCTCAATCTGCCTCCAAGGCAGAGGAGAGAGATGTTATTTTACTGCTGCCAGTGCATGTCCTGGGAGCAGAACATCATGCACCCATAGAGACCCTATACGAGAGCCTTACCTCCTTCAGTTTCTCCCCTAGAAGCTTGATTTCCTCCTCGTACTTATCCTCCTTGGTGGAATACTGCAGGGACAGAGAGGTGCACCGTTAGCCCCAGAAGACGCCTTCAGTTCTTCACCCCAATGAAGGACCCTGCTCCCCTCAACCCTGCACGCTCTGCCCAGCCCCAGCAGCCCTACCAGGTCATACCTTGTCGGCCTGGGCCTCCAGAGACTTCAAGTTGTTGGTGACAATTTTCAGCTCCTCCTCTAGGTCACCACATTTACTACATCCCAAGCAGGGGCCACCAGGCAGGGGAGGGGGGTGAGGAAAGGGAGAAGGGAGGAGCAGAAGGAGCACAGGGAAGGAGGAAAGAAGGAGAGAGAACAAGTTGAGCAAGGAGAAAACTCAGAGTGGAGGAGCAGCAGAGTCACTGGGCACGTATCACTTCCTTGCGTGTCACTGCTGTACTCCTGCATCCCTCTGAGGAGGAGGAGAGTGGGCATGGAGGAGCATGAGCTGCCCGTGGAGGGACAGGCAAAGTGAGGGCTGTGGCAGCAGTGCAGAGAGGAGAGAAGTGGCTGGCGTGGCTCAAGAGACAGCTATAGAGAGAGGGGGGCTGCTGCACCTCGCCCCACGCCCCTGCCCCAGTACCTCTTCCTCTGAGGCAATGAGGGATTTGAGGCTCTGGTCCATGGTCCGCAGCTCCTCCTCCAACTGTCTCACTCGGCTGGGGTGGAAAAGGGGCACCCACGGAGGGTGCCAGCAGAGAGCAGGTCAAGGATGTGCCGGGGGCCAGCATCCCTCCTCCCTCCTCCCACCTGCTGGGTGGCTGGAATGGAGCTCCCCATCCCCATGTGGACATGGATACGTCCGCAGCTCCCATGGATAAGGGAATGGGGCAGAGGTAGAATGGGAGCCTCGTGTGCCTGGAACCCTGCTCACCTCTCCGCCACCTCTGCCCGCTCCTCCGAGCGCTCCAGCTCTCCCTCAAGAACCACCAGCTTGCGGGCCACCTGTTGGGGACATAAAAAGGAACATGTCAGGTTGGGTATTAGGAAAAACGTCTTCTCGGAGTGGTGATGCAGTGGCACAGGCTGCCCAGGGAGACGGTGGAGTCACCGTCCCTGGAGGTGTTCAAGAGCCATGGAGATGTGCTACTAAGGGAGGTGGGTTAGTGGGCATGGTGGGAATGGGTTGGAGTTGGACTGGATGATCTTGGAGGTTTACTCCAAACTTCGTGATTCTATGAGTCTGTGTCAGACACAGACTAGGAAGTAGGGCGGCAGGGCTGCACTGCCCTTGATGACACCAGGGGTCAGCGCACACAGGTGGTGGCACATACCTCCTCATATTTGCGGTCAGCCTCTTCCGCTATGTGCTTGGCTTCCTTCAGCTGCATTTCCTGGAGTTCCATTTTCTCCTCATCCTTCATGGCCCTGTTTTCAATGACCTTCATGCCTCTGTGGAAAGCCAGAACAAGAAGGTTAGGAAGAATTTATTCATGGAGAGGGTGGCCAAGGATTGGGCTGCCCAGGGAGGTTGGTGGAGTCTCCATCCCTGGAGGTGTTTAAGAAACTTGAGGACTTGGCACTAAGGGACATGGCTTAATGATGGATCTCATTAGGTTGAGCTGGTGATTGGGCTGGATGATCCTGAAGGTCTTTTCCAGTCCAGATGATTCTGTGGTTCTATGAGGTTATGGCTGTGGGCCGAGGCAACACCTGCATCTCCTGCCTGCCCACTGTACTCTGATCTGTCCATCCTCTCACTCCAGAGACACACAGTACATTGCCTAGGGACACAGTCACCCTGTGCAGTTGGATCACATCAGCAGTACCCTGGGGATGCATAGCTGAAGCAGCAGAGATGCCCCATGGCAACCCAGGAGACATGTCTCTGAGCCAGGCAGGTCCAACTGGTCTTTGCCAATGGAGGCAAATGGCCAGCTGCAAATTGTTCATTGCCAACTGCCCATAAGGCAGTGACATGTCTGCCCTCGCCTGCCTGGCTTCTGCCCAGGAAATGTGTGTGCTGAAAGCAGGTACTTAACCAGAGAGTGAGCAGTGCCCCACACGTGCTCTGCAGCCCTCTTCAGGATGTTGCTGCTTCGTTCCCAAAGGCCAACGTCAGCTCCTGGGCTACCTCCTGGAGGAGGAAGCTCTGGGGCACAAAACCAGTTCTGAGAACCCGCTGGCTCCAGGCACAGCTTAATAATTTGTATAGGCATCAGATCAAATTGCTAAGGATTTAATGGGTCCCCTGGAAATTTCAAAGCGTGCCAAGAATGCCTGTAGCAAAGGGGGCTGTGTTGTGCTCCCTCCCTACAGAAAAAAGAATGTGAATCCCCATTGGGTCAACTCAAGGGGTCCCAAAGCTCTGTTGCAAAGCCAAGGGGCTGTCTGCTATGATGGGCAACTCAAAGCCACCCCGTGTTGTCCGCCAGCCCCTTCCCACCCCCCATCACACCTCTCGCTCTCATCCGCCGCCTTCTCAGCCTCTTCCAGCTTCTGCAGGGCGGTGGCCAGGCGCTCCTGGGCCCGGTCCAGCTCCTCCTCCACCAGCTGGATGCGGCGGTTCAGAGAAGCCACCTCAGCCTCAGCCTGTGGAGCAGAAACCTCTTGGTCACCACATGACACACAGACATGTATATATCACTGCCAGGAGTTATTTTAGCTGGGACACCCCTTTGCACCACGCAGCAATCACTTCTGACCTGCTCTAACGCTTCGCAGCACGAGCCCCATCACCCCTCCATAATGACATGGGGATCCTGCATAGCTAACACTGTGCTTGATGCCAGCTGATCCTTAGCATGCGTGCACAGCCCCCACACCAAATCCTCAACCCCCCAGCACAGGAGATGGAAGAGGTGTGCTCAGCGGGTTCTCAAGGCTGTGCCTTCCTCAGGCCGGCACTGGAGTTTTGCAGAGCAGTGAATAAAGGAGGAGGAATGCCCTGTGCTGATCTGCTCCCGAAAAGGAGATGGGAGCCACTTGTGGATTTCCTGTTTACGGAGGCGGTGGTGCAAACGGGTCCCACAGAGCCGAGCCCCCTCTTGGGGCCGCCCGGAGTCGCCCTGCTCTGTGCTGCCGACCCGCAGAGCCCGGCCGCGGGGCGATGGAGCGAGCCGCCCTCGGACGCGTGGCGTCCAGCCAACACCGCACCGCCGGGGCAGGAGGGAGCGGGGCCCCCCGCGTTCCCATG
The DNA here is from genome assembly GCF_039878825.1 of Excalfactoria chinensis. Taxonomy (NCBI): domain Eukaryota; kingdom Metazoa; phylum Chordata; class Aves; order Galliformes; family Phasianidae; genus Excalfactoria; species Excalfactoria chinensis. Next base: position 8,953,970 of record NC_092857.1, on the reverse strand, counting down.
CTCCCCGTGCGCCGACGGGGCGGGCAGCCAGAGCCGGCCGGGAGCGGTGGCCCTGGCCCCCCGCCAGCCCCCGGCCGCCTGGCCCCGTTCTCTTTCCATTCACTAAGGCTTCCCCGCTCCATCACAGCCGGGAAACGCTGCCTCAGCAGCTCCCGACTTCGCGGCTGGGAGGAAAAACCCGAAACGCAAAGGGATGGGCTGCGGTGGGAGCGTCCCGCTTCACCGCCGGTACGCGAGGCAGAGCGAGCGGGGATGCCCGAAACGGAGGTCCCGTCAGATGCTCAGCGTCACCCCGGAGTGAGCTTTTTCCCGGGGAATGACCCCCCGAAGTGGGTCAGCGCTGCCTGAACGGGCGCTCGGGAACATGAGCTGCTAAGAGGGGAACCCGATCTGCGGCTGCAGGAAGGGGCCGCTTCCTCTGCCCGCGACAACGGCGAGGGTACCGCGCCCAGCTCTGCCGGCCCCGATAGCAGGAGGATGCGGGAGCCGGGGGAGGGCAGCGGAAAGAGAGACAAAAAACCGCCCAACAACAACAGCACAAAGCCAAACCGGGAACGACCCGCAGCCTGGAAAAGCCACAGAGCGGAAATACTGGCCTGTGGCAGCGCTCAGGGATGGTTTGTCCCTGCGATGGAGCGCAGAGGGTTCGGCGGACGCTCCCGAACCAGTCAGCAGCCTCTCGGGCGAGGGGAGCTCGGCCGCGACGTGGGGCCGTTCCCAAGCCGAGCGCTGCCGCCGAGCATCCCCGCGAGGCCCCGTCAGCCGGGACCTGCCCGCAGCCCCCGCCCCGCCCCGCACCCGCTGGGGGGGCTCACCGGCGCCCACCGGGACGCGCGGCCCCGCAGCCCAGCCGTGCCCCTCGCTCCCCGGTGCGCGGCCCTCAGGAGCGGCGCCGCCCCGGTCTGGGGGTCTCGGGGTGCCCCCAGGAGCCTTACCCGCTCCCGGGCCTGCCGCTCGGCATCGGCCTCCCGCTGCAGGTGCTCGGCGCGTTCCTCCGCCTCGTCGGCCACCTGCTGCAGGCTCTGGATCTTCTTCTTGACGGCGTCGATGGAGCTGATGCCGGCCATGGCCGTGAGGCCGGCGGGGAGCGCAGCGAGGCCGCTCCGCTTAGCCCTTTGTGGGATCCGCCTGGCTCGGGCAGGAAGCGCTCAGGCGGCGGCCACTCCCGCCCTGCCTCCATCCCTTCCTGCTCCTCCTCCTCCTCCTCCTCCTCCTGCCGCACACCGATCCGCTCCCGCCGCTGAGCGCACGTCGCCCCCCGATAAGGCGCGGACCCCCGCAACATTAGGGACGCAGCCTCCCCACAGCAGAGCACAGGGTGCCCCCCGCAGCCCCAGCGGGCAGATGGGAAGGAGCTCGGGGTGTTTATTTTCCTTGGAGGAAAAAGGGCTGCAGAGGCTGTGAGCCCCTCCGTGTAGAGTGTATCTAGGGGTGCTCCCCGGAATCCCCACACATCTGCTGCAGAGCCGAGAGCTCGGACTTTTGTCCTACGGGTGAGGCAATAAGAGGGATGGGGATGCTCTCGGGCATCCCCTGAATACAGCCCCTGGCCACACAAAGACCCCCAGGGCTGATGCCCCAGGCTACAGATAAGTCTAGCTCTGCATCCCGGCCGCATGCTCGAGTCCATCCAAAGGACAAGGTGTGGTGGCATTCAATCCCCTCTTAAGGACTTCTCAGCTGCCAGGCAGCCCCAGCTGCACTTCATGCCCACCTCCAGGGATGCCATTTCCCAGTATCTGGGACTTCCCTGGAGGGGCAGCACCTGGCCATGCTCCCACAACGCTGCGTCCCAAACCAGATGGCAGCAGTGTGGCAGTACATGGCTTTGGGCTTGGCCCTAGTCCCAGCCTCATGCTTGGGCACGGAGCAGCTCACAGGGTGCAGGGCAGAAGGGAAGTCTCAAGAGTAAAGAGGCAATGGGAGCAGGCTGTGGGGCAGGCACCCTGGTCCCATATCGGCCGGAGCATGGTGCCTCCTGCTCTGGCCCCACCCAGGGATGCAGTCACTTCCCAGCAGCGCCCGTTCCCTCCCACCGGCTCGGGGAATCGCCAAATAAGAGCAAAGTCTCAGCTTGGGAGAGAGCCGGGGCGGGAACTTGGGTGAAGCCTGTGGGATCGTGGCCTGGGATCATGGCCTGGGAACGTCAGAACGTGCGCGTCCCCCTGCTCGCAGTTAGTTGGCTGGGACAGGCCAGTGGCCAGGGACAAAACAGAGCTGCAGGGGGGCATACCCTGCTCAGACCACCACAAAGAACCCACGGGATGTCCCTTGTGGGGACGAGGAGGGAATGGGGCTGCAGTGACCACGCTCAGCACTGCCAGCACAGGGAGGTTCAGTGGCTATGGGAGCAGCCTGTCCCCAAGCTCTGTGCCTGGGGCATCCTGCACCCAGCTCACCCCATCCCTGCTCAGAGCAGCACAGAACCGCGCACAGCACAGTCGCCCTCTGGACAAAACAAACAAGCCCTTCCCGAGAATTCCCAGTGCTTTGACAGCTTGGTGTCTAACTCTGGGCAGCCCTCATGGTTGGCAATCAATGCCAGAACCTTTCTCAGGACAAATGTCTAAACCCTCCCCACAAGATGCAGCCTGGCACTGTGGCCATTGGCATCCAATGAGGCTCTCTGCCCACTCCACCTGCATCTCTGACCCGGCAACTCCTGTTCCCTTGTAGGTTGGGGGTCCCACTGGGGGCCACGGGCCCCTCCAAGGACTTTGCTGCCGTTGTCTGTCCTCATCTGCTCTCCCCTGTCCTTGGCGGCCACCTTGGACTTTTGACGCATCTCCCCCATTTAGCTCCGTAAACCCGCCAGAATGGCATTTTTGTTCTCAATCCTAAAAAGCCTGGCTATGCCCCTGCTGGCCATGCTCCAGACAGCTCCCCTGTAGCTTCTCCTCCAGTTTCCAGGGTTGGTTTTCATCAGAGAAGGACTGGCTATCAAAAGGAGCATTTATTTATAGGGTGTCAAATACCCCGTGTGGCACTGCGGGTTGTTATACCCAGCTCCTGAGCGGGCTCAAGCCACGCACAGCTGTTCCACCCTTCATCCCAGCCAGGCGCAAGCCAATTTCAACACCTTCCTAACATCTCCCCACCGGGATCCATTTCCCAGGAGTAGCATCAGTCATGGCCCTAAATAAAACTCTTCTCAGCCTTACCCTTCCCAGGGTACAGGGTGGCACGTCGGACCCCTAAAGGGCCATCCCCATGCTTCCTGAGCATCCTTCCCAACCAGTGCTCAGTGTGAGCAAGAGCTTTTCCTATTTCTCAGTTTCTTTTTCCATTTCTTTCTAACACATTTTAGCAGTTATTACCAAGTTTTCCCTACATGTGCCTGTGGGCACAGTGGGGATGCTCATCCCTATAGGGCGCTGGGCTAAGTGATGCCCTGATATCCTGGCACCCACATGGCACCCATAGCCAGATTGGGTCTGACACCCTTCCCACCAATGCTGACCATATAAGGTTCCCCTCTTCCCTCACCCCCCCCCTCCCCCCGGGGTCCAGTGCCTGCACAGGGGAGGGGTTGCCTACGTACATCCGTGGCTTTCTTCTCCGCCTGCTCCAGCTTCTCCTGGGCCTCCTTGACAGATTCAGAGTATTTCTCCACCTCATCTTCTGTACCCTTCAGCTTCTTCTGCAAGCCCTGCTGCTCTTCCTCCAGCTGGGGAAAAGATAGAACACGGGTGTCATGGTTGGTCACCCTGGAGCACCCACCCACTCAAACCATCCTCACTCTGTTGTGACCAGTCCATTCTGGGGCCCCAGGACCTTGGGGAGCCCCATGTCCCCAGGGCTGGGGACAAGACAGGACAGCTCCTGACCTGGAGACACAGCTATGGGGCACCAGGAAGGTCCCTGTCCATGTGGCTGTGGTGGGAGTGGGTTTTCCCCCAGGGTGTCACATACAGAGGGGTAAGAAGGTGGCAACAGGGACTCCCAGCAAGATACAGTGAATTTGGGGATACCGAGGTCGGAAACAACAGGCACTGGTCCCCATGTTGGTCCCCATATTGGACAGCCCTAGATTGGAGACCCCTAAGGCTGGACACCCAGCAAGACACCCCCATTATGGGGATCAAAGAGGTTAGAAACTCCTGAATTGTGGGTCCTCGGGGTAGGACATCCAGCAGGACAAGGTCCCCAAGGTTGGACACCTAAGATAGGGGTTCCCCACATTGGACACCCACTAGAACAAGGGCCCTAGGGCTGGACATCTCTAGACTACAGGTCCTCAAGGGTTGTACACCCCTATATTGGGAGCCACCAAGACTGAACACCCAGAGAATCTCGACCCTCAGGACCAGATCCCTCTAGGGCTGGGATTCCCAGCACTTTTTTGGGGGGAGGCTACGGGACACTCACCTGCTTGCAGCGATCCTCCGCCTGCTTCTTATCAGCCTCCGCCTGCTCGGCGCGGTCGATGGCGTTTTCCTTGTCCAGTTTGAGCATCTGCATCTTCTTCTTGATGGCCTCCATGGTGGCGGTGGGGCGGCGGCGGCGGTGGGGCGAGAGGCAGCGGTGGTGGGCAGAGGAGCACCGGGGGCGGCGGCAGCACCGGCACTGCGCCCCCCGCCCCGCAGCGCCGCCTAAGAGCCGGGGAGGGGCCGCGTCGGGAGGGAGGGGGCCGCCCCGGGACCTCCCCCGCCGCCCGCCAGCACCTTTTAGGGACAGACTTCGCCGCCGTCCGCGGCACCGAGGGGGACGGGGGGGGGGGGTCGGCACCCGGCGGGCAGCCCCGGCACCTGGCACCGAAGGGGCACCGGGAGAGGGGCGCAGCGGTGACACTGTGCTGGGGACACCAGGGGCTCTGCGGTGGGGGTGCCGTGGTGGCGCGGTGCTGCGGTCAGCGGTGACAGCGCACCGGGGACGCCGCGAGAGGTCTGGTTGAGGGGACACTGTGCGGAGGGCACACCTGGAGGCAATTCGGGAGACAGGGGGCTTGGGGACACCCCGCTTTTATCCCTGAGCGGTTACTGTCATCTGGGGACACTGCTTGCTGACTCTCCGGTGCCTGTGACTCACCTCAGTCCGCAGCTCTGTCCTGAACGGGGGGACAACTTACACTTTGTCACTGTGCCCTGGGGAAGGGGGACCCTCAGGGCTGGCACTGCTCTTAGGGGCACCCATGGCAGTCCTGGGGGTCATGCGGGTGCTGCAGTGGCACTTGGACACCCACGGGCTGTGACCGTTTGGGGACACCCTATAGGCCAGCACTGCTCCCTGGGCCACAGGGAGACTCCATCAGCTCTGAAAGGAACAGGAGATACCCAGGATCATCATGATACTGCTGCGCCTCAGGGTCCCCTGCATTGTTTGTATCCGTGTCTCCAGCAGGACACTGCTCTTCTGGCACTGCAGCCCCCAATACAGCCCCAAGCTGTAGTATGGGAGTCCCACCAGCCTGGCACAGCTGGAGATTGGGACCATGGCCCTAAGCCAAATGTGGCACCCCTTTCCCAGGGCTGGCAGTGGGCACAGGGATGCTCTATGGAGGTGACCACAGCGAGACCCCCTTGTGCAATGCAGGCTCCTCCTGGCACAGCCGCCCCAGGACCCTCCTCCACACCGCCCCAGTGTCCTCTGCGCAAGGCCTGGCAGCAAAACACAACGGAAAAATCCTCCAGGACTGGAGGGAGCCAAGCACTGACCCCCCCGTCCCATCCTATTGCTGCGTCACAGCACTGCCCCGTGTTTCCACCACCCCAGGGCCATCATCCTCAGCAGGAGGGTACCTTCAGTGGGACAGCATTGCAGGGTGACTTGGGGCATGCAAGCTGCCTTGCTCCTTCCTTCTTCTCAAAATAAACTGTATTCCACAGGCAAAAAGAAAAAAGAAAAAAAAGCAAACCCTTCTGATCCCAGCTCCTCCAAAAATACCCCATGCTTGAATACCGCTCGTAAATGCTTCTGGTGCATTCCCAGCTGCAGGGTGGGCTGGAGGCTGGGGGGGCCTGAGGGGATAGTGTGGGATGGGATGGATGAGGTTAGGAGCTGTATGAGCTCCCAGCCCATTGCTTTGCAGCCACATCCAGCAATGGGACGCTCACCCAACTTTTTGGCACAGTGAGAGTGTTTGGAGGTGAGAACTGGAGAAAATGGCTTTATAGGAGCAAGACAAGGATGGATGGATCTAGGGGAGATGCTTAAGCCCAGAGCAGCCCAATGGACTCAGAGGTGATGAGCGCAGTGTGAGCAGCTGGGGGAGCTTCCTGTAAGCCCCCCAAGGGATGCAGCTCCCCCTCACCACACTCTCCCATTTTCCTCATGGCCACATCCCGCAGGGGCACTCTGTGGCATCCAGGCCCTGCTGTGCACGGCTTCATCCTCAAAGCCAAACTTCAGGAAAAGGGGCTCTGGGGTGGGCACCCTTCTCCAGTGCACTCCTGAGGATGCGACTTCCTTGGTTGTCACCTCTGCCCTGTCCCAGTGTTCCCCAGTGAGCCAAGCTACAGGTCCTCTGCCTACCCCAAATTTGGGGCCGTGGGGGCTGATGGCACCTTGTGATTGACATATCCCAAGCACCACTTGTGCCTGCTAGAACCTGCATGCAAAAATAGCCCCTCCAAATCTCAGCTGAAAGATTTACGGGGTCAGGGCTCCAGCCACGCTGAATGCTGCCCTGCCTCCCTCCAACATGTATTTACAGCTGGCAACTGTGTCCCACCCTTTGCCTGGGAAACGTAGCTGGGGGTCCCCACTGCTGAAGCCCCTGGGTGGTGGAGCTGGGCTATGCCCATGTCTGGTACCTGGTGCAGGGTCAGGCAGCGCAGATTGTCAGGGGACAGCTGGCACAGCTGAGATTCCTGTGGGAGGCACAAATCCACCCTGGAGCTGGGCCATGGGACAGCGTCCCAAGGGGGATAGTGGCCCCTCTGCACCTCGACACCCCACGATGCTGCAGGACACCGCAGTGCTGCAGTGGATGGAGACCCCAAACAGCCCCACGGACAGCCCAAGGGACACAGCTGAGAAGTGCAGAGTTGTGACATGTCTTGCAGCGCAGCTCAGCCTCTGGGCTGCTTGCTGATGCTGGCCCTGCAGCATGGGTAGTCGGGGTGCAGGGAGAGGTATCCCCACTGCATCCCACTGCATCCCTCATGCCCCCAAGCTCAGCTGAGTGACGGGAAGGGGCGGCAGCAGGTGGGGAAGGGGCCACACTGGGGCAGCCGGGGTGACTATTTCAAGGCCTGAGCTCAGCCCAGGCAGCCAGAGGGGCTCCAGCCACATTCCTGACTGCTGCCCCACTGGGGGGTCGATGCACAGGGGGTGCCCCACCTGCACCCCCTCCCACTGCCCTGCCTAGGGATATTTTTGGCTGCCTGCAGGAATGGGGCCAGGATCACAGAGCCTCAGGGGCAGGTGCTACACTGGAGCTCAGCCGGCCCCCAAATCCCCCTGCAACAAAATCCCCCCTTGCCCCGGGTAGCACCTGTGAAGCTGCCAACGGGGGTCTGGGCTGCCGGGTGCCGCTTTGGACATGCCTCAAATAGTTTCCATGCTGTATAAGCGCCCGTGGCGCTTTCCCCCCACAAGGAGGGCTGGCAGCCCCATGCTGCCCGCAGTGGGGTCTGCAGTAACCCTCCCCCCCCCGAGCCCTGCTCCTTGGGGGCAGCCGAAGTTGGGGGTCCCTGCACTCCCCCATGGACACGTGCTCCAAGCAAGCAGGAAAACCACTTTTATTGATGAAAGCGTCTTTCCAAAGAGCCATCCTCATTCCCTCCACCCCGGAGCTTCGGGGGGAGGTGGTTTCCTTCCATGTGTAATATGGGATGCTCAAAGTATCAAAATAGTGAGAGAAGCCTCAGCGAGTGCAAAGGGGAGGGAGGGAGGCCCCGGAGCCAGGGAGGGATGGGGAGCTGTGGGCTCCGGGCCTCCAGGCAGGCACTGGGCTCCGGGCATTAGTGGGGGTGATGTGAGCAAGGGGATAAATGAACTCAGAAAGCTGCAGGCTCAATACTACAGAAATTTAAAAGTTATAAAAAATACTGAAGATCTCAGAAAACAATGCAGGCACTTGGGAAGGAGGAGGAAGGCAGAGCTGGCTGGGAGGCAACAAGGTGGGAACAGCAGCTCCCGGGGCGAAGCCATGGCACCAGCCCCAACCAGAGGCACTAGGAGGGTGTGCGGTGCCTCTCGGGTGGCTGCTGCTGCGGAGTGCAGGGGCGTTCAGCCAGCAGTAAGGCATAAAGGTGAAAAGAGGCTCTGTGCGAGGCACAAGGGAAGGTGCAGAGATGATCCCCAAACAAGGGCAAGGCACAGGCCTCACCCGCTCCCACCTGGAGGAGGGAGAAGAAAGAAGCAAGAGAGAGGACAAGAAGGCACGAGGAAAGTCCTGAAAGGCATGAAGGGCCAGGCCCCAGGCAGCAGGGAGCCTCGGGCTCCAGGGGCACATAGAGCTGCCCCAGGACAGGCTCCCAGCCCGGTGTGCTGCGTGGAGAGGTGGGCTGGGTGGCGAAGCAGCGGCGCAGGTGCAGCACCTGCACGGTGTCTGGGTTAGTCCTGGTGCACCGGTGCGGGCAGGGTGCTGGTCTCGCCGAGGCAGCCCAGCGTTATTGGAGGTGGGGTGTCTTAAATAGGAGTCAGCGGCAGCAGTCTGTGCAGTGAGTGGAGGGAGGGCTCTGCCTGGGAGCAGCGCAGAGGCGCGGGGCTCAGTTCTGCTCCTCGTCCCGCAGCTCGGTGGGCAGGAACTTGTACTGCTGCTGCCGGATCATGGCCAGCTTCTTGCGTGCCTCCTCCAGCTCCCGCTCCTTGCGCAGCATCTCCTCCTGGGCGGCGATGATCTGCAGAGAGAGTGGCGAGATGCTTTGTCCACCCATGGCATGGATGGGAGAGCATCTTGATCTGCATCCTCCCACCACAGCCACAACTACAGCTAAGCACCCCCCGTGGTCACACCACAGTGCTCAGGAGATACAGCCCACAGCATCCTGCAGGCAGGTCCCACATGCAGCAGGTGAAGCTGGGACCTGTGCCATGCCATATAGGGCTGTGTCTGTCCCATGAACAGCATGCTACCCTTCACACACCCTGTGGCCACTGGGTTGGTGCAGGTATTACACTAAAAGCACCAGAAAACGTTCACTGGCTGTGCCCACCGCTACAAACAGTAGGAAGAATATCAAGTCCTGCTGCATGGGATGGGAACCACTTCGCAGCCTGCAGTGCTGTTTGATGACAGAATACGGCCTTGGGGGCAGCCAGAGCCACCCTGTCCTATGGAAGCAGCCCCACTCCTCACCTGTGCAATTCCTCCCACCATCTTCTCCTTCACCACCACTGTCTCATCGTGGTCCTGGAAGGCGGCTGCCTTCTGCGCTGCCTTGACCAGATTGTCTGATGCTCTCTTCACAGCGTTGCCAGCAGCCTGGAGTGGGGAAAAAAACAGGAGGCATTACACTCAGCCTAGGTTACAACTGCTACCCTGGTGGGAGAACGCCTGTCCCAGATGGGCTGGTGTGCAGAAGAGGCAGCTGGAAGAAGGGGGGCTGCCAGCAGAGCTCCCTGCTCGTGGCTCGCTGCCACCATGACTGCTCATGACCATTTCAGGCGCTGCTGCTTCTGACTGAGCCCATGGGCTCCCTCACTCTGCTCCCACGTGAACAGCAGGTCAGGGACAGTCCCATCCCTGCCTTTGGCCTAAGGTGACACCTCTGAGGTCCCACTGGGATCCCTCCTGCAGCACGTGGGCATTCACTTCTGCCCCGTGGCCACGGAGATGGCCCCATCAAAACATGTCCCCAAACTTTAATGCCAGGGATCTGGTGCATACATTTCAGGCATTCCCAAGTCAGGCCATCAGCCATGAATACCCCCAGGCTCTGCAACCCCAGCCTGGTGGATGGGAGCCCAGGATTACATGTGCATGCAACTGAAGTCCAAGCTAAGTGGAGCCAGTGTCCAAATGAACTGCAAAGAACAGTGCCGCAGCCCCATCCCATGATCCTAGATGCCTCCCTGCTCCCACCCACCCCTAAAGCACCCAAGAGGATGTTCAGGAACCTGGAGGAAGCAGCTGGGGCTAAAGGGACTCACCTGGAGCCTCTTCATAGCCTCTGAGTCATGGTCAGCCTTCACCTTGCAGGCCACCAGCAGCTGTGCTGTGGAGGCAGCCACCTGCTTGGCTGATGAGATCAGCTTCTCCTCACTGGCATGGCCCTGCACTGCTGCGTTGGCAGCTTCGCACAGGTTGTTGGTGGCAGCAGCCACCATGCGTGCCTGCAGCAAGAGAGGGTGTCAGAGGGCTGGAAGAGAGGGTCCCAAGGAGGACATGGTGCATAGGATGGGGTCAATTGGCTTTCATGCCAAACCCCATATGGTGGGAGAGGAAGTCGGCAGTGGGGCTGCCTCTTTTAGAGAGCAGAAGCATAAGGGCAGAGAGCATCTTGCCCAGCATGAGGAGATGTCCCCTGCCCCCACGTTTCCTTGATACTCACAGCTGAAATGAGTCCCTGGGACCACTGTCCATCATCCACTGCATTGGCCGGGATGACTCCCACCTGTGAAGCAGGACAGGGTGAGTAAGGCACAGGAGCAGTCCTTGGAGAAGGAAGAGAACCCACCACACCCCCAGGTCCACCTTCCCCTCCTGTGAAAGCTCTGCATCTTTATGACTTCAACTCACTTCCCTCCCTGCCTTACCTTTCCTTGGGCCACCAACTCTCGCTGGGCTGCGGAGGCTGCTTTCACCAAGGCACTTGTGGCTGCAGCAATCGATTTGGCAGCTTCCAGGATCTGCTCCTCAAAGTCCAGGCTCTCATCCGCTTGCTGTAGGCAAAAATGGGCACATTAATCCTATACAGGAAGGCAGCAGGAGGCTGCTGGGGAGGTGAGGTGGAGCTCAGCATCCCACACAACCTTGGGCTTGGCCCTTGGTTTCAGCTGCTCCAGCTTCTTGGCTGCAGCCTCGATGGCAGCTGCTGCACCCAGCAATTCATTCTCAGCGATGACCGTGGGATCTTCTGGGTCAACCCACTCCGTCCCTACAGAAAAGGGAACCAAGAGAAATTAAACCCATCCACAGCTTGATTTCCCATTGACCCTACCTCCTCCCATCAGCTGCTGAACCCCAGGTGCCAGACCAGGGGTGGATGTAGCTGTGGTGCTCACCCTTCATGGCTTCAGCTGCTTGGATGAGTTCGGTGACAGAGCTGGCCACCCGCTTGGAGTACCCAGCCAGCTGCTGCTTCAGCTCATGGGTCGGCTTCTGCAGGATCTGTGAGAGAGCAGCAGTGAGCACGTTAGGGAACCTGAAGAAGGGGATGGTCCCTACCTGGCAGCTCCTTGCCCCCAGGGTTTGCCTGCTTGGTTAAAGTTCTATTTGGGGCTCAGACGCCCTCATTTCAGGCTATTGTGAGTGCCATCACAAAGCAATCAGACCCCATGGATCCATTCGAAGTGTTCCCCCAGAGGAGGAGAGGGGGAACCCCCACCCTGTATGTGTGAATTGGTCATTGTCTGTCATCCTGTCTGCAGCAATGCTGGTGAGTCTCCTTTTCCACAGGGACAGGATGCTCTTCTCCTTGGCCATGTTGAGTCCACAGCTTCTGGGACATTACACAGCACCAAATTCTCAGCTTGAGCCCTTCCATCACTCAGTGGTTGTCCCCTTGGATCTTCTCCCCACACCAAAGCACTCCAAGCTCCTGAACCCATCCCTCCCTTGCTGTCCCCCCTATCAGAAACTCATCTGCAAACACAAGCTGGGCAGGGGAGGATGTGGAGCAAGGTCTCAGTCCCTGCAGGACCCACATCCCCTTTCTAGGAGCCACCCTGCAGAGGGTGCCCTGCAGAGGCATGCACACACCACGGCACACCGGAGGCCACACGTCAGCTCGAGCAGGAGTGAGTACAGGCATGGACCGTGGGGTCCTGCTCTAAACCACGCAGGCACAGCGTCACCCCAGCACTGGGCTGGGCAGGCGGACATGCCGCCAACAAGGCTCATGCAGAAGTTAGACACTGGCAGGCACACCAAGTGTCACCTTACTCACCGGCTGCACAGGAGGATGGAGAGGAGAGAGAAGAAGGCAGTGAATGCCCTGGCAGAGACACGTGGGCAATGGGGTACGTGCAGGAAAGGGTGAAAGATGGAGAAGTGGGAAGGGAGGTTCAGAGGTTTCCTGAAAGCTGCCATCACCACTTCATATTTCAGCCCCAGCACATTTTCTGCTGGCTGGACACAAAGGCTGCAGGGCTGGAGGGACCACCCACACCCAGGGCAGCACCTTACTTCTTCCCGCTCTTAACTGCCTGACTGCAGTTTTCAGCCTGAATTTCTCTGCTTTTGGTGGCAGAGACCTATTGTTACCAAATACCACATCCCTAAGGAGGTTCAAATTCCTTCCCCTCCCTGGTGAAATATGCTGCTTGCTTACTCTTCTGCTGGGAGCCACGTTTTCCATCCCAAGCTAAATAACTCTCTTTCTTGAACTACAACCACTCCTGTTCACACTCTGCAAGGCGTTGGCTCCCAAAGGGACCAACCCAGCACACATACAGCAAGTCCTGCTGTATCCCGTTGGTATCAGGCGGTATCCTGCCCACAGCCTCCCATTCCACACCCCTCTGGATGGGGAGGGACCAGCACTATGCTCTGCCCTGTCAGCACCTCCGCATGCCTTCTGCTCACTGCTTTCCAGGAACCTGCTGCCCTCCCACCAACATGACCCTGCACAGACAGACTGGCGCACTGCTGAGGCTGGGAGTGCTCCTGGCTTGATTCTGGACTCGTGTGGAGCCACCCCAGGAAAGTCATAGGAGCTCCTGACAGCACACAGCCACGGCCAGTTTACCCTTACGAGCATGTCCGGACAACATGCCATACTATTAAGTCTGTTGTCTGCTATGATGACATGTTTAAAATTGCTAAATTGTCTCTTTCTAGAGGACATAACCTTCCCAAGATGTACCTCTGGTGAACGTTTCACTGGATGTACTGTATGTGTGATATTCAGGAGATGTCACAAGGCAGCTGGAAGGTTAAACCCAAAATGCAGTGGAATAGCATGCTTCTGCAAGTAGCTTGACCTTGGGCACTACCACAGTATGTCATTAGCCCAATCATCTGTTAACAACAGTTCAGCCAGAGAATTTAATCTAGCATGTCAGTCTTGGCTGTGATGTCTTGTGTGTGGCTACAGCATCTTCCAGAAAGACACTTGATCTAGAGCATGAAAAACTCACTGCTCCTCTTGGAACTCTATCCTGGTGGTTACCTCCTTCAGGCATAACCAACCATCCTTTGATTTCCCACATCTGTCTTCAATTTCTAGCCCTTGGCTCCTGCCTGCCTCCTCTTTGTTCTGCCAGTACTGGCAGTTCTCATCCCCAAGGAGCTTGGCTTTCCCTGAGCTCCCCCACCTCACATCTGGTGAATCTGAACATGATTTATCAGTCCTTTTTAACTAACCCAGTGAAACTGTGCTGTGTAACTGACCCACACTTGCTCTTTCTCCTTTCTCCTGGTTCAAGGCTACCAGTAGCTCCAAAGGCATGCGCCCTGCACATCTCTGCAGCAGGGTCAATTTGGTCACTACGTAATCTTGCCAAGAATGCAAACCACTGGAAGCACCTCACTGAATACTTACTTTCCATTTCTTGGATAACCCAGATTTTATTTGCTTCAAGTGAGCTACACTGATCTTGTAAGACAGCTAATTAAAGCAGACAACTGAAGTACCTGAGGACTAAGCTGGAGGAAGACTGGATGAAAAGGGCGCAGCTGGCCTTTGCAGCCAGCACCTCTGCCACCACAGGCATTGCCTGTCTCACACTCCTCTGTGAGCTTAACAAGCTCTGTTTTCACACTGGCTGAAGTTTCTCCCACCCACCACTTTTAATGGAAGCTGCTTCAGGATTCTGTTCCTGTGTTGTCAAGTTTCCAGACTCCATCTGTTTATGGCCAGTTAATCTCCATCTGTTGTTAGCCAAATACCTTTCTTGAAAGACTGTTTATGGCTCTGATATCTGCTTCTGTAAGTAATTACAGGCAGCACTCCCATCCCTCCTCACCTTTCATCTGTCTGCCTAACCTAGGTACAGGGACAAGGAATGAGACAGGAATCTAGCACCAGCTTCTCAAGGATCATTTTGACACTGACTGTCCAGCTCAGGTCAAAGCAATTACAGCAGCACTAGCCCAGAGCACTGCAGCAACAAATAACTGTGCAGTCTCAAGGTAGGGACAGGTCTCTCTTTTATGCAGGACCTGAAAGACAGGCATTGCAACCTGTTGGGCCAGTGGCCACTGCACACCATCTTTTGCCCTGCACTCACCTTGGGCACTTCATGTACAGGCAGCAAAGGTAAACTTGCTAAAAGACCTCAGTGAGGGTAACTGCAGAGCTCAGGGGTAGCTGGGGATCTGGGGAGCACCCTGGTGTCCAAGGGTAGACTCAGCAAACCATGGGGCTGGGGACACTCACCACCAGCACGTGCTCCAGCAGCTCCAGGTAGCCATCAGCACACTCCTTGCCAAAGCGCAGCGCCCGCTGCCGCACGTCCGCGCTCACCTCCGGGTGGTAAGCAGCCTCCTGCAACCCAGAGATAGTATTTGTATCCAAACACGAGCACTGGGGGTTCTGCCAGAGTCCCCCCACCCCTGTGCCAGCCCCATGTCCACTGCCCTCCCACGCAGCACCTTGCAGGCACGCAGCATGTCGGCAATGGCACGGCGGCTCAGGTTGGCCGTAGCGATGACATCCTCCTGCCGACACGAGTTGCCAGCAGCCACAGCTTTGGCCGTGGCCATCGTGATGCCTTTCGTCATTCGGATGAAGTCCTCAGGGGTCGAGACCTGGGCAGGAGGCACTGGGGAGGAGAAGACCTGCAAGGAGAAAGGCAGGAGTGAAGCACGGGGCAGTGGGTGGGTAGGGTGTCAGCTATGAGACCACAGCAGTGCTCACCGCCAGCTCCTGGCGGATATGCTCTATAGTGGCCTCCAGTGCTCGTGTCCCCTTTGTGGCCTCATCCTCAACAGCCTTCACTGTCTTCAGCAAGGAAGTGACATTGGTGACCATCACCTGTGGAAAAGAGAACAGAGCCAGGTAAAGCCCTGTGAGAGCTCTAGGATGCTGCCAGCACCATCTCTCCCTCGTGGTTTGGTGCAGAACTGCCCCTTCTTCATCCTCCACTCACATCACTTCATTTTGATCTCTCACCAGTTCACACATGCTGTGCCCCACCTTTCATATATGCCTCTCTGCACCCTTGTCCCATTTGCCTCACAGTTGTCCTCCTGCCCCTAGACATGCACAGAAGTCCCCCCAGCTCTTTCTCCAGCCCTCCTGCCCCATCTCCTCTTCTCCACTGCAGACCTTGGCAGAGTTCTTCAGCTGATAGACCGCAGGATCATCCCCAGCTTTGCCGGCAGCTGCTTTGGTGGCACCAATCAGGTCCCCAAGTGCTTTGGCCACATCCTTCACAGCATTGATCAGAACCACCTGGGAAAAGCAAGTCCAGGGTCACACTCAAGCTGGGGTGGCACATCCAAGTAATAAGAAATATGGACACTCTTGGATACATAGAGTTTAGCTCAGCTAGAGTGGCTGACTAGGGTCAAAGCCCAGTCAACCTTCTTCAGGACACATGGAGTCCAGCCCAGACCACACTCTCAGCTCCATTCCCTTCCTGCAAGCTATGAGCACCCTGCATTCACCCCAGACACTCCATCCTACCTGAGTCTCTGGGTCTTCAGATCCCAGGCTGGCAGCACCCAGCTTCACCACCTCAGCCAGGCGGGTGATGGTGGACACAGAGGACTGGGCAGCCTGGGCTAGCTTCTCCTGGCTGGCTGTGGCGTTCTGCACCAGCACCTTGGTGTCTTCCACCAACGCCTTGGCTGTCTTCAAAATGCCCTCCCTGGTGAGAAGAAGAGTGTCAGAGAAAAGGCAGTGCCACAGAGGTGCGCTTGCACAAGGTACTAAAGAATGACACGCAGGTGCCTATCCCTTTGCATGTGCACATGCTCCTTGCTCCCTGCCTTCCATCTGTATGTGCTGTGTGTGAAAACAGAGCCAGCATGAATTTGTAGGTCTCCCTGGAGTTGGCCCACCGCTTACAAAGATGTGAGATAGCAGGACCCCTTTCCTCCAGCTGAGCAATGTGTCCTACCCCCAGCCCTCGTACCTGTGGTCAGCAAAGGTTTCTGAGTTCTCCCGATTGAGAGTCCCTGCTGTAGCAAACATGATGGTGGTGTCGAGGTCAGCAATGATGCCAGCAACAGCGCTGGCTGCAGTGATACAGGCTTGAGTCCCACGGTTCCCAGCCTGCAGAGCTGCCAGCACATGGGATACCTGTGGGGTACAAGCAGGGTGACTGGAGAGGCAGGCACAGGCAGCCCCCACCATGTATCTCACTAAACCAATAAAGAGAATCGGGGATTATATGATACAGCATCCCTTCTTAACTTCCAATTATTTTTATCTCACATCTTCCACTTTTAGGACTGCAAGTGCCATTGGACTCTGCTACTCTCCAAACAAGTAAGACTTGCAGCTCGTTCCTTTTCTAAGTGCTAAACCCAAATCCCTCACTCTGCCAAGCACTCTTAAGATGGTAACTGGTTCCTGATGGAAAGTAAGCTTCGAAAGGAAGAATCTGCAGGGAGCCCTGAGCATGCTGATATGTGCCAGACAGTATGAACCAGAGTTTGTTTTGCTTGTGTAATCTTTCTTACAAGCACTGCAGCTCTACTCTTATAAACCAGATTTTTAAACCCATGTTTCCACCTGCTACTAACCAATGTGCTTTTAAATGGACAAGGTTTTCCACCATGCCAGCAGAAGGTGCAGAGGAGATCAATCACCCAGAGTGAGCTGGAAGATTATTAAAGATGTAGCAAATGCTACGCACACATCTGTAAGGGCAGGTTTACAGAGCCCTGAGCTGCCATGAGGGTGCAATCAATACTCCTTGGCAGCTCAGCACTTCAGCAGTGAGCACCCAGCTGCTGCACACTCCAATCACAGCACAAGTTGATATGGTGACAGGAGGTGAACCTCTCCTCCACCCCAGTTGTGCCAGAGCAAGCATGGCCAAGAGCAGACAGAGCCCAGGATGACCACTGGAGAACCCAAATTGGTGGCCACGGAATATGGGGTTCAACCCAGCACTCCTCCCACCACCTAAATCCCCTCTCCTGTTGTGTGCTCTGAGACCATCAGCACTGCTCACCTTCTCGGAGACCTTGCGTGCACTCTCTATCAGCTCCTTCTTGGTGTAGGCATCACTGGGGCTACATTGCAGAGCTCCAGCCTTGGTCACCAGGGCAGCACAGCCATGACCTAGCTCCTGTACCCGGCGCTTGATATGGGAGCCAATCTGCAGGCAAACACAGGCATGAGAGAGCCATAAGGGTATTAGCCTTACACCCAACATACCCAATAGGAAACGACAGTCATCCCATGCATCTCCTCCAGGCCAAACATCTTACCTCCTCATTTTCGGCAGTGAGAGCAGCTGGCTTGGCCTGTTGTGCCAGCTGCCCGTAGTCATTGGTAAGCTGGTTGGCCAGTATGCCCAGCTCATCTGGGTTGGTGGTGGATTTGGTGACCTGCCAATGGAATAACGACAGAACTTAGACAGGCCCTGCAGTAGGACAGGCAAGCAGCAGTGGCAGTTGCCTGCCTAAGTGAGACCACAGCACCACTGCCTGCTTCCTGCCTCAAGCAGGGATAAATAAGAGAGCAGTGACTGGCTCCTGTACCCACCATCTCCTGCACAGTCACTGCGATCGCCTTGGCCGTCTTCACCATCGTGGTCTGGTAGTCCACAAAGGTCCCCTCAGGCTCGCCCATTGGTCCCTCATCCAGCTGCAATAAAATACCAGAAGCGTTTGGCTCCAGCACAAGCCCAGTGGCCCTTCTTGACAACAGCATGGCAGGAGACTTGTGCTGCCCACAAGGGCCCTAGATGCTCCTTCCACAGACCATCCCCCAGAGCTCTCTTGGGGAAGATCTGAACAACTTCCAGCATCTCCCCCTGCCTCTTTGGTTGTCTAAGTGCAGTACTCTGCCACTCCTTCTCAAGCAGGACTCAGTGACAGCAACCCAAGGAAGACAAGAAATGACAAAGTGCCACACAGAGTTTGACTGACTCCTCCTCTCCTGCAGCCCTCTCTGTGTTCTCTTCACCTGGTTGATGGCTTGGGTGATGGAGTCCACCATGCCCCCAACAACGCCTGCTGCGCTGGCTGCCTCATTGAGCGTGGTGGTCAGGTCCTCCACTGCCTCCTTCATCATCTGCACGGCCTCCTCCAGAGCCTCCTGCGTGTGGGCAGCTTGCTGCAAGGAGAAGACAGAGTGAGAGCTGCTCCCCTTCGATGCAGGCACCACATGCTTGTCCTGAGTTTTGGTGCCAGGCATGCATGTATGACACATGACACATATCCAAAGCTCATAGTGCCACCATGCCCACCTCCCACTCACCTTGGGGTTCCCACCAGCCTCCTTGGCTGTGTACAGCATCTGCAGGGCAGACTCAGCCAGAGTTTTGGTCTGATCCAGGAGGTTCATCTGCTGTTGGTGGTTGGGTGTTTTGGAGGCAGCACCAATAGCTGCCAAAATGAGTGGCTCGAAGTACTGAGCCATCTGGGACACCTAGGGAAAAGCAGAGTCAGTGATGGCAGGGCCTAGCACCTGCTAGCCTGAGCTTCTTCTCATGGTGCAAACTCTTTGATAAACACTTAGTGCCTGATCTCCAGCTCCCCACCCCTGCCCTTCCATTACCTTGTGTCCCAGCTGTGAGGCTTCAGCCCGTGCTGCGCTGGCCACAGGCTCTATCAGGTTGTTGATCTCCTGCACAGCCGTGATCATCTGGTTATGCAAAGCCTGTTGTGAAAAGAGTACCTTGCATGAAGCTCCAGCAGAGCTGATCTCACCAAGCTCAGGTGAGAAGGAGTTAACCTGCCTGAGGCAAGCAGGACACCAAGGTGCTGGCTTGCACTGCTAAATCAGATCTGGGTGTAGGGGTGATCTGACCAGATAGCCCTGCTCTGTCCCACTGAACCAGACAGGCAGCAGGGACACACAGCTTGAAGCTAGGATGTTCTGCCCACCACTTGGCTGGGTGGGTTTAGGATTCCTGCTAAAGATGCAAGAAGGGCTGCAGAAGCCCTTTGTTCCAGGATAAGATGCTTCCCCCAGGAGCAAGTTCCCCACTTACCTCCTGGGAGATACCTTCTCGGGGGGCCAGCTGCTGGCTGATGGCTGCAAGGGAGGCCTGGTCCACCTCCCGCATGCATCTGTTCAGGACATCTATAGCCTCGTCGCACTCCCGCTGTCCAGGAGCTTTGTCCCTGAATGACAAGACATATCAGCACCATGCAAGGCTTGCCACCCCTTCGCCACAGACCTCTCTTGGTGCTGGAGAGGGGCAGGACCCCTTTCACCAAGCAACCTGGTGATGGAGCCAGGCACTGTAGCCACACCACATGCCCCATCAACCCTTTTTAGTGCTGCAACAGGGGCGAGAGGAACAACACCTTTCTTGCTTCCTCATGGCAACAGCCAAGGAGAACAAAAGCAAGATGTGCCAAAACATTCCCGGGATGCTTGGAAGTGCACCCAATACTGGTCAGTGCAAAGGGGCGCTGGCCACACACACCAGGTTGGCTGAGACGGTCCAGTTCACTCTCACCTCATGTTGGTGATCAGTTTCTTGATGGAGTCTGAGACAGTGCGAGAGTGGCCAGCCAGCACCGACCACTGCTGTGGGTCCTTGGGGTTGACGGCCAGGGAGCGGGCAGTCTGAATGAGGCCAGCAGAGCTCTCCAGCATCGTCTTGGCAGATATGACAATGGGCTCCATGGCTCTGCGTCCCTGTGCAGGGAGATGGTGGCCTCATGAAACAGATGGACCGGCATGCGCAGGCAGAAGCTCTCACCATAGCCAGGCCCACCCCTCCCAGCCCCAACAACACCTCACCTCAGGGCTGATCTGGGCAGGAACGGTGGCAAACTCTGGGTTGGAGGCAAAAGCTGTCAGGTTGTCCACAGCCTCTATGAGAGGAGCCGTGGCTGCGCGGCACCGCTCCCGGTTCTCCTCATTGAAGGCACCATCCAGGGCCTAGTATGTAGGAGAGAGCAAGCAGTTATCTAGCCCTGAGCATACCCTATCTCTGCCCATACTGCCCCAGCAGGAACCGCACCTTGATGGTCTTCACCAGGTTGGCTGTGCTGTTGGCGACCTCCTTAGCTGACTGGACAAACTGCCGCTTGGCGACAGGGTTGGCAGTGCGGGAGGAGGCCAGGCGGCAGGTGTTGCACAGGGCTGACGTGTGCTTCGCCACAATGGTGGCTGCTGACAGCACCTGTAGAGAAGAGCAGAGTGAGGCAGGACCCACAGCATCTCCCCATCCCTCCAATACTCCCTTTTGGTCAAGAAAGTGCCCATCACAGCAGCCCACTTCATACTCACCTGGGACTGTGTGCAGGCAGGGTCCACCAGGTTCTGGCAGGCCATCTGGATGGCCTGGTTAGCTCTGGCAAACTGAGTGGGGTCTACCAAGCCCTGCTGTCCAGCCTGGCTGTTGGGATCAGAAACTCCAACCAGGTAGGCAGCCTGTGAGCATGAGAGATGCAGTGAGGGACTGCATGGGGGCAGAGGCAGGCGATAGCTCCCAGACCCAGGAGTGATGTGTGAGGCTGAGACTGAATGTATCTCACCTGGGCTGCTGCCTCCGTGAGCCCGCAGAGAGCTTTGGAGGCGGCACTGATGGACTCTCCAAACTCAGGCAGCTTGCTGTTCTTTGCATTCTGGGAGATGCCAGCCATGGACTCACCCAGCACCTGCAGGATACACAGCCACCAGCTAGAGACTTCCTCCTGTTTGCACTGAGTGCTCCAGATTCAGAGCTCACCAAGTTCCACCAGATGAGAAGTGAGGGAGGAAGCTCTTTTCCCATTTGCCCTCACATCCATCCCCAAACCTTGCCATCCTTCCCCAACATCCACCCTTCTGCTCTGCTCCTGGCTCACCTTGGAGTTCTCCATGACACTGTCCAGGCAATTGAAGTAGGACATGTCATTGACAGTCTGGGTGGGGTTCTCCAACAGTTCCTTCACGGTCTATAAAGACAGAGATGCCACGTAAAGGGAGGTGCATTCCCTGCATCCCATGCTGTACTTCTCTCCTACTGACAGACAGCTCAGCACCCAGCCAAGCCCAAGCAGAAGAGGGCCCGGGTCACCGAGATGCTGCTTCTCACCTCCAGCTCCCTCAGAGCATTGTCGCACTCCTTCTGGCCTGGCGCCTGCTGGGTGCACATGGTGATCAGCTGGTTAATGCTGTCAGTCACGGCCCTGCCAGGACAGGGGAGGGACATACGAGGATCAGTATTAGCTTCACCATCCATCACTATTGCAAACACTTTAACTTGGCTTTGGGGGAAAGGTGCAGGAAATGGGCAGAGCCTCTGGTTATGAGACCCTCCTGCCCGCCCAGGGTCTATCTCTTTCCATAGACTGCAACAGCAGCCAGGTTAGGATCACATTAGATAAATGGTCTCAGGACAGTACCATAACAAGCTGAGTCTCACAGAGGCAAACATTTGGCCTAAACTGAGCCTCCTTCAGCCCAGCATAGCTCTTGGAATTTAACCACCTCCCTCCGTGCACTGCAAGCAGTTCTTCCTACCGTGCTGCTGCTGCCAGCTGGCTCTTGAGGTTGGGGGATGTAGGGTCAGCAGAAAGCGCCTTTGCTGCCAGCAGCAGCTTGCTGGAGGACATGGAGATGCTCTTCAGGTTTGATACCACCTGCGCCTGGTCTTCTTTGTTCTGCAAGGAACCAGTAAGAGTCACCAACAGCAGCTTCCCAAGCTCTGTGCCCACCCTCAATCTCTTAGGTGCTTTCCAGGCTGTGTCAGTCCCCTTTGCTTACTTAGTCTGCCAGCTGGCAGCAAAAAGGGTCTGGTGAACTTGCTGAAACAACCCTAGCCTCTTCCTACCCCGCTACTGCCATTTCACCCAGTCCATGGCTCTCCAAATGGGTGTTTGTACTCACTGGAGACAGGCTGGCCATCTCCACTCCTGCCTGGAGGAACTCATTGAAGTCGTGTCCAAATTTGCCAGAGGATTTGGCCAGGTCCTGGGGTGTGCCACGTGATGCTTGCACCAGCTCGTTGGCAGACTGGTTGAGTCCTGCAGCAGCCCGGTTGAGTTGGCTCTGAGCCTCCTGGAAGGTCTTGTTGCTGGGAGGGAACTGGAGGCAAAGAGAGTGTCAGGAGCTGCAGTGAGGTGGTGGCAGCCGAATGGGCATTCCACACCCAGCAACAGGGTGAGCATCCAGCTTTGCCCACCTCAACACTTCCCGGTTCCCCTTAGCCCCAGGCTGAGCTCACCGAATCTGAGAGCAGCCTCTTGCTGGCCTCTCCCACCATGCGGATGGCAGCATCCACGTCCCGCTGCCCAGGCAGGCAGTTCACGCAGCGATTCAGGGCCTGCGACACCGCCTTGGCCACCTGCAGAAGATGCGAGCAGAGCCTGTCCAGCAGCCACCCTGGTGGCCTGCCCTCATCCCATAGCCACCCAGGGACCCAGACCCACCTGCACCAGGCGCTGCTGGCTGTCAGGGTCCCCAGGCTTGGCCACAGCTTTCCGTGCCTCCTCGATGAGGTTGTTGGCCTTATCCATCACATCGCTAGCACACTCCAACATGGCACCCTGCACCTGAGGGTCCGAGCTGTTGGCTGCCACACCGCGGGCAGCCTGGCTGAGAGAGCGCAGGGCTTGGGCCACCTCCCGTGCAGCAATGCCTGCCATAGAGGAGAGCAATCAGTCAGTGAGGGCCTGGCCCCGTGCCACAGTCTGGTTAGGGGCTGAAGGGTGGTACCTGTGTAGTTCTCATTGCCCTGGGCCACCTCGCCCAGGAGGTGAGCGATGGCGGAGGTGACAGCCTTGGTGCTGTTCCCCAGGTCCTGCGCACACTTCTCCATCTGCAGGGCAAACAACATGGAGGGGTTAGGCCCCGTGACCCACACACTGGGGTTCAGTCTCACCAAGGCCTCCTCACCCACCCCACATGCCCTCACCGTCTCTCCTGGCAGCGGCTTTAGCTTTCCATCCCTGGCAGCTGCCTTGGCCTCCTTCAGGTCCCTCTCCAGGCTCTGCACCAGGCCCAGTGCTGAGTCAATCTCCAGGGGCCCACAGGCCTCCTGTGCCTGCAGTGGATGGAAGGACCAACAGCGTTACATGGGGCTCATCCTGCAGGGAGGGCCATCCCGCCTGCCTGCCTTCTGCCAGCACCTCACCTTCTGCGCGGCCGTGCGGAGCTCAGCCAGGGCTGCAGCCAGGTTCTTGGCACACTGGCTGAGCTGCATGGCCGAGGCCTGGTCAGTGATGGTGGGCACGGTGGCCTTGGCTGCAGCAACCATCTTCCCACCAGGCTGTCAAAAGAGAAAGGCATGAGACACGGCATGGCACACAGTTGTCTTGCTGCCTGCATCCAGCAGCAGTTAGTTGGTACCTGCAGGAAGTTCTGGCTGGCGGCAATGAGAGCCAGCTGGGCGCTGGGGCTGTCCGGCTGTGACTGGCTTCCTCGCACACCCTGCACCAGCATGGGGATCTGGTCCGCCACCACCTGTGACCAGGGGAGAGCAGGGTCACTGCAGGGGACATGGAGTGCGTGGGCACACCGATGGCTACAGCTGCTCAGGCTCTGAGGGCAGGAGCTCCCCTCCTCAGCACAGGCAGCTCACACACACACAGATCTGACCACTGGTGACATTATCGGGGAGTGCAGTGATGGGAAAAAGGTAGTTGCAGATGCTCCATCCCTGGAGATGCATAAGGCTGGGCTTGATGGTGCCCTGGGCAGCCTGGTAGGGTAGGGGTTGGAACTGGGTGGGCTTTAAGGTCCCTTTCTCATGGCAGCTTTTCTCACTGTTTTACCTGTCAGCCCGCTGACACCCAGCCTGTGCCCACACGCCCCTCACCTTGCAGCTCTGCACCAGCTGCTGCTGTGCAGCAGGGTTCTTGTTGGAGGCAGCGGCATGCTGTGCGGCGGCGATGGTCTGGGTGGCGGAGGCGGCTGCCTGCTTGGCTGCGTGCTGCCAGGGGGAAGGAGATCAGGAGTCAGCTGTGGGGAGCCCAGCACAGGAGCTCTCTGCCACAGACCGAGGTCCCGCTTCCCACTGCAGCCCAAACTGCGGCCTCACCTCCAGCTTGTGCACCAGCTTCTTCTTGATGGCGTTCTGAGCTGCAGCGTTGGTGGCCATGCGCAGCCCCTCCGCAGCCTCTCGCAGCCGCTGCTGCTGCTCCTCGCTGTCGGGGTGGGCAGCAGCCCCCTGGACAAAGCAGAGAGCCATCACACCCGGCACGACCCCCAGTTCCCCTCTCATCCTGACAGAGGTCGCTGTGCTCTGCCCCTTGCTCCAGTGGCTCCTCCCGCCTGCCACCAACCTTTGCAGCCTCCACCATCTTGGCTGTGGCATCGGCCAGGATTTTGGCCGCGCTCAGCAGCTTGCGTGAATTCTCTAGGTCCGTCTCGCCCTCTGCATCAGCTTTAATGGCATTGACGAGGTCGGAGGTGGCCTGGGCCAGAATACGAGCCTGCCGCACCATTTCCCCTAGGAAGGAAGGAAGGGTGGCTGTCAGAAAGTCCTGAGAATTGCCCTGATTTGCTGCTTCGCTGCACCAGCCCCTCACTTCTGGGGCAAGCTTGAAGCATGAGCCCTCAGCAAGGCATGACTCCAGAGCCTGCCCCAGCTCACTGTGCCCCTCAAGCCCACCAGCCCCAGGTGCCACCAGCCACTCGCTCTTACCTGCGTCTCCCATGGAGCTGAATATGTTCTCAGTGACATTGAGGATGGTGTCAGTGGCCTGGTCGTAGCGCCCAATGGGCTGCCCGCCAGTGGCGTGCTGCTTGATGTGCTGCAGCAGGTCGTTGAGGGCCTGGGTGACGGCGGTGGCTGCCACCCCCACCTGCTTCAGCAGCTGGTCATCGTTGGTAGCTGCCTTAGAGGCCTCCACACATCCCTCTGCCGACTTGGCTACCAGCTTGCCAGCCTCAATCAGCTGCTCCTGGCACACCGGGGAGCTGATGGTGGGAGCCACCACCTGCAGGGCAGGAAAAAAGCTGGGCAGTGTTGCCGCCTTGCAGCCCCCTCTCTCCATCCAGCATCCCATGACCCTGATGACTGCTGCCCCTGACCCCTAAGAAGGATGATTCCAAAGAGCCAGGGCCAGAAGAAACAGAAACTTCTAGTCTCAGCAGCAGCAAGGTGAGGGCTGGTGCTTACCTTGGTGCAGGCCACCAGCTGGGAGGTGGAGAGGGCACACTGTGTAGCAGCTGCGATCACCTGCGTCTGCAGGGCTGAGTCTTCTGTTTTCTGAGCCACATTCTTGGCCTTCAGCACCAGCGCAGCGGCAGCACTGGCCACAGCCTTGGCCAGCTGCATCAGCATGTCCTGGGGGGGACAGACAGGGTCAGAGCTGGAGCCACCACAGAGCCAGGCACAGCCGCCTGCACGGCT
This sequence comes from Excalfactoria chinensis, assembly GCF_039878825.1. Classification (NCBI taxonomy): domain Eukaryota; kingdom Metazoa; phylum Chordata; class Aves; order Galliformes; family Phasianidae; genus Excalfactoria; species Excalfactoria chinensis. Next base: position 8,928,497 of record NC_092857.1, on the reverse strand, counting down.
CTCGTGAAATATTCAGCAGGGAAACATGAGATCAAGGGGCCTTTCCGCCACCCCTGCCTTGCGCTGAACTCCTGATGTGCGGCTGGCAACACCTCCAGCCCATCCCTACAGCTGGGTGCTGAGGCATCTCCCAGTACTGGGACGCTGCCATGGCCAAAATCATCGCCCGGAGCAGCTCAGCAGCACCACCCATGATGTTGTCACAGGGACAACCCACGTGGCACCTCTGATCATCCCACAGCCTGAACCTGCAGTGAGGCCCCACGCTGCCAGGAGGCCCTGCAGCACAGCAGGATCTTCCTGGCAGGACGCCCAGCACACCGCAGCCATTGGGATTCGCTCTCATGCCGCGCTGCTGGATGCCACCAGCAGTGCTTGGGGCAGGGAGCTCGGGCAAGGTGTACGGGGCACAGCTCCTCCCATTGCAGACAGCAGTTAAGCTGCTGCCAGGCCCGTTTTCCTTCTGAGGGCATGCTTGCAGAGCATTAACAAGGCAAACACACCACCACCAGGCTCCTGAGTGAGCCCTAAAGCCGCTCCCTGCTACAGCAAAGCCTCCGGCCACCAAGCAACATCAGAGCGTCCCCACACCTACTGCAAGCCAAAGCCACTCCTGCTGCTGTCCATCACCCTGTCAGACATGGCAGCAGTCTGGAGAGCACATGCACCAAGCTCAGGAGCCCACAGTTCCCAAAAGCACAGCAGCTGCCTGAGGCAGAGTAGCAGCCACACTGTACGAAGAGTCCGGAGAGAGGAAGCAAATACACTCGGGTCTGGTTGTGGTGCAGGCTATACAGCCCATGACTTCTAAACCTGCCCCCTGCCCTGTGCCAGTTGCATACAGGATTGTCTGGTCTTCAGTGAGGGCTCCCAGGATGGAGCTGCCCGCCTGACTCCTCCTGCTAGCTCCTCCTGTACATGCTGCCTCTGTCTCACTGTGTCCACTAGCTGTTCTGTTCTTGGTGTTCTCTCCAGGCTTTGCTGACCATACAGAGGCCGTGTGGCTGCAGTGAGCAGAAACCTCTCATTTCTGGAGCACATTTTGGTCCACACTAGGTCAGCTTCCCTCTGCTGTGCTGAGCAGTTGCATGAAACCAGCATGGGAAGAGCTCAGCTCAGCAAAAACAACAACCACGGGGCTTTGGCTGTCCCGGATCCCTGCTCTGGGCAGCCAGGCACTGCACGCATGAGGTGGCAGTCGGGGCACTGACCCGAGTGCATGGACTTCTGAGAGCTGATCACAAGAAAAGCAGATTTTCTACCAGAGCCCATCTCCAAAGAATTCAGCTGATTGTCCCCAGAGGAGCAGCCCTGACATCCGAGAGGGGCAGACACCACCAAGCCATGCCTACAGCCCCCTTTTACCGTCTTTGGGTCTGAGGAGGGCGGGATCCAAGCACACCGGCTTTCGGGCATCTACATGGGAATCCACAAGATAAGAGGCATTACATGACAGCGGCTCTAAGGGCAGGGATGGGAGTTGGCCTGTCTGCTACCCCAGCACAGTCACTGTGCACGGGTCAAGCTTCAGCACGGACCTCTCCTGGGGCTCCTGTGCAGGGCAGAAGGATTTTCCAAGCGTATGTCCCCACGCACAGCCAGAGCTGCTCACCTGGAACCGAGGGTCAGTGTCGCTTTCCCCAATCTGCTGCAGCAGCTCTCCGCTCGTCTGGCCCACGAGGCCAGCAGCCTGCAGGAGATTCTGGCGGGGCTGCAAGAAAAGAGGCAAAAACATCAGGTTTTGGGCAAGCTCTGCACCAAGCCACTCCCGTGGCTCCCAACCATCCTGCTTCAGCTCCCTAGTGCCCCCCAGTCCTTCCTGCTCCTTTGCACCTCAGCGCTGGCGGGCTGTGCTGTCTTCAGCAAGTCTGAGACGGCGCTGGCCAAGTTCTTGGCTGCCTGCAGGAGCTGCCGCCCATTGCCTCCCTCATCCTCCATCAGGGCAGCCAGCAGCTTCACACCCTTGGACATCTCAGTCAGGTTAGAAGATATGGTGGTGACAGCGCAGCCCACAGCCGTGTAGTCCGTGTCTGCCGGATCCCCTGCACAGAAAAGAGAGGGATGTGGGGAAGCTTGGAGTAGATGTGCCTGAAGTCAGTGTGATTCATGAGAAGCTCCCTGGCTCCTACATCAGTGCAGGAGATCTGGAGCACACTTGTGGCTGCAACCACAGCTGGAAGTGGACAAATATACTTCTGACTTAGAGGACAGGTGAACTCAGAAGGGGAAAGGATGGGGAACAGTGATGCTGGGCTATCTACAGAAACCACGGGAGCCCTCTGGGCATACAAGAAGCAGTCTGAACTCAGCACTGGCTAAGCTAGGCTGCCTCCCTCCAGAAGGGCAGAAACCTCAACCTTCATAGAATCATAGAATGGGTTGGGTTAGAAGTGACTGTAAAGCCCATTCATTCCACTCATTTCCATCCCCCTGCCGTGGGCTGGTTGATCCCATCAGCTCAACCTGGCCTTGAGCAGTTCCAGAGATGGGGCACCAGAGCTGTTCTGGGCAGCAATGCCAGTGCCTCACCACCCTCCCAGTGAAAAATTTCCCTGACATCCAATCTAAATATCCTCTCTTTTAGTTTAAAGCCATTCGCGGCAAGTTTGTTCTCACTGGTGACAGGTGACAGGATGAGGGGAAATGTGTTGCGCCAAGATAAGTTTAGGTTGGACGTTCTTTAACTACCCTTCTTTACAGAAAGGGTAGTTAAACGGTGGAATAGGCTCCCCAGGAAGGTGGTTGAGTCACCATCCCTGTATGCGTTTAAGAGCCGTTTGGATGTGGTGCTCAGGGATATGATTTAGCAGAGGGTTGTTAGAGTTAGGGTACTATGGTTAGGCTGCAGTTGGACTTGATCTTTGAGGTCTTTTCCAACCTGGGTAATTCTATGATTCTATGAGTCCTCCTCATCATACCACTGTCTGCCCATGTGAAAAGTTGATTTCCCCCCGGTATATATGATTCCTTTAAGTACTGGAAGGCCAAAGGCTGGATGATGAGAGACCAAAGCCTTCTGCTGCCCTACCTGCAGTAAGGTTGACCACTGAGGCTGTGCCAGCAGTGATAGCATCCACCTGGGAGTGGATCTCATGCTTGGACTCATCCATCTTGTTTTTACGCCAGGCTTTGGAAGCCTGAAATGAGGAAAAGAGGGTCAGGTGGTAGAGGTGGTGGGGAGCTGCAGATGTGAGATGGAGATGTGAGAGAGCAGACGAGAAGAAATGAAGGAAGAGCTGCCACCACCCAAAACTCCTCAGCATGTCCTAAAGCTACAAACACAGAAGACGCCTCAAGACTGAGTGTCCCAAATTCATTCTGCAGGCAGCAATCTTCCTGTGAACTGCTGACACTTTTCCTTGCCTCCCCCACCCCACCAGCAAAATACTACCCCCAGCAGCCTGGCACCCCTTCCCCAGGCACTCACAGCATCCTGCCCGAGGGGCGGCAAGGTCTCGAAGTCATCCAGCGTGGCCTGGGCTGCGTTCACAGCTTGCATGCTAGAGTTGATGGTACCTGTTAGCGCCTGTTGTGCAGAAGTCTGCAAGGCAACAACACAGTGAGGAGGCTGCTTGGGACAGTGCTTTAGGCAGGTGCTGATTGCACAGCCCCTGCTCCCCATGGCAAGCCGATGCCAGGCCAGAAGGATGGGTCTGCATAAACCCCCTGGGCAACCTGGAATCACCTACCAGAGGAGGCATGTGCCCTCGGTGCATCTGGCCACTGGTGACTTGTAGCTGGGCCTGGGGCATTGTCCCCACCTGGAAGTTCTCTGGGCCCCCGGCCCCTGTGCGCATGATGGCTGGCAGTGCAACCGAGCCAAGCTCTGCCTTGCCCACACGATTAAACTGCTGCTGCAGGACAGTTGGCCTGGAAAAAAGAGAAACAATAGCAGTGAGTACCTCCTCCCTGGACCAGCACTATGTCTGCTCCCCACAGTGCTGCCCTCAAGGCTGAAGGATGCCACTTGGCAGCCACCTTGCTCCTGACAGACTTACTTCTTTGGAGACACCAAGTCTTCCAGCATGGTGGATTCCTCATCTCCCTCCAGGCCAAAGTGGTCTTTGCTCTTTTTCTGTTGAGGCAAAGAGAAAATGCATTGGTCAGTGCACACCTCACAGCCCCTTCTGCTGCCCAGGCTGGAGAACTGCCAAATCCATGGGAAGCCCCCATCTGTCCCCAGCAGCACCATAAGCACAAGAAGCACCTTGCACTTCTCCCAGAAGAAGAGCAAGCTGCTTTTCCCTGAACTTGCCTTTTTCAGGATGATGTCAATGTAGCCAGCAATCAGCTGGGCGATCTGCTCCCCCTCTGTTGTCTGTACCGAGTAGTAGCCATCCTGGTAATCTCCAAAATCCTACAAGGGCACAGCACTGGGTTGCACCAGAGCAGGATGCTGGCGCACATCCTGAGCCCCTCTGGTATGTGCTAAGCACCGTGGCCAGTGCTATGCCAGCCACTTTCTGCCTGTTCTTGGGGCCAGGAGAGAAAGGGAGCAGGGCACAGAGGGCTGAGAGCTGGGGCTGGCTCCTACCAAGGTGAAGCTCTTGGGGGAGGCTGCCCAGCGCTTGATGTTGGTCAGGCTCCACTCCTGAATCACTTCCTTGGTTTTCTCATCCACACGCATCACACACTCCTTGGTGATCCCCAGCAGACGTGGCACCAGCTTGTTCTTCCCCTTCATCTTCTCCTGCAGGACATGACAAAGGGGTTAGGGGGCTCACCCAAGAGCCGTGTGGGCAGCAAGCAACCCTAGGGCTACAGCTCCGGGTATGGTAATCACCACATGGGTCTTGAAAAGGTCATGGGGGAAAAGAAGGAACTGAGTGGGAGGGCAGTGCAGATAAAAAGCCACAAAGTCCTTAAGTTGGCAGTAGGTTGCACCAGGGGAGATTTGGGTTGGATATTAAGAAAAGATGCTTCTCAGAAACAGTGGTAAGGCATTGGCACAGGCTGCCCAGGGAGGTGGTGAAGTCACGACCCCTGGGGGTGTCCATGAACCAAGGAGATGTGGCACTGAAGGATGTGGTTAGGGGGCATGGTGGGGATGGGTTGGTGGTTGGATTAGATGACCTTAGTGATCTTCCCCAACCTCAATGATTCTCTGATTTGAAGAAGGGTAGGCAGATAGCAGGAATACAGGGAGAGCTAGAGCAATGCAGACTGACAGGAAAATGGTGGGTGGAGATGGGAAAGATGAAGAGATGCTGAAAAGGAAGACTCAGCCAGGCAGCAGGAAAGGCGGGGCTGGAGAGCTTCTGCTCTACCTTGACTAGGAAGAAGGAGACCCCATAGGTCTTGAGGGAGCGGGCCAGCTTCACGTAGTGAACTTTGGCCTCGATCTCGCTCATGTTCCCGCAGTTCTTGTGGGCCTGTAATCACCAGAGGACATCAGGTCAGCTACCGTGTTGCCTTCACAGCTTCTCCAGGCTCTCCCCCTGCCCTACCAGCGTTCCATTTCCCACCCATACCATCCCTCTGAGCCCCTGGAACTTCAGAGCTGTCACATCTGCCCAACTACAGCCTGACAGTCCTCTTCCTCACCTGCCAGGCTGTGATGTGCTGGGAGAAAAGCAGCCCAAACCTCTGGCAAGGAACTGTGACAAGCCTGATCTCAGCACAGCCTCGCACTTACCATAAAGATCTTGCGTTCCCCTTTCTGTTTGATGTATTCCTTGGGCAGGAAGTCTTTCAGCCTGCCAAGAGACAGCAAGATCAGCTCCCAAAGCACAGCCCAAAGCCAGCATTTGTGTTCCCCTATGAAGGCGCCTAGCACAGAGCCTTGGACAAAACCCCACCGGTGCAGAGTGTTTTTGGGAACAGGAAGGATGTGGGAGAGGTCACCACAACTAATGACAACTCCAGGACCCAAAACCTTGGAGCCACCCTCTGGGATGATGATACCCTGGGGGACAGAACGTGGCACATGCGCAAAGGGACACCCTGGGACACTCACTCCAGAAAACCCGGCTTGTGCTTCTGCTCGTTGTGAGGCCCAAACTGGATCTGGCACTGGTAGCCAGCAAACTCACACGCTTTGTCAAATGAGACAGGGTGGGAACCGTTAAGGATGTCATCACGTGCCTAAAAGGGGAGAGAAGACACTGGGGTCTGCCCTGTTCCCTTCCACATCTGGTGGGATCTGTGCCGGCACAGAGGAGCTAGCCAGGCACCTGAAATGCCCCTCTAGCTGCTCCCGACCAAACACCAGATGGGTTGTCACAGGGCAGCAGTGCTGTACCTGCACGTAGAGCAGGTTGAGCTGTACAGGATCTCGTGAGTCCACGTTCTGGTCAGAGTAGAAGAACTTTCGCCGCAGCAATAGCGTCTCGTTGTCATCGATGCCTTGCTCACGCAGGGTCCGGCCGTGGTCCAGCCAGTTCACTGCAGGTGATGGCAGAGTGTGAGCGGGGACAGACAGACAGAGACATACAGACAAACAGGTGGCCTTGCTGCCATTCCCACCACCCCCAGCACGGGATGGCTCTGTCCCCAGAGCTTGCCAGCACATACACTCGTCATCGGTGTGCAACTTCTGCTTGAGTTTCTCCATCTTCTTCTCATCCCGCAGCAGGGTCTTGTCCTTTTTGAGGGTGCCAGTGACCTCCTCCTTCTTCTCCTCCATGATCTCTCGAACCAGTGAGTACTCGTCGTAGTTGGTGATGCCTGCAAGAGCACACAGCACTGACCCGGTGCTGCTCCCCTGACACTCCCTGTTCCTCTCTGCCCCACGATTCCACCCCTCCTCTCACCAATTCGAGCACATATTGTCATCAGCATGTCTGTAACAGTTTTGGAGTCGTCAACCATAACCGTTTTCACAGTTCCATCCAGCATGCGGATCTTCAAGGGCCGCTGCTTCTTCTTATACTCCATAGTATCCTGCAGGTACAACCAGCACAACTCCAGCAGCCATACAGGCCACAATACACCACATCCCCCTGGCTCCCAACTCCCCAGCGGGACCACGGGGCACACACAGTGCTGTCTGGATGCCTACCCCATTGCGAAGCATGTAGTAGTCCAGTGCCTTCCCAGCCTCCAGCCAGATCCCCTTCTTTGGGTCTTCATCGGAGAGGAACAGCCCAAAATCATTGGCTGGAAAACACAGAGATTCTGTCTGGGTTGGATTGGGCCAGTGGGATGTGCACAGGACAGCAGCACCCCTGAATGCTGCTGGAATTGATTGCAGTGGCCACGAGACCAGGGAAAGCCTGAGTGGGCAAAAAGCTGGCAAACAAACTGCAGAGTGGGAGTTTTACATCTGTTTGTCTGCATGAAAACTCATCTAAAGCATGCCCACACAGTGCTAACTGGGAAGTGGCAGTCACAGCTGACAGATGAGCTCGGAGTGGTGGCTGACAGCTCTCTAAAATGTTTGATGCAAAACACAACAACCAAAAGATGATGATAAAGTGCTGAGCATTGCCAGGAAGGGTGCAGGGAACAAGGCAGAGTTTGCAAACACACCAAGAGAACAGCAGAAGCGATGGACCAGGAAGGGCAGCTGCTTGCTGCGAAGGACTGAAGAAGGATGTGATGGAGGCTTACAAGGTAAATTCGTGGAGAACTTCGATGTTCTGCAATCCTGCCCACTAGGGTGGGTCTGCTGCTGCCCAGGGACAGCCCTGGCACTGCTGCTATGAGAAGCGCTGCCCTGGGAAAAGCCCTCCTGCTCCCTGCCAGCAGCCTCTGGTTGTGTAAGCAGGCAGGGAGGGGGAAATTCCTGAGCTGCCCCATGCCTGCCCAGCTCATGCTGTGCAGGGGATCCTGCTGAATGGAGCGGGGAACCAGTGAGGCTGCCCTTTGTTGGCTTTTGGAAAAGCAAGCTATTTCCAAAGCCAATTCTAAAAGGCTCATTCTAAAGCACTGAGAACCATGCAGCTCACTCAGATCCCGACACAGGAGGGGAGAGGCACTTCCTGGGGTAGGGCTAGAGCAGAACCGGAGCTCAGCACAGTGTGAAGGGAGGTGGCATTCAGCCACAAAACCCAGACAAAATGCAGGGAACTGGGCAACACCTGTCCCAGCAGCTCAGGGCTCCTCTCTGGGGCAGGAAAGCAGGCTCAGGGGGGTTTGCTGGGAAACACGGGCAGGATGTGCTCAGATGGAACTGTAACAGCATCCCGAAAGAGGAGCAGGGCAGCTCCAAAAGGGACCTACAAATGGCACTGGGTAAGGGCAACAAAGAGAAACAAAAGAAAATGGTGAGCTCTGAGGCAGGGATGAGGTAAAAGCAGATAACCGGAAGAACTGCCTTGGGGATTCCCAGCATTGCAACCTCAACATAGGAACCCACAGACTCCTTTGCAGCAGGGCTGAGCTCCAGCTGCTGCCGGCAGAGCAGAGGGCAATGGTCAGAGCTGAGCAGCTCCCTTTAAGGCTCTCTCCTCTCGCTTTATGAGCAGCCTGGCACAGACCCAGGGGCAGGAAATGCAATGGCTGCGGATCCGCGTAAACACCCCGTCCCCCTCTGAAACCGAAAGCCATGGCTGTGCAGAGAGAGAAGGCATTTCCTCTGCTGCGCCAGGAATCTGCTGCTCCCAGATGTCACCGCCTTCACCCCCCCCCCTCCTCCCAGAGCTGGGGGTGCCTGTGCTTGGGAACCACTGGGACATGGCTCAGCATCCCGAGGTGCTTTGTCACTCGCTTAATTTTGAGTCTGACGGCAGCGGGGAGATATTAGGGCTGACAAAGCTCAGCACAACGGCAGCACGTCACGGCCCCACTGAGGGCTGCCGGGGAGGGTATATGTTCCCCAAGAAAGGAAAAGTTAACTTATATGGTGCAGGAACACCCGCTGGGAGCACCGCAGTTGTTGGAGCCCACCGAGCCCTGGCCAGCTTTGTGCAGGCACATAGAGGGAGCACAGGAGGCAGGGAAAGGGCTCATAGAGATGGACACATATGTCACTTCCAATGCATTTTTCCTGCCCCCTGCCCAAGTCCCCAGAATTCTTCCCTGGTTTCTGGGAGGAATATTTCTAAGATTCGCTGCATGCTGATGGGAAGCCTAGAGCAGATCAAGGGCAGCACTTGTTGGGCTGCAGAAATTATTGCCAGTTCTCATGTATCACTTATTTTCGAGCAAGTGACCTTACAAGGTGACAGCCCCTGGGCTCAGGTGAAATCTCCTCCTCCTGGAGCTCTTTTGTGCCACTCTGTATAGCTGAGCAATTCCTTCATGTCTGGGAGCCTGAACAACTTGCTAGAACCAAGGTTCCTCGAAACAGCTCTATCACAGCAACCCCTCCAGTTGCTACGGAGGGACCTGCATCCCTCTGTGTGAGGGAAGGACTACCACAGAAAGCCTAATTAGCAGTGGGTTCGACCAGATGATATCCAGAGGTCCCTTCCAATCCCTACAATTCTGTGTACAGACCTCCATAATGATACACAGAGCTCAGACACCTTCCAGCAAGATAACAGCACCGAACTCCAGCTCAGTGCTCCAGCAAACACTCATTTTACGCAAAGCTTCCCAAGCTCACAATCAAACTTCTTAACCCAAAGTATGCAAGATGCCTTGAAACAAGTTCTCCCATCCACCATGGAGCACCCAGTAAACACCCTGTGGGTGCAGAAACCCAAGCCTTGGGGGCACAGAGCAGGAAAGCGAAGCTGTGAAGAGCCATTAGATATATATTTTGGAGATGCAAACAGCAGAGCAGCAGCAGGCCATGGAGCACAGCCTGAAATAAAATGGGCTCGTCCAAAGCTGCAGGAGTGTGCTGAAATTATGGGTGCTTAAGGGCTGCCCACCCCAGGCAGGTGAGAAATGAGGGCAATTCCAGGGCTGCCAGAAGAGGAAAAAAGGGGTGCAGCTGGGGAAGCAGAAACACGTTTGCAGAAGGCAGGGGACGAGCCCCACACTTACGCTGTCCCATCTGTGCCTCGGGCACGCGCTCCCGGATCATGCGGCAGGCGTCGTACACCATGGTGGAGGGCTCAAACTGCATCGTCTTCACCACATTGCCAATGCTGATCTTCAGTGAGAGGGCAACCATGGTGGCGGCCGGAATATCCCCACTCCTGTGTCACCTGCTGAAGACACGACACGTCAGATCCCACCGCCAGGCACTGGGACACGACGCTGGGTGGGATGTGCTGGTGCTCACCCCTCTGCAGGTGCCTGGAGGTGGTGGGGGAGCAGAGCTCAGAGCTCAGATCCCAACCCAAGAGTAAGTGATGGTGGTGGAGGATAGGAGTACAGACAGAAGGAATTCAGATGGAGTTCCCAGCCCGGCCTCCTAACGCAGAGCCCTGGGGTTGCTGTGTCCACATCGTGCACCCAGTGTCCCTGAGTGTGTTGTGCTCGTGCAAAGCTGTGACCCACAGCACAGAGGAAATGCATGTCAGTAGTGTGCTAAGATAAGGCAGCACTGTGCGACGGAAGGGGCTTTAATTAAAACTGTGGCAAAGAAACCACAAGAAGAAAACCTCACGTGGTGCAGGGTCTGAACCCACTATCGGGGTCCGGCAGGAAGCCCTGTGGGGACCCCAGGAAGCGCACACGGCGCTGCTCGAGGAGACAGGGACTGGGGTAGCACCGAGCTCGCCGCAGTCTGCTCAAGGGGTTGTGGAGCTTCCTCCCCACAAGATCCCGGCGGCCACAGGGCTCTGCTCGGGAGGAGCGCGGTGCCGCCTCCACCAGCGCGTGGAGCCGCTCCAGCTGCGCATTCCTGAGCCGTTCGGCAATGCAGCGCAGGAGCCCCGTCGGAGGCCCTCGGCCCCCGCCGACGAGGAATGCAACGCGAGCGGGACGGCCCCGCACGCAGCCGCCCCGCAGCTTCACGGCCAGGAGCCGTAAGGGGCCGCCGGGGACTCGAGGGGACTGACGGGCGGGGCGGCTGCGGCCGGCGGGACTGGGATCGTTCTCTTTCCTAAATCTAAAAATACCCCGGAACGGAGCGCTGAGCCCTTTCCATCCCTCCCCCCCCCGCTTCTGCCTGCAGGGCAGGGTCAGGGAGCAGGGAGGAAGAGGAGCGCAGAGGCAAGCAAAGAAGTTGAAACTGTCCCAAGGCAGGACAGCGCTGCAAAGAAAACGGGATGCCGCGCCCGGCCACCAGAGCGGCTCGGCCTCGCTCGAGAATTGCTGCAAAATCGGCGAACTCGGCCCAGAGCTGCAGGATGTGCTGGAGGGGAAACTGCGGTGCGACAGGGGCAGCGCCAGCTCTGCGGGGCCGCCAGCAGCCACACGTGGCCACCACCCTGCTCCCCAAACGGCGCTGTGCCCCAAATAGCGCTGTGCAAGGCACTTAAGCCATGCAGAAGCCCGAGGCTCGTTGCTCTTTCCACGTTCTAAGGAAGTGCTTTGAGCACTACCCTCCACCAGCGTGTAAAGCAGAAGTAGTCTCTGCTATTTAGAGCAGCCCGGTAACAACGTGGCGGTGGGGAAACGTCGGGCTGCCTGCTGCCTCCCACGGCCCCACGGCAGCACCGTGGGACGCACGGGGAAGAGATGGGTGGATTTCCACACTGGGGGTACGCATGGGGACAGAACACAGGTCCACCGCAGGGGGCGGGTGTATTTGGGCATCAGAGAGCAGTGAGAGCCTTTCTGTGAGCTCTGCGGAGGCACCGGCGCGGCAGGAAGCAGATGTGGGGCTCCGTGCTGATGACAGCAGCGCTGTGTTCCCAAGGCACCAGTGCACAGACAGCACCCGCACGAGGGCCACACCGTGATGGTGCCCCTGAGGGCACAGACCAGACAAAGTGCAATTAGAGGACTGCCAGCCGCAGGCTGCTCCACGAGGAGGTGGAAAAAAAGCAACCGAAAAGCCAAACGATGTGATGAATGCACACCGATTTTCAGCGCTGGCCGCCCTCCAGGGAGAGCAAACAAGTCGGCAGCGCTCGCTGGTAGGCGAGGCAGATAAGCCAGCACAGCAGCAGTTCAGCGGCTGCGGGCACTTCTGCATTTCTCTTCCCTTCCCCACGACGCCTCCGCCGCCATCCCCGAGGCGCAGAGCGATTTTCCACCCCATGACGTCTCCGCTGTATTTATATCTCCCGGCTTCACAGCAGCGCTGCTGCAAGCACGGGTACAGAGCGGGTACAGAGAAAGTTTTATGTTGGCAAAAAAAAAAAAGAAAGAAAACAAAGCAGAGCCCGGCCAGGTTCCATCGCACGGGCCGTGCCTGCAGGCAGCCCGTGGCACACATCCAGCGGCCGCAGAGCTTTCCCGAAGGAACCGAATTCGCTGCTCTCAGCCCGGGGGAAGGGGCAGCAGTGCGACCGCACCGCAGGAAGTTCCCACAGCCCTTCCGCTCCTGCGGGGAGCACCCCGCACCTCGGCACGGCGGAGCACTTTAAGGGCTGTAACTGCTTTGTTCTGGGCTTTCTTGTGCGTGTTGTTGGTTGTTTTTTGGTTTTTTTTTGTTTTCCTTTTAATCTCAGAGAGCGCGGCGCGGTTCGGTCTCACGCTCCGACGCTTTTCCCCTCCTCCGCCGAATGCAGAAGTTAATGTTTTAACCCGGAGGCGCAGCGCCGGCCCCGCACGTCCCGCGGCACCGCGGATCCCGGGCGGGCAGCTCCGCGGCGCGGTGACTCAGCCCCACGCACGGCGGCTGATTCACGCCGCTTCCTCCTCTCCGGCGGCCGCGGCCGGTTCCTGCCCGCCGGGGATGGGCGCCGGGCGGCAACGGGCTGACAGCGGGGCCGGCGACTTCGCGCCCGGTGACCGGCTCCGTAAGGGCCCCCCGCAGCACGGGCCCGCACGCCGCGCCGCACCTTCCCCACGCGCATCCTAAAGCGACGGCGCGGACGGGAGACGCTCCGACTCTCCCGCCCCGACTCGCGCTGCAATATAGCCCCGCAGCGCAGCGGCACGCCCGCCCGCCGGCCCGCACGGGGTGTCCCCGTCCCGCAGCATCGCTTCCAAATATGGGTCTGGAAGAGAGGCAGCCCCGGGGCCGGGCGGGGGAGCGGAGCTCCGGGGCCGGGCTGGGGTTCCGCCGCAGGGACCGGCCGCCTCGTTCCCCGCCGCCTCGCTCCCCACGCGGGTGCCGCGGCCGGGCCGTGGGTGCGGGAAACAGGATGCGGCCGCGCTGCTCCCGCACGGAGCGCCCGAGGGGCGGCGGCCGCGCCGGGGTGGGGCGCGCTCCGTCCCGTTCCGCTCCGCCGCACGCGGGGTCCACCGCGCGGCGCTCCCCCCGACCCCCCTCCCGGCTCCCCGCCGGCCCCCGCGGCGGCGGCAGCCCCACCTCGTGCCGCCGCTCCGCGTCCCGAACGGCCTCGCGTCCCGAACGGCCTCCCGTCCCGCCCGCTGCCCGCCCCGCCGTCGCCCCGCGGTGTTGGCGCGTCGCCTCCCGCTCCCGGTGCCGTACCTGAGCGCGGCCGAGCAGCGCGCCGGGGCCCGCCGAGCCTGTGCGGCACCGCGCCGGCACCGCCCGCTTCCCGCCCGCCGCCCCCCGCCGCGCATGCGCCGGGCGCGGCGCGACTCCGCCGCCGGGCGGAGCGGAGCGGATCAGCGCGGCCCGTCCTGTGCCGGAGCGGACCCCGGGCTGCGCTGTGCCGCGCTGCGCTGTGCTGCCTGCACTGCCTATACTGCCTGTACTGTGCTGCCTGCACTGTGCTGCCTGTATTGGCTGTGCTGTGCTGCCTGTATTGGCTGCGCTGTGCTGCCTGTATTGGCTGTAACTGCGCTGCTCCGCGCTCTGTCCCCGCCCCCCCCTCCCGCGCCCCGGGGCCGCGCCGCACGGATCCGCCGCCGCCGCCACGCCCGCGCGCGCCCGCCGCCCACGTGCCGCGGGCCAATGGCAGCCCGCGCTCCGCGCGTCACGTGGGGGCGGGACGCGGCGCGGGGGCTGACGGGCGGCGGTGACGTCACCGCGGTGCTGCGGACGCGGGCGTCGGGGTGCGGCGGAGCGGAGGAGCGGCCTTTCGGCCTTTCGGCCTTTCAGCCTTTCGGCCTTTCAGCCTTCCGTCCGTCCGCCGTCCCGCTGCTCCTACGCCGGCCCCGCGCTGCCCGGAGCGGCCGTGCTGAGCACTGAGCGTGTCCGCGGCCCCCCGCCGGCCCGCTCGTTCCGTCTCCTCGCCCTGCTCGGGCCCACAGGCCCGGCCCGCCCCCCGTCCTCCCGTCGCCGTCCGAGGCCCGGCCTCCCCCTTTCGCTCTTACCCGCTGCGGCCGGGCGCTTCCTGGTTCCCATGGCGGGCCCCGAGCCTCTGGCCGCGCTGCCGGACGGGGACCTGCTCGACTTCCTGCTGAACGATGACGCGTCGGCGGCGAGCCCCGCGGGGGACGGCGGGCTGCTGGGGGACTGGATGCTGTCGGAGCTCGAGGTGGGTCGCGGAGGAGCCGCTGCCGGGTGCCGGCAGGAGGGGTTGGGTCCTGCTCAGCTGGAAGTTTTTCCCCGCAGCTCCTGGACAAGGAGATGGACAGCTTCATCAGCTCCCTCCTGAGCCCCTCCGAGGACGAGCCGTGCCCCCTGCAGGGCTGTTTGCCTACTGACAGTGACAGCAGCACTTCTGAGGATCAGAACCCGTTCCATAGCTCTGGCAGCGATGTTGCCGGCAGCCCCCAGAGCTCAGACATCGTGCAGTTTGATCACAACTATTCCCTCCATCAAGGTTGGCCGGCACTGGAAAGCGTGAAGTCTGACGTGGGAGAAGGAGATGTTTCCATTGACCTCGGTAAGTGATGTGTGGGATCCTTCTGTCGTAGCTGCGGGCGGTGCTGCGCCTGGTGTGGAGAATTGGCATAGGAACACAAAGTCACATTGGAGAAAGATGAGCATGGTGGCTTCCCACTGCCATAAAACTGTGATTTCATGCTGTTCAAATCTGTCTGGTAAGCTTTATGGCAGCTTTATTAAGGCCCAGACTTTGATCCTGCCTTTATTTCCTAGAGACGTGGATGTGCTTGGAAGGCACAAATGAGACACTGGAACAGAGCTGCAGCTTTCCTGTCGCTGTTGCTGTGGATGCTGGACCTCAGCTTATGCCTGAAGCCCCCTTGCAGGTAATGAGTGTTGCGACTCAGGAAGTGTGTGCTGCTGGGCACTGTCTGCTTCTGCTCACATCTCCTTTTCTCTCTGGGCATGGCCACTCTAGGAATGTTTTAAGGGAGAGAGTGGTGCTGCCTTGGAAGAGCTATTTCTGGTTCTGAAAACTTTCTGCGCACTTTCTCTACCTAGTAATAGACTCCCTTTACCTTGTGTTCGAAGTAGATGTTTTTTTCTTTTCTGTTTGTTTTTTCAGTCTGACTTCCCAGAGCTGGTCCTGACTGAGGAGGAGAGGCAACTTCTGGAGAAGGATGGTGTTTCCTTACCAACCTGTCTTCCACTGACCAAAGTGAGTCCTCACTGCAGCCTGTAACTCCCAGGCGGACTTGGATTCCTCAAACTCTTGAGAGCTGAAAATGCAGGACAGTTTCTTGGTGGTGATGCACCATGCTCTCCTGCTCCTTACTGCAAGGCCAGGTGGTCCCTTGTGCACATCACAGGGCTTGCTTGTCAGACAGATGAGAAGAGCAGAAAAATGTGGCTGCTCTTGATCTTTCACTTGTGACTGCGTGCAGGAGATTTCAGCCTTTTTCATCCTGCTTCCTTGGTGCCTCCTGAGTTGTGTGCTTTCCATCTTCCTTCAGTGTGACCCACTCCTCTGGTACACTGTGTAACTGCCAGTCTTATCAGCAGGCCAGAGTTTGCTGTGCAATTTGTGCAGTTTGTCCAATGGTCTGAGAGGGACAGAGGACAAAAGTACACTGCTTTCTGCTTCTCTAAGCAGGGCTGAGTGCTACACAGGGTTTGTAAGGGCTGGACTGCCTTCACCCAGGGCTGGCTGCTAATGAGAAGTGGTTCTTGCAGGCTGAAGAGCGACTTCTGAAGAAAGTGCGTCGGAAGATCCGGAACAAGCAGTCAGCCCAGGATAGTCGTCGCAGGAAGAAGATCTATGTTGATGGCCTGGAGAGCAGGTATGAGCACACGGCAGCTGTGCTCTGCTACTGCTGAGGTCTTGCCACTGTGGGCAGAAATTAAGCAGACCCCAGAGGAAGATCATAAGCTTGGGGCATAGTCTGCCTGCTCTTTTGCACTTGGAGAAGACCCACAGCCTGCTCAGTTTGAGCTGGGTGCCGGCCTGCTAGGTCCATCGCTTTCCCTTTGTCAGGCTAGTTTGTAGTACAGACTGGTATCCCCAGTGTTGCTGTGCTGCCAGGAGCAAGCATGCATACAGATTAGTATGGTGCTTCCCTGAGGGACTCAGCAAAGATTTCATCTCCCTCGTCACCCTTTTTCCCCATGCTCTGTGTGAAGTGTGGTCTCTGGACTTTGCCCCAGTTAATGTCCAGTAGACTCCACAAGTGCTTTAATCTGCTCCAGCCACCCAGGGGTGGTGGCTGCTCCATGCAAAGGGATACCAGAGAAGTCCCTGCTGTTGTCTAACAAACTAAAACCTCTCTGTTTTTCTCCCTCGCTGTTTGTCTGTCCTGGGCAGGGTGGCAGCTTGCACAGCCCAAAACCATGAGCTGCAGAAGAAGGTGCAGCTCCTGCAGAAGCAGAACATGTGAGTTCCTGTTGTTTGACATAGCAGGAGATGTGGTGGGGAAGGTTGTTCCTCTGCAAGGATTGTATTCTCCCACTAGCACAGTTCATGCCTTAGCTGCTGCCCTAACCTGCCCTGTTTACTATCCTGCAGGTCTCTGCTGGAACAGCTGCGGAAACTGCAGGCCTTGGTGAGACAGTCCACCACCAAAACTACCACAGCGAGTACCTGCATCATGGTGAGTGTCTTCAGCCTCAGTGTTTGTGACTGTGGGGTCTCTGCTGTCCCCATGAGCTTGACAAGCAGGCATTTATTGCAGCTTGTAATGCCTGTTCACATCTTTTGATGAAGGCTTTACTGTTTGTTGTTTCCAGGTCCTTGTCCTTTCCTTCTGCCTCATTCTCTCACCCAGCCTCTACTCGTTTGGCAGCAGAGGGCCACAGCCAGAGTTCAGAGGTGAGTTCCCCAGGCATGATTCCAGGAAAAATGTCCGCAAGAGCAGAGCACTTCCCACAGAGACAGCCTGAACTTTGGGGCACTTCCAAACCAAGAGCTCCTTGCCTGAGATGAGCATTGGTTTGCCTTTCCTTTCTTAGCCTGTCTCCAGATTGTTTCTCCCACTCACTCAGGTCTAGGGGTGGTACCACCAGAACTGCGGAGTTCCACTGCAGGAGTTCCACTGCAGCTTGCGACACAGGCTGTGCTAATGGCTGGCAGCTGTGCAGTGTTCTTTCCATGCCTCGCAGGCAGGAGGCAGCCCCAGCTGAACAGTTTGCACTTGCAGGTTTTGTAGTGACCTGCAGGACTGTGAGAGGTTGATGCATCCTGCTCTTGGGGTGGGACTGTTGAAGCTGTCTCTCTTTTGCAGTTCTGTCACGGCAGATTCGTGAGTTCCCAAACAAGGTCTGGCAGGCAGCACCCGCTGCTCAGGAGGAAGCTGTACTGGAGAGGCTCAGTCCAGAGCCTGAAGACACCTCATTGTTGGGCAGCCTCAATCAGTCACGGGAGGAGGGGCAGAGTCCACCCAAGCCTGATCCAAGATCTGCGTTCAACAGCAACTCATCCTCTGACCCTCCTGTGACAGCGGGCTCTGAACTGGGCCCTGCCCAGCCACAGGAGCAGCACTCCCAGAGAGACACCTTGCACTCGGAGGTGCTGGCACCATGGAAAGATGAGAGGCAGGAGTGGGTGGAGCGCACCACCAGCGTTGTCATCCAGCAGCTCCGCACCGATGAGATGTGACCATCCCCTCCTTGCTGCCTGACAGGGTGAGGCTGGGCACCGTGTTGGGGAGGGCCAGCCAGAACTGTGTTAACAGATCATCTGTAAAAGCAAACGCTTTTATATCGTCTCCTGATTGCTGGCAGCTCAGAGGATTTAACAGAGGGGAATCATTTTAGAGATGATCTATCCCTGCGCTCTGCTCTGCGTATCTGTAACAGAAGCCTATCCAAGATGTGGTAGGAAGCTCAGGGAGCTTTGTTCCCTGCAGCCTTGGGCAAGCCTTCAGACTCACTGGGGATGAGCTCTGGCCTAGAGGTTGAAAGCATCTGGGCCTGAGGTGTGAGTATCTGCAGGCTGCTGCTGATGAATGCCACTGCCTTGCTTCTTACCTGCCTAGATGGAGGTGAACAGGCTGGGTCCTACGCTTCTTACTGCATCTGGTGGCCACAAGCACGTGTTCCTTGTCCCTTATCTTTAGTCCTACAGTGATTTCTGATTTCTCAGTGTGATCCTGATCTTTAGTGCCCTGACAGGGATGGTCCTGCCCCTGCAGCAGACCCTGCACTTCCCCTGTTTTTGTTCACTGTTGAACCATGGGCAGAGCTTTTGGCGTAGCTAGAGGAGATGATGGGGAGTCTGTTCCAAGCTGTGCATGCTGATTTCCTTCACAGAGGCCTGAGCCTCTCCCCTCCCAGAGCTCTGGGAGCTGGTCTTCTGCCCCTCAGAGAGATGAGGAAGCTTTTTGCCAGACTACTAACAGCAGCAGAGAGCTCAGAGAAGCAAAACCTCTTTTTCTGAAGGTTTTCCTTTCTGCAACTCAGGTTCAGAGCTGCACTGTGAGCTTGAGCTTTGCTGCACTGACCATTGAGGCTTTTTGCTGGCTCTGGTCACTCTGTGAGGCTGTGCAGAAGCACTTTGCACTGGGGTCTTATGTCCTTCCTGGAATACAGCTGAGTGGTACCTGTTAAGTGTATCTCCTTGTCCTATTTTCGATTTAAGCAGATGATGTTTCCTTGTTAATGATGGGAAAATAAAACATGCCCTCTGTGCAACTGTGTGCTCCATGATCTTTTCAATCTGGGGCTGGGCTGACCAGAGGAGGATGGGGCTCTGCAAGGGGTTGGGAGCATAGTGAAAGTACCCTGAGGAGCCGTGCTCCCAGCCCAGCAGAGGCCAGGGACATGCAAAAGCTCCTCGAAGTATTTCAGGACCAATTTATGTTGCCAGCACACATGCACAATGACAGCATTCACAGCGCTGTGCCACAGAGAAATGCTGTTACCACAGCGGAACTGAGCAGCTTCCCTTATAGGAAGCACGAGTAACTGCTATCTGCCCCCACCTCTGCTTTCATAAGGAGGAACTGCGCAACTGCAGGAAGGCTGCAAGGCTGGAGTGGTGCAATAGCCCCGTTGCTGGGGGGCAAAGGGAGGGCACTGCCTGCTAGGAAGGTGATGGTTGCTAGATCAGGGCTATGTATTGGAGTCAGGGGGGATCATTGGATCCGCAGAGGTATCAGTGGCTGTGGAGTTCAGGCTGCTGCGCCCTGCACAGGGCTTGGGGTACAGGAACTCAGAGAAGCAAGCAGCACATGCTTGTGGTATGAAAAGGCTCTAGTGCAGATGAACAAGATGTTGAAAGTGTTTGCCAGATTTCTTTGTGGAGGAGAAAAAGTGAAGAAAGGTGTCTGATGGCTGGGCCGTGTCTCTGAGCTGACAATAGCATGCTTCTAACAGGATGAGCTGCCTCATCCTGTTAGCTCTGAGCCTCTCAGTCTGGCCTTGGGAAGGCAGCCATGCTCACCCTGGGAGCCACTGCACCTCCTTCCCTGCTCGGGGGCGGGGAGGTGTAGGAACCTCTGCTGGATTTGGTTGTGTTGTTTCACAAGTCAAAGCTAAGATGTGTAACGGCACTGATGCTACCTGCAGTGCTTGGTGCTGGCCCAGCTCTACTCCAAATCCCTTTGAATGATCCAAAAACAAAGTGGGTGGTGCTGCCAACAGCGCTGGGAACAGGCGCCAGAGCTGGTGTTTGGCCAGGAGCATGGGGTTCTGCTTAAAAAGCACTGGACCTGGCACTGCTGGCATGGGATGGTGGCCACACCAGCCAGCACAACCTTTCTATACAGGAAGATACTGAGACTGAGGTGGAGAGAGGGGCATTTCATTGCCAGCAGCTGTACTGGGTAGAACAGTAGGGGGCTTTAGTAGCCCCATTCTTCCCTAGTGCTGCTGTTTTTCCTCCTTGCTTTCTGTGCTTTCACTTCTGCGCCACAACAAACAGCTCTAAGCCAGCAGGGGAAGGAAATGCAGCCTGGGCCTCCTGCTGCGGGATGAGGGGCAGCAATGATAAAAATGCCAGGAATGAGCCCTTCAGTCAAAGAGGCTCACGTTTTGTTCCTGCCAGCCAGAGGAGCAGGAGCAGTGTGCTATTTCTGCATGCTCCTGGCAGAGCTGTTCCTGACAGCCTTCCTTGCATGCTGTGGGGGTCAGAGCCCTCCCTCCATGCTCTGTGCCCCGTACACAGCCCCTGCACTTGGTAGGCAACATGGCTCTGTCTTCTCTTCCCCCTTCATTTCCTAAGCATCCTTCCCAATCCACTTCCCAAACGTGTGCAGTCTCAAAGCCACTGAGTGCCGTCAGCAGCACCTGCAGTGGCACAGAGGATGTGGTGACACGAGTGTCATTGCTGGCACTGTCAGACCAATGGTACAGGAGACAGGTGGGGAGAGAGGAGCTGGGGTGCAATGGGGGGACATGGGAGCCAGAAGAGCAGCCCAAAGGAACAGAGAAAGAGCCAGAGTACATCTGAGGCAAAGCTTTATTGGGAGGAATGCCACAAGCAGTGTCAGCACTCCAGCTTTGTTGCTGATGTGGGACCCGCGGGGCCATCCTCACTCCTTCACTGTGCGCAGGCGAGTGAAGATGTTGTAGCCAACCCTGTGGGAGAGAGAGGAGATGTAAGGTGGGAAGTGCACGGCCACTGTGTCACTGCCAGGTCACTCTGCCCTGAGCTCACCTGGTGGCCTTCCAGTCATCATCAATGTCATCAACGCTTGAGCGCAGCAGCCACATGGTCTTCAGGACTTCGTTCCCATTCTTGTCCATGAAGCATTGGCCCGTGAAGACAGTGGTGGACTCTGTGGGAAAGGGGCAGATGAGGGGAGTGGGGTCAAGGGCTCCATGCAGGGCAGGACAATGCCAGAGCCGTGGTCCCTCTGCCCTGGGGACAACTCCTCTGAGCTCTCCCTGCACTCTGGGGACAGCCCAGCACCTTCCCTGCACCCGGGGACAAGGAGGTGGCAGCAGCCCAGCAGCTCTGGGGGAAGGGATGGGGCAGCACCGGGGCCATGGGAGGCAGGGCATCACTGGGGGGACAGCAGGGATGGGCTGGAAATCATCAGGGACACCACAGAGAGGGGGAGGGATCATCAGGGATACCGTAGGGAATTGCAGGATAGCACTGGGGTCAGCGTGGGGAAGGGCAGGAGAACATTGGGGACATTGTGGGGAAGGGCAGGAAAGCAAAGGGGATGTCAAAGGGAAGGGCAGCGGAGGAGCAGGGACATTGCAGGGAGGCTGCAAGAGAAGCACCTGAAAATTTCCAATTGACAGTGAAGCCAAATGTGGGCTGGGTCTTCTTATTGATCTTGTTTTGGGTCCCATGCAGTGGTGACAGTCTGATCTCATTTGATGTGGCTGTTACAGCTGTCATGTAGGTGCCTGTGAATTCACCCCTGCTGTTCACAGCCCCGATGGTCATGTTGGATCCCAGGTCGTTGGTCCATTTCCCAGTCAGCAAGCACTGGGGATGAAGCAGAAGGAATCAGAGCCAGGAAGGTGGCAGGGGTGGGCACCGAGGTGCACCCACTCCCAGCCCCATCCCATTACCTGTTTGGCAGAGAGGCCGGGAGCCAGCAGAGCCAGGCTGAGCAGCAGCAGCAGCGGGGAGGCTGTGTGCACCATCTCTGCAGCAGGTGGACAGCTGGGTGTGCTCCTTGCAGGACTCACTCCTCCTGCACGCTCCCTTGCCTTTTTATTGCTCCCAGCACTGACTCTGCCCAGTGTTATGCAATCTGGGTGAGTCCACGTTTGCTGTTCCTGGTTGCAAATAGATTCCCAAAAAAGTGTGCTGAAACTGTCCCTCCTTGATTAAGGCTGATGTTTGTGCAGGACCCTTCAAGGAAGCTGGCAGCAGGGTGTTTAGCTAGGGAAATCCCCCTTTTCAGAGGTCACTCTTCTGCTGCCTGTTGACCACAGCATGGCCATACACATGCTGCCTGACATCATTCATGCCCAAATGAGGATGGCAGCACCCAGGTTCCATTCCTCCTCACTGGCTCCACTGTGCACACCACGTTGGATCCTGACCGCAAGGCTGTGCAGGCACACAGCATGTGTTCCCTACGGCTCAGTCCCATGTGCAGCCAGGCTCAGGGTGCCTGCTGCAGACCCAGTGGCTCACACCTGCCCCAGGACCTGCCAGCACTGCAGAAGGCAGCAAAGGGTGCAAAGCTCAGCCATATCTCTCCTGCACCCGGGCTCCTTTTACTCAGAGGTGGTGTGCAGGCTCACTGTTGTTTTAACAAACTGGCTTTTATTGGAGGAAACAATCCTATTTATGGAAAACCAAACATTCCCTGAATATCTTGGATGTCATATTTTATTGACAACGAATATCACAATTGTCCTGGGGTTTTACAATCAATTTCATTATGTACTGTCATGCTTCCCCTCCTGTTACATTTGTTGCTGACCAGAGAGGATGACGTGACTTGCTTTGTGCTGCATTTTCTCATATGTTCCTTCGCAACATTCGAGGGGTCTGTTAAAATAAGAGTGTTTTACTTCTGTGTTCTTCACACTATGACCTGATGGTGACCTGCATGTCAGACAGCACTCCCTATTTCTTGTAAGGAAAAAAGAAAATTGTCTGCCTCACTTCTGAGCTCCGATTACAGAACTGATCCCCGCTCATAATGCTGAGCGCTGCACTGCACAGCTGCCCCAGTGCCATCTCAGTGCCACCCTCGTATCAGCTTGTTGCCACCACTCTGCAGACCCACCAGCATTGCTCTTCCACGAGGGACTGCATTTCCTGATGGGTTTCCCAGCCCTTGTGCTCCTGCTGCTCACTCCTCACCCTGTGACAGCAGCTGTGCCTGGCTTGCCCTTCCTGGCTGCTCTTCTGTAGGAAATTCCTGCCCGTGTTTACTTTGCCTTTTTTTTTTCTCTTGCTGGGAATCAGTTGCACATTAAAGTTCCCTTTCCTACCAGGCTGCTGAGTTCACTTTGGCTGCTCAGGTACACACAGACAGGCTTAATCCAGAAGAACAGAACCTACAACGCTGCCATTACCATCGACTTTTAGAGTCACAGAACCACAGAACATCCCAAGTTGGAAGAGACCCACAAGCATCACTGAGACCAGTGGTGGATCTTGTAGGTGGATTTGTTGGTGAGTCTCAGATAAGGGTGCCAAGCAAGGCAGGAACCAGGAGGAGCCCTGTGGCTGAGTCAGCCCTGGAAATCATTCCTCCACAAACAGTGGAGAAAATGACTTCTCTTTGGTTACCCAAAGTAACTGAAACCACAGGAGCCTACAGATGTGTCCATATGGGCCTTTCCAAAAGCTGGCTTTTTAAGATACAATTTTAACCGATGTGCTTGAAAAGAAGGAAAGAAAACAGCACAACTGTCCAACGACACAGTAACACTGAATTTCCCAGCCTTTGAATGACAGTCTGTAGGCAGCTCATTGTATGAGCTTAATGAGCGATGCCAGTAGGTCACAGCAATAAAAGCAGCCTCTAAGAAAGCATGACGGCTTTCACAGCTGTTTTTTGTTCTTTGCCTGTTTGGATCAGGATGTGGTTATTGTGGTGATGGCCAACGAGGGTGAACGGCTCGTTCCTTGGCGAGGAGCAAGCACCCCTGTCCTGGAACCCATTCTCCAGTCCTACAAGGGGGGACAATGGGCACAGGTGGTAGGGATGCAGGCAGCAGTGTGACATGGACACGGTGTCCCCAGGGTGGCCAGCACTGTGTCACCACACACACAGTCCAGAGCCACAGCTGAAATCGAGCCATGGCACCCGTGAATGTGGGTTTGGGATGCTGCACTGCACTGTGCTTCCAATGGGGGTGCAGGGCCCTGGGTGGGATGTCCCCTTGCACTGTCCACATAGAAGCAGCAGGGGGTTGTCAAGTGAGGGCTAGAGGGCACCTCCCTGAAACCAGCTAAATGCAACTATCATGTGAGACATGGGCTTAGATTAACTGTGATAATTAACCAAGGAACCCAGCCCTTACTCCAGGAACTGCTGATGAATCAGTCATATGGCCAGCCCTGGAAACCTCCCAGGCAGCCTGGTGTCATTTCATGGAATCATAGTATGGCTTATGTTGGAGGGGAACTCAAGGCCCACCCAGCCCCAGTCCCTGCCGTGGGCTGGATGCCCCCCACCAGCTCAGGCAGCTCAGGACACCATCCAACCTGGTCTTGAGAACCTCCAGGGATGGGGCACCACAGCTGATTTGGAAAGTCTGTGCCATGGCCTCACCACTCTCTTAGTGAACAGTTTTCTCCTGACATCTAACTTAAATCTCTCTTCTTTTAGTTTAAAGCTCTTCCCCCTTGTCCTGTCACTATCAGACTGTGCAAAAAATCAGTTTCCCTTCTGCCTGTAGGTTCCCTTCAGGTACTGGAAGGCTTCAGTGATGTGTCCTCCAGACTGAACAAGCCCAATTCTCTGAGCCTTTCTTTGTGGGAGAGGTGCTCCAGCCCTCTGAGCATCTTTGCAGCTCACCTCTAGACCAGCCCCAGCAGCTCCTCATCCCTCCTGTGCTGGGAGCCCAGACCTTTACATAATACTGCAGGAGAGGCTCATGAGGGCAGAGTAGAGGCGGATTGGCTCATGTTAAGTCTTCCATGTTAAATCCTTCTCTAAAGGGCTGTTCTCTTCTCCCAGGAGTTCTTCTCCCAGTCTGTGCACACACCTGAGATTGCACTGACCCAAGAGCAACACCTTGCACTTACAGAATCATAGATTCATAGAATCACCAAGGTTAGAAAAAACCTACAGGATCATCCAGTCCAACCATTCAACCAATAGCTCTCACTAAACCATGTCCCTCAATGCAATGTCTAAATGTTCCTTGAACACCCCCAGGGTCGATGACTCCACCACCTCCCTGGGCAGCCCATTCCAGCCCCTGACCTCTCTTTCAGAGAAGTAGTATTTCCCAACACCCAGCCTGAATCTCCCCTGCCACAGCTTGAAGCCTTTCCCTCTAGTCCTATCACCAGTCACACGATAGAAGAGGCCGACCCCCAGCTCACTACAACCTCCCTTCAGGTAGTAATAGAAAGCAATAGAAACCTCCCCTGAGCCTCCTCTTGTCTGGACTGAACAATCCTGGCTCCCTCAGCTGCACATCTTTACTTCATCCTTTCCTGCTAAGCCTGCCCCTTGGGTATCCCAGACCCTGGAGATAAGAGCCTGGGGAAAGGAAGTCTTCCACTTGGTCAAGAAGGATCTGATCAGAGGTCATGTAGGCTAATTCAGTGAACACACATCCATGGTTCTGATGTACCAGGCCACCAAGGGTGCCTTGTTGAGAATACTGTTAACTGTAAGCCATCTAGCTGGCAGCACCACAGCAATAGGGATTTCTTGCTCTGCATTCATAAACTGATTCGTCAGCTAGAGAGTCAGGGAGTGATAAGAAAAACTCACTTACCTTTTAATAGTCTCATAAGGCCAGTGCATAATAGCAGTGGAGAATGAAGGCTGACTACTGTGGCCTGAATGAGGTCACACTCCCAGGGAGTGCTGCTGTTCTGGACACGTCAGGAGTCCAGTATGAGCTGGTGTCAAAAGCAGCCAAATGGCACGGCACCACTGACATTGCTAACGCCTTCCTTGCCATTCCTTTGGCCACAGAATGTAGGCTGCAGCTTGCTTTCACCTGGAGGGCCATTTTCGAGCATGGGTAAACTAATTACATGATTAACCACCAAGATTAACCTCCAAAGAGATGATTGCTCCAGCTGCTGCGGGACATGGCGATAGCCATGACAGAGGTATCAAGTAAAGGGGCCTTACCCCCATCCACAGCAGGGAAAGTGATAACAGAGTGCATTGGACTGTGTGGATTAGGTGGCTTGGCACATCAGAATCAGAAATACAAGGCCCTGGGGACACTGGTGCACAGCGCACCCCAATGCCCTCGAGTCACCACGGGACAAAGTCAGTTCATACTCATGGGGTGGCTGGGGGTTCCCAAGAGTTAATTGCACTGGGGGCTGAAACAAGCTTCACTGGTAACGACTGGCAAAAGCATCCTATAGTGCCTGGCCCAGGGGATCCATGCACACTTGGTATTACCTCAGAAGGGGGCATTTCAAGGATCCCAATACGACGGGCCTTTGGAATAGCTGCTGCGGACACAGAGGATGTTAAGCATCTGCTTTTACTAACTCAGCTCCTAACTCCTCAGATCGCTGCCGCTGCTTTTAATTATTCGGGGTTTCCCGTTTCCCTTTCCGGAGGCGTGGATTCGCGAGTCCCTCCGCCCCGCCCGTCACGGAACTGGGCCGAACCAGCCGGTATAACGGCGGCAGGCCGGGTCGGCGCGGCTCTGCTGACCTGCGGGGCCAACCTGGGGGCCGCCGGAGGTGCCGCCCTGCTGCCCTCGGGGAGCCCCGGCCGGGCGCTGCCGACGGACGGAAAGCGCTGCGGGTCCGCTCCGTGCCTTGAGCGCAGCCAGCGTCAGCTTGTCGGGGAGGGCAGAGCCCCAGCTGGCGGCAGCAGCGAGCAGCGCTCCGCCCGACGGACAGCCGCGGCGGTCTGCTGATGCACGAGCACCGGCTGCTGGAGGCTGGTGGAACGGACAGGATCGCGGAACAACACGGCCCGGCCGAAACGGCCACGCAGCTTGTGCTGGGACCAGGGGACACGCAGTGTGTCGGAGCTCGGTGTGGCTCCCAGCACCCTCACCTTCCTGGGGGCTGTGGGGCTGAGCAGGAGACAGCATGGAGGTGCTCCATGGCCGAGCTGCGCTCTGCCTGCAGCTCCAGTCCTGCTCCGACCCGTTTATAGTGGTGGGGGCTACATGTGGCTCCTGGGGTCCCGCCAAGGGGAATCTGCATCCTGTGCTCCCTTTTCTTCTCTGAAGGTCCTGTGTACCATCACACGCAGCTTGGGGTGTAAAGAGGAAGACTCAGAGATCCATGGATGGTTGTAGTGCCATGATCTCACTGCAGTCAGCACAGAGACGTGGTGGGACAGCTCGCATGACTGGAATGCTCTTGGGGATGGCAATGTACTTTTTAGGACAGACAGGCCAGCAGTGAGGGGTGGTGGAGTTGCTCTTTATGTGAAGGAACAGCTGGAATGTACAGAGCTCTGCCAAGGGATGCATGATGAATGAGTGGAAAGTTTATGGGTGAGGACTTAAGGGGCAGGCTATGTTGAGTGACACTGTTGTGGGTGTTTACTACAGGCCGCCTGATCAGGAGGAGGAAGTTGAAGAGGCCTTCCACAGACAGCTGCAAGTAGCCTCGTGATTACAGGCAGTGGTTCTCATCAAGGACTTCAACCACTCTGATATCTGTTTAAAAGCAGCACAGCCTGGCACACGCAGCCCAGGAAGATGCTGCAGTGCATGGATGATAACTTTCTGGCAAAGATCATGGAGGAGTCAATGAGGAGAGGTGTGCTGCCGGACCTTGCTCCTACAAACACCAGTTCCTCCCCAGCCAGTCCGGGAAGGACTGGTTGGGGATGTGAAGGCTGGGGAAAGCCTTGGGTGCAGTGACAGTGAGATACTGAAGTTCAGGATCTCACATGGGAGAAATGAGGCAGTTCGTGGGACTGCAACCAGGACTTCAGGAGAGCTGACATTAACCTCTTCAAGGACATATTTGGAGGCATCCCATGGGCTAGGGTGTTGGAAAGCAATGGGGACCAAGAGAGCTGGTGATTCAAGCACCACTTCTTCTGAATTCAAGATCGGTGCATCTCTGACACTAAGAAACTGGGCAAAGGTGGCATAAGACCTTCAGGAGGAGTAAGAAGCTCATGGAAAGGCACTGATGGAACAACAAAGCCTCTGGAGTGTGGAAAAGATCTCTGGCCATAAGGTCCACTGGAAATCAAATCAGGTGACCTCCCAGTCTAGGACTACACGAAGCACTACTTAGTATGTCAATAGAAAAAGGAAGACTGGGAGAACATGCATCTGCTGCTGAATGAGGTGGATGACCTAGTAATGGAGGACACCAACAAAGTGCAGTGACTGCACATCTTTACTTCATCCTTTCCTGCTAAGCCTGCCCCTTGGGTATCCCAGACCCTGGAGGAAAGAGCCTGGGAAAAGGAAGTCTTCCAGTTGGTCAAGAGGGATCTGATCAGAGGTCATGTAGGCTAATTCAGTGAACACACATCCATGGGCACTGATGGGATGCACTCATGAGTGCTGAAGGAGCTGGCAGAACTGGCTGCCAAAGTGCTCTCAATCATCTTTCAGAGGTTATGGGGAACCGGAGAGGTGCCTAAGGACCATTTCCTCCAGAAGGCCAATGTTACTCCAGTCTTCCAAAAGGGCAGAAAGGCAAGTCTGGGAAACTACAAGCCAGTCAGCCTCACCTCCATGCCTGAGAAGGTCCTGAGTAAGCTGAAAGCTTAGGGGTTGTCAAAGCTCTGGCCTGGTTTGGCCTGGGTTTGTGTCTGCTGTGGTTGAATGACCCTCGTCCCAGAGACACACGAGGGGTGTGGGAGAAAGGTGGGCCTAAGAAAAAAACGGGCCTAAGAACAAAATGGTGGCAATAAGATAAGGGAGAAAACGTAATTCACTAAATATGTAAAATACTGATAACAA
Organism: Excalfactoria chinensis; assembly: GCF_039878825.1. Lineage (NCBI taxonomy): Eukaryota > Metazoa > Chordata > Aves > Galliformes > Phasianidae > Excalfactoria > Excalfactoria chinensis. Next base: position 8,899,906 of record NC_092857.1, on the reverse strand, counting down.
AATCATTAAACCACGATGGGGTTAGATTTAAGATGGCAGCAGCAAAAGGAGCCTTGTGGTAGGTGTTTAGTACAGGGAGGCTGATCAAGCAAAGCCTGCTGATGAAGCATTCTCCCTCCAGCTACAGGAGCTGTCACGGTCGCAGGCTCTCGTCCTGCTGGGGGAGTTCTGCCACCCTGACATCTGCTAGACAAGTAGCACGGTGAGCTGCAGGTGATCCCTGTGCACCTGGAATACACTGAGGATAACTTCCTGAGCCAGGAAACAGAAAGCCTCACCACAGGGATGCAATGCCTGTGATAGTGGACTGATTGGTGACATCAAGACTGGAGGCTGCTGGGGCTGTTGTGACCATGCAGTGGTGTTTACACTCCTGAGGGATATCAGGCAGAGAAAGATTAAAATCAGGAAGCTTAACTTTAGGAAAGGCAAATTCCAGATCTTCAGGGAGTCTGTCAACAGAACCCATGGGAATCTGTCAGCAAGAACTCAGAAATGGAGGGGAACCGGCAAGTCTTCAAGGAAGCATTCCTAAGGGCATCTCCAGGTGTAGGAAGTCAGAAAGGAAGGTGGGACACCAGTGTTGCCAAAAGAGGATCTGCTGGTCCAACTGTATAGCAAGAAGAAAATGCAGAGGCAGAAGGAGCATTGATGAGTTCTGAAGGGTCCCTTCTATATAATAAACTATTGGAGACAGAAGAAACATGCTGTGTTCAATGAAGGGTCCTGTCAAGTTGTGGGAAGGCACTGGAGATGGAAGGCTGCTGTACAGAGTCTTACCCAATGGGCTGCAGGAACTACTGAAGAGGAGATGAAATGAGCCAAAGAGCAGAAGTGAAGGCCATCCAACTGGCTTTAGATGTTGTTGAACATGAGAAGTGGCCAGAGCTCTGCTTCCACACTGACCCCTGGATGATGAATAACAGCCTTTTGGAGTGGCTACAGCAGTTCAAACAGAGCAACTGTGAGCTCAGAGGCAAACACATCTGCACTGTTGCAGTGTACAAGGATACTGCTGCCCAGGGAGAGACTATGGTTGTTTTTCAGTTGGACCATTGAAGAACATCAAAACCACCAAGAGGTGGATTGGAGCTCTAGAATTCAAGGGCTTTGGGTAGGCCTGGACTGGCAAAGTAAGGCTGAACTACTTCTAGCTCAGTGGTCCCACAGCGCTTCAGGCCACCAAAGAACAGCTGCAATGTATAGATGGGTTTGGGATCAAAGGGTGGGTGTAGCCATGGATGCTATTGCTCAGGTTTTCTTTGAATGTGATTTGTGTGCTGCAATTATGAAAGCCCAGTGAATAAAGCTTCTTTTGTATGGTGGATGATGGCTGAAATCTACATACGGTGAGGTCGGGTAGTTGGATTTTATCACCTTTCCAGAAACCTGCCATGGCAGGCACCATGTGCTTACAGTGGTGGAAGTAACAAAGGGACGGTTGGAAACATATCCTGTGTCCCATGTCACCACCCACAACACCATCCAGGGTCTTGAAAATGAAGGTTTTGGGAACATGGCACCCCAAAAGGAGTTGGAACAGATAATGGGACGCATTCCTGAAAGTAGGACCTAAACACCTGTGCCAGAAGGTATGGCATCCACACATCCCTTGTCATGGACAGCCTGTGGGAAAATGGAACAATAAAATGGAGTGTTAAAGGCCATCTGGAGAGCAATGGGTGCTGGGGCACTCAAACATTAGGATACACACTTAACAAAACCCACTCACTTAGTCAACACTCGTGGATCCATCTGCCAGCCAAGCTGGTCCTGCCCAGTCAAACATCCTGGGTACTGCAGAAGAAGATAAAGTCCCTGCAGTGCACCTGCAAAACATGCTGGGCAGGACAGCCTGGGTTATTCCAGCCTCAGACCAAGGCCAGCCCACCGGTGAGGCTGTTTTTGCTCAAGGAACTGAGTACACGTGGTGGGTAATGTGGAAGGGTGGGGACATCCTGTGTGTGCCTCAAGAGGACTTGATGTTGGGTGAGAACAGTCAGTACTTGGAACTGTGTGATGCTAATTGCGATATGATATTGGCTTGTCATCATTACTAGGGTTGATATTTGCCTTATCAATGGTTCCAGAGCAATTTTACTCTTCCGGTGCTTCATCCCTGAAAGTGGTTTTTCTCCAATGCGCGAGCAGCCAAAAAGCAAAGGTGTGAATAAGGCGTGACTGTGAACAGAGGGATCTTTCCTTCTGGTGGGAGAGATCTTACGTGAGTCTGGTAAGGAAGCATGATCATGTTTTTTACTGCAATAGCAAAACTGCTGTGGGCTTCAGAATGCCCCAGTCTCTTCACTGCCGTCTCTTCCTGCATAGAATCATGGAATCACATCATGGTTTGGGTTGGAAGGGACCCTTAAGACCAGCCCACTCCAGCTGCATGTTATAGGCAAGGGCACCTCCCCCTAGACCAGGTTGCTCAAAGCCCCATCCAGCCAAAACTTGAATGCCTTTAGGGAGGAGACATCCACAGCCACTCCGGGCAACTGGTCCCAGTGTCTCACCACCCTCACAGTAAAGAATTCCTTCCTTATATTTAGTCTAAATCTATCCTCTGCCAGTTGAAAATCATTTCCCCTTGTCCTGTCACCGTATGCCCTTATAGAAAGTCCTTCCACAGCCTTCCTGTAGGCCCCTTCAGGTTCAGGAAGGCTGATGTCTGGAAGGTCTCCCTGGAGCCTTCTCTTTTCTTGTCTGAACAGTCACAACTCTCTCAGCCTGTCGTCACAGTGGAGGTGCTCCAGCCCTCTGATCATCTTCATGGTCCTCCTCTGAACCCACTCCAACAGTTCCATGTTCTCCCAGTGTTGGGGTCCCCTGGACTGGACACGGTACTCCAGGCTGGGTCTCACAAGAGCAGAGCAGAGGGGCAGAACCTCCTCCCAGAACCAGCTGGTCACACTTTCTTTATGGAACCCAGGATGTAACTGGCCTTCTGGACAGCACACGCACATTGCCTGCTCACGTCGAACCCTTCATCAACCAGCATGCCCAAACCCTTCTCCTCAGGGTTGCTCTCAAGTATTTTCTGCCCAGCCCATATCTGTGCTTGGGACTGTCCCAGCCCAGATGCCAGACCTTGCACTTGGCCTTGTTGAACTTCATGAGATCGTCATAGCCCCATATCTCAGGCCTGTCCACCTCCATTTGGATTGCATTCCTGCCCTCCAGTAAGTCAAATGCACTACTCGGCTTGTTGTCATCTGCAAACTTGCTGAATGGCTGTGCTGGTTGGTGTGGCCAACACGCAGTGCCAGCCGTGCCAAGTTCGCTGTTTTTTAATGAGAGCCCCTCGCTCCTGGCCCAACACCAGCTCTGGTGTCGGCTCCCAGCAGTGCTGGCAGCACAGCTCGCTTTGATTTTGGATCACTCAAAGGGATTTGGGGTAGAGTTTAGCCAGCACCAGTGGCATGTGGCAGAGGAGCAGGAGCAGTGTGCTACTTCTGCATGCTCCTGGCAGAGCTGTTCCTGACAGCCTTCCTTGCATGCTGTGGGGATCAGAGCCCTCCCTCCATGCTCTGTGCCCCGCACACAGCCCCTGCACTTGGTAGGCAACACGGCTCTGTCTTCTCTTCCCCCTTCATTTCCTAAGCATCCTTCCCAACCCACTTCCCAAACGTGTGCAGTCTCAAAGCCACTGAGTGCCGTCAGCAGCACCTGCAGTGGCACAGAGGATGTGGTGACACGAGTGTCATTGCTGGCACTGTCAGACCAATGGTACAGGAGACAGGTGGGGAGAGAGGAGCTGGGGTGCAATGGGGGGACATGGAAGCCAGAAGAGCAGCCCAAAGGAACAGAGAAAGAGCCAGAGTACATCTGAGGCAAAGCTTTATTGGGAGGAATGTCACAAGCAGTGTCAGCACTCCAGCTTTGTTGCTGATGTGGGACTTGTGGGGCCATCCTCACTCCTTCACTGCGGGCGAGTGAAGATGTTGTAGCCAACCCTGTGGGAGAGAGAGGAGATGTAAGGTGGGAAGTGCACGGCCACTGTGTCACTGCCAGGGACTGTGTGCCTCTGCCCTGAGCTCACCTGGTGGCGTTCCAGTCATCTTCAATGTCATCAACGATTGAGCGCAGCAGCCACATGGTCGTCAGGATCTCTGTTCCGTTCGTGCCCAGGAAGCACTGGCCCGTGAATGCACTGGTGGACTCTGTGGGAAAGGGGCAGATGAGGGGAGTGGGGTCAAGGGCTCCACGCAGGGCAGGACAATGCCAGAGCCGTGGTCCCTCTGCCCTGGGGACAACTCCTCTGAGCTCTCCCTGCACTCTGGGGACAGCCCAGCACCTTCCCTGCACCCGGGGACAAGGAGGTGGCAGCAGCCCAGCAGCTCTGGGGGAAGGGATGGGGCAGCACCGGGGCCACGGGAGGCAGGGCATCACTGGGGGGACAGCAGGGATGGGCTGGAAATCATCAGGGACACCACAGAGAGGGGGAGGGATCGTCAGGGATACCGTAGGGAATTGCAGGATAGCACTGGGGTCATCGTGGGGAAGGGCAGGAGAACGTTGGGGACATTGTGGGGAAGGGCAGGAAAGCAAAGGGGATGTCAAAGGGAAGGGCAGCGGAGGAGCAGGGAGCAGGGAGGAGGGAGCAGGAACAGGAGGCTGCAAGAGAAGCACCTGAAAAGTCCCTCTCGACTGTGAAGCCAAATGTGGGCTGGCGGGCTATGACGTTTTGGAACCCAAACAGAGGTGACTCCGTGATGTTTCCTCCTACAGCTGACAGGTAGGTGCCAATGAACTCGCCATTGTAGTTCACACGCCCGATGTTCATGCTGGATCCCTGGTCGCTGGTCCAGTTTCCAGTCAGCAAGCACTGGGGATGAAGCAGAAGGAATCAGAGCCAGGTGCGAGGCAGGGGTGGGCACCGAGGTGCACCCACTCCCAGCCCCGTCCCATTACCTGTCTGGCAGAGAGGCCGGGAGCCAGCAGAGCCAGGCTGAGCAGCAGCAGCAGCGGGGAGGCTGTGTGCACCATCTCTGCAGCAGGTGGACAGCTGGGTGTGCTCCTTGCAGGACTCACTCCTCCTGCACGCTCCCTCGCCTTTTTATTGCTCCTGGTGCAGGCTTTTCTTCCCAGGCATTATGCAATCTGGGCGGGTCCACGTTCACAGTTTCCCGTTGTGGGCACAATCCCAAAATTACACTGACAGGTCTCGTAGGAAGCTTCCCTTCCTTGTGCCCTAAGCGCAAGAGCTCTCCATCTGCAGCTGTAGGAACTCAGAAAGGAAGGTGAGAGACTGGCATGGCTGAACCAGGACCTGCTGTTCAAACTGGACAGCAAGAAGAAAACGGCACAGGCAGAGGGATCAGGGACAGGACTCCTGGGAGGAGTGTATGGATGCTGATAGACTGTGCGGGGATGGGGTCGGGAATGCCAGGGGCCAATTGGAACTTTGGAGTATCGCCAGAGGAGGTGATGTATGCGGAAGGGTTTTTCTCCAATGCGCGGGCAGCCAAAAAGCAAAGGTGTGAATAAGGCGTGACTGTGAACAGAGGGATCTTTCCATCTGGTGGGAGAGATCTTATATGTGTCTGGTAAGGAAGCACGGGCATTTTATTTAGTTCAAACCCCTCAGTGCAATAGCAAAACTGCTGTGGGCTTCAAAATGCCCCAGTCTCTTCACTGCCGTCTCTTCCTGCATAGAATCATGGAATCACATAATGGTTTGGGTTGGAAGGGACCCTTAAGACCTGCCCACTCCAGCTGCATGTTATAGGCAAGGGCACCTCCCCCTAGACCAGGTTGCTCAAAGCCCCATCCAGCCAAAACTTGAATGCCTTTAGGGAGGAGACATCCACAGCCACTCCGGGCAACCTGTTCCAGTGTCTCACCACCCTCCCAGTAAAGAATTCCTACCTTATATTTAGTCTAAGTCTATCCTCTGCCAGTTGAAAATCATTTCCCCTTGTCCTGTCACTGTATGCCCTTATAGAAAGTCCTTCCACAGCCTTCCTGTAGGCCCCTTCAGGTTCAGGAAGGCTGATGTCTGGAAGGTCTCCCTGGAGCCTTCTCTTTTCTTGTCTGAACAGTCACAACTCTCTCAGCCTGTCGTCACAGTGGAGGTGCTCCAGCCCTCTGATCATCTTCATGGTCCTCCTCTGAACCCACTCCAACAGTTCCATGTTCTCCCAGTGTTGGGGTCCCCTGGACTGGACACGGTACTCCAGGCTGGGTCTCACAAGAGCAGAGCAGAGGGGCAGAACCTCCTCCCAGAACCAGCTGGTCACACTTTCTTTATGGAACCCAGGGTGTAACTGGCCTTCTGGACAGCACACGCACATTGCCTGCTCACGTCGAACCCTTCATCAACCAGCATGCCCAAACCCTTCTCCTCAGGGTTGCTCTCAAGCATTTTCTGCCCAGCCCATATCTGTGCTTGGGACTGTCCCAGCCCAGATGCCAGACCTTGCACTTGGCCTTGTTGAACTTCATGAGATCGTCATAGCCCCATATCTCAACCTGTCCACCTCCATTTGGATTGCATTCCTGCCCTCCAGTAAGTCAAATGCACTACTCGGCTTGTTGTCATCTGCAAACTTGCTGAATGGCTGTGCTGGTTGGTGTGGCCAACACGCAGTGCCAGCCGTGCCAAGTTCGCTGTTTTTTAATGAGAGCCCCTCGCTCCTGGCCCAACACCAGCTCTGGTGTCGACTCCCAGCAGTGCTGGCAGCACAGCTCGCTTTGATTTTGGATCACTCAAAGGGATTTGGGGTAGAGTTTAGCCAGCACCAGTGGCATGTGGCAGAGGAGCAGGAGCAGTGTGCTACTTCTGCATGCTCCTGGCAGAGCTGTTCCTGACAGCCTTCCTTGCATGCTGTGGGGATCAGAGCCCTCCCTCCATGCTCTGTGCCCCGCACACAGCCCCTGCACTTGGTAGGCAACACGGCTCTGTCTTCTCTTCCCCCTTCATTTCCTAAGCATCCTTCCCAATCCACTTCCCAAACGTGTGCAGTCTCAAAGCCACTGAGTGCCGTCAGCAGCACCTGCAGTGGCACAGAGGATGTGGTGACACGAGTGTCATTGCTGGCACTGTCAGACCAATGGTACAGGAGACAGGTGGGGAGAGAGGAGCTGGGGTGCAATGGGGGCACATGGGAGCCAGAAGAGCAGCCCAAAGGAACAGAGAAAGAGCCAGAGTACATCTGAGGCAAAGCTTTATTGGGAGGAATGTCACAAGCAGTGTCAGCACTCCAGCTTTGTTGCTGATGTGGGAACTCGCGGGGCCATCCTCACTCCTTCACTGCAGGCGAGTGAAGATGTTGTAGCCAACCCTGTGGGAGAGAGAGGAGATGTAAGGTGGGAAGTGCACGGCCACTGTGTCACTGCCAGGGGCTGTGTGCCTCTGCCCTGAGCTCACCTGGTGGCGTTCCAGTCATCACCAATTTTATCAGCATGTGACCGTAGCAGCCACATGGTCCTTAGGACCTCATTCCCATTCCAGTCCATGAAGCACTGGCCCGTGAATACACTGGTGGACTCTGTGGGAAAGGGGCAGATGAGAGGAGTGGGGTCAAGGGCTCCACGCAGGGCAGGACAATGCCAGAGCCGTGGTCCCTCTGCCCTGGGGACAACTCATCTGAGCTCTCCCTGCACTCTGGGGACAGCCCAGCACCTTCCCTGCACCCGGGGACAAGGAGGTGGCAGCAGCCCAGCAGCTCTGGGGAAGGGATGGGGCAGCACCGGGGCCATGGGAGGCAGGGCATCACTGGGGGGACAGCAGGGATGGGCTGGAAATCATCAGGGACACCACAGAGAGGGGGAGGGATCGTCAGGGATACCGTAGGGAATTGCAGGATAGCACTGGGGTCATCGTGGGGAAGGGCAGGAGAACGTTGGGGACATTGTGGGGAAGGGCAGGAAGGCAAAGGGGATGTCAAAGGGAAGGGCAGCGGAGGAGCAGGGACATTGCAGGGAGGCTGCAAGAGAAGCACCTATAAAGTTCCACTCGACTGTGAAGCCAAATGTGGGCTGACAGACTGTCATGTTTTGGAACCCAACCAGAGGTGACTTGGTGATGTGTTCTGGTTTGTCTGCAACAGCTGTCAGGTAGGTGCCAATGAACTCGCCATTGTAGTTCACACGCTCAATGGTCATGCTGGATCCCAGGTCGTTGATCCATTTTCCAGTCAGCAAGCACTGGGGATGAAGCAGAAGGACTCAAAGCCAGGAAGGTGGCAGGGGTGGGCACCGAGGTGCACACACTCCCAGCCTCGTCCCATTACCTGTTTGGCAGAGAGGCCGGGAGCCAGCAGAGCCAGGCTGAGCAGCAGCAGCAGCGGGGAGGCTGTGTGCACCATCTCTGCAGCAGGTGGACAGCTGGGTGTGCTCCTTGCAGGACTCACTCCTCCTGCACGCTCCCTTGCCTTTTTATTGCTCTGGTGCAGGCTTTTCTTCCCAGGCATTATGCAATCCGGGTGGGTCCATGTTCAGTTTCCAGCTGTGGGCACAATCCCAAAATTACACTGACAGGTCTCTTAGGAAGCTTCCCTTCCTTGTGCCCTAAGCGCAAGAGCTCTCCATCTGCAGCTGTAGGAAGTCAGAAAGGAAGGTGAGAGACTGGCATGAGCACTGCTGCTGGTTCCCTTTTCTCCCTTACAAGAAAGGGAGCAGTTTCTGGTACATGGGTCACCATGAGGCCATAGGGTGAAGACTTCTGAAATAAAACACACTTGTTTTAGGGAACTGCTTGAACATATGAGAAACTGCAGTGCAAACCAAGTTAGGTCCACCTCCCTGGTCAAATGTTATGGCAAGGAAGTATGAAAATTCACAATGACAGGGACTGTAGAACCTCAGGACAGATGTGATATTCACTGGCTTTAAAATACAACACCAAAGATATCCAGGGATTATTTATGTATTTATTTGTTGATTTTCCATAATCAATATTGTTTCCTCCAACAAAAGCCCATTTGTTAAAACTACAATGTACCCGCACACCAGCCCTGAGCAAAAGGAGCCCAGATGCTGGTGGGATGTGGCTGCACTTTGCACCCTTCACTGCCTTCTGCAGTGCAGGGGGGTCTGGGGGCAGATGTGAGATCTCATGTGCACTGCAGGGAGTTTATCTTCAACAGTATCCAGGATATGTGTTTGGGCAGGCCCAGCTCAGCTGGCAGATGGGTCCACAAGCATTGACTAAGCAAGCAGGTTCTGCTAAGTGTGTATCCTAATGTTTGAGTGCCCCAGCACCCATCGCACTCCAGATAGCCCTTAATAATCCATCAGATTGTTCCATTTTCCCCAAGGCTGTCCACAATAAGGGATGTGTGGATGCCATGCTTTCTGACCGAGGTGTTCATGACGTTGCTTTGGAAATGAGTCCCATTATGTGATTCAGTTCCTTTTTGGGTGCCATGTTGCCACAAGACTTGCTTTTCAAGACCCAGGATAGTGCTTTGGGCAGTGGCATGGAGCACAGGATACATAACCAGCCATGCCATCATTGCTTCCTCCACGGTAAGCACATGGTGCCTGGCATGGCAGGTTTCTGGAAAGGTGATAAAATCCACCTGCCAAACCTCCCATAGATTCCAGCCACGGTCCTCCTTACCAAAGTGGTTTTATCCACTGACTTCCATTAACTGACCCACATGACTGACATTCACAGAATACCTGAGCAATAGTGTCCATGGATAGGTCCACCCCTTGATCCCAAGCCCATCTATATGTTGTAGCTATTCCTTGGTGGCCTGAAGTGTTGTGGGCCCACTGAGCTAGAAGTCTTACTTTGCTAGTCCGGACCTACCTGAAACCCTTGAATTCTAGAGGCCCAATCCACCTGCTGTTTAATTTGATATTCTTCAGTGGTCCAATTGGAAAACATCCTTGTCCTCTCCTTGGGCAGCAATATCTTTCCACACTGCAGCAGCCAGATGGGTTTGCCTCAGTGAAGGCTGTTGTTTTGCTTGCTTTACTGTAGGCACTCCAAAAGAGCGCTGGCCACCATCTGGGAGTCAGTGTGGAGGCAGAGCTCTGGCCACTTCTCACGTTCAGCAATGTCTAATGCCAGTTGGATTGCATCCATTTCTGCCCTTTGGCTCATTCCACCTTCTCTTCAGTAGTTTATGCCATTTGTCATGTAGGACTCTACACAGCAGCCCTCCATCTTCAGTGCCTCCCCACAGTATGACAGGAGCCCTCAGTGTGCATGACGTATTTCTTCTCAGTCTCCTGTACTTTATTACACAGTGGGACCCTTCCGCATACATCACCTCCTCTGGCGATACTCCAAAGTTCCAATTGGCCCCTGGCATTCCCGACCCCATCCCCGCACAGTCTATCAGCATCCATACACTCCTCCCAGGAGTCCTGTCCCTGATCCCTCTGCCTGTGCCGTTTTCTTCTTGCTGTCCAGTTTGAACAGCAGGTCCTGGTTCAGCCAAGCCAGTCTCTCACCTTCCTTTCTGAGTTCCTACAGCTGCAGATGGAGAGCTCTTGCGCTCAGGGCACAAGGAAGGGAAGCTTCCTACGAGACCTGTCAGTGTAATTTTGGGATTGTGCCCACAACGGGAAACTGTGAAGGTGGACCCACCCAGATTGCATAATGCCTGGGAAGAAAAGCCTGCACCAGGAGCAATAAAAAGGCAAGGGAGCGTGCAGGAGGAGTGAGTCCTGCAAGGAGCACACCCAGCTGTCCACCTGCTGCAGAGATGGTGCACACAGCCTCCCCGCTGCTGCTGCTGCTCAGCCTGGCTCTGCTGGCTCCCGGCCTCTCTGCCAGACAGGTAATGGGACGGGGCTGGGAGTGGGTGCACCTCGGTGCCCACCCCTGCCTCACACCTGGCTCTGATTCCTTCTGCTTCATCCCCAGTGCTTGCTGACTGGAAACTGGACCAATGACCAGGGATCCAGCATGAACATCGGGCGTGTGAACTACAATGGCGAGTTCATTGGCACCTACCTGTCAGCTGTAGCAGAAAACATCACGGAGTCACCTCTGTTTGGGTTCCAAAACGTCATAGCCCGCCAGCCCACATTTGGCTTCACAGTCGTGTGGGACTTTTCAGGTGCTTCTCTTGCAGCCTCCTGTTCCTGCTCCCTCCTCCCTGCTCCCTGCTCCTCCGCTGCCCTTCCCTTTGACATCCCCTTTGCTTTCCTGCCCTTCCGCACAATGTCCCCAACGTTCTCCTGCCCTTCCCCACGATGACCCCAGTGCTATCCTGCAATTCCCTACGGTATCCCTGACGATCCCTCCCCCTCTCTGTGGTGTCCCTGATGATTTCCAGCCCATCCCTGCTGTCCCCCCAGTGATGCCCTGCCTCCCGTGGCCCCGGTGCTGCCCCATCCCTTCCCCAGAGCTGCTGGGCTGCTGCCACCTCCTTGTCCCCGGGTGCAGGGAAGGTGCTGGGCTGTCCCCAGAGTGCAGGGAGAGCTCAGAGGAGTTGTTCCCAGGGCAGAGGGACCACGGCTCTGGCATTGTCCTGCCCTGCGTGGAGCCCTTGACCCCACTCCCCTCATCTGCCCCTTTCCCACAGAGTCCACAACTGCATTCACGGGCCAGTGCTTCCTGGGCACGAACGGAACAGAGATCCTGACAACCATGTGGCTGCTGCGCTCAAGTGTTGATGACATTGAAGATGACTGGAACGCCACCAGGTGAGCTCAGGGCAGAGGCACACAGTCCCTGGCAGTGACACAGTGGCCGTGCACTTCCCACCTTACATCTCCTCTCTCTCCCACAGGGTTGGCTACAACGTCTTCACTCGCCCGCAGTGAAGGAGTGAGGATGGCCCCGCGAGTCCCACATCAGCAACAAAGCTGGAGTGCTGACACTGCTTGTGACATTCCTCCCAATAAAGCTTTGCCTCAGATGTACTCTGGCTCTTTCTCTGTTCCTTTGGGCTGCTCTTCTGGCTCCCATGTCCCCCCATTGCACCCCAGCTCCTCTCTCCCCACCTGTCTCCTGTACCATTGGTCTGACAGTGCCAGCAATGACACTCGTGTCACCACATCCTCTGTGCCACTGCAGGTGCTGCTGACAGCACTCAGTGGCTTTGAGACTGCACATGTTTGGGAAGTGGGTTGGGAAGGATGCTTAGGAAATGAAGGGGGAAGAGAAGACAGAGCCGTGTTGCCTACCAAGTGCAGGGGCTGTGTGCGGGGCACAGAGCATGGAGGGAGGGCTCTGATCCCCACAGCATGCAAGGAAGGCTGTCAGGAACAGCTCTGCCAGGAGCATGCAGAAGTAGCACACTGCTCCTGCTCCTCTGCCACATGCCACTGGTGCTGGCTAAACTCTACCCCAAATCCCTTTGAGTGATCCAAAATCAAAGCGAGCTGTGCTGCCAGCACTGCTGGGAGCCGACACCAGAGCTGGTGTTGGGCCAGGAGCGAGGGGCTCTCATTAAAAAACAGCGAACTTGGCACGGCTGGCACTGCGTGTTGGCCACACCAACCAGCACAGCCATTCAGCAAGTTTGCAGATGACAACAAGCCGAGTAGTGCATTTGACTTACTGGAGGGCAGGAATGCAATCCAAATGGAGGTGGACAGGCCTGAGATATGGGGCTATGACGATCTCCTGAAGTTCAACAAGGCCAAGTGCAAGGTCTGGCATCTGGGCTGGGACAGTCCCAAGCACAGATATGGGCTGGGCAGAAAATGCTTGAGAGCAACCCTGAGGAGAAGGGTTTGGGCATGCTGGTTGATGAAGGGTTCGACATGAGCAGGCAATGTGCGTGTGCTGTCCAGAAGGCCAGTTACATCCTGGGTTCCATAAAGAAAGTGTGACCAGCTGGTTCGGGGAGGAGGTTCTGCCCCTCTGCTCTGCTCTTGTGAGACCCAGCCTGGAGTACCGTGTCCAGTCCAGGGGACCCCAACACTGGGAGGACATGGAGCTGTTGGAGTGGGTTCAGAGGAGGACCATGAAGATGATCAGAGGGCTGGAGCACCTCCACTGTGACGACAGGCTGAGAGAGTTGTGACTGTTCAGACAAGAAAAGAGAAGGCTCCAGGGAGACCTTCCAGACATCAGCCTTCCTGAACCTGAAGGGGCCTACAGGAAGGCTGTGGAAGGACTTTCTATAAGGGCATACGGTGACAGGACAAGGGGAATGATTTTCAACTGGCAGAGGATAGATTTAGACTAAATATAAGGAAGGAATTCTTTACTGTGAGGGTGGTGAGACACTGGGACCAGTTGCCCGGAGTGGCTGTGGATGTCTCCTCCCTAAAGGCATTCAAGGTTTGGCTGGATGGGGCTTTGAGCAACCTGGTCTAGGGGGAGGTGCCCTTGCCTATAACATGCAGCTGGAGTGGGCTGGTCTTAAGGGTCCCTTCCAACCCAAACCATTGTGTGATTCCATGATTCTATGCAGGAAGAGACGGCAGTGAAGAGACTGGGGCATTCTGAAGCCCACAGCAGTTTTGCTATTGCAGTAAAAAACATGATCATGCTTCCTTACCAGACTCACGTAAGATCTCTCCCACCAGAAGGAAAGATCCCTCTGTTCACAGTCACGCCTTATTCACACCTTTGCTTTTTGGCTGCCCGCGCATTGGAGAAAAACCACTTTCAGGGATGAAGCACCGGAAGAGTAAAATTGCTCTGGAACCATTGATAAGGCAAATATCAACCCTAGTAATGATGACAAGCCAATATCATATCGCAATTAGCATCACACAGTTCCAAGTACTGACTGTTCTCACCCAACATCAAGTCCTCTTGAGGCACACACAGGATGTCCCCACCCTTCCACATTACCCACCACGTGTACTCAGTTCCTTGAGCAAAAACAGCCTCACCGGTGGGCTGGCCTTGGTCTGAGGCTGGAATAACCCAGGCTGTCCTGCCCAGCATGTTTTGCAGGTGCACTGCAGGGACTTTATCTTCTTCTGCAGTACCCAGGATGTTTGACTGGGCAGGACCAGCTTGGCTGGCAGATGGATCCACGAGTGTTGACTAAGCGAGTGGGTTTTGTTAAGTGTGTATCCTAATGTTTGAGTGCCCCAGCACCCATTGCTCTCCAGATGGCCTTTAACACTCCATTTTATTGTTCCCAAAGTGGTCCCATAAGAAGTGCAGTGCTGGGAGTTGTAGAATTGAAATTGCACTGTGGTGGCACAGTGTTGCTGTTAAATGCTGTTGGCATTAAAACATCACATCCAAGATATTTGGGGATGAGTAATTTTTTAATTCACAACATCAGAAGCCAACAACAGCTAACCTGCACACCAGCCCTGAGCTAAAGGAGCCCAGGTTCAGTGGGACGTGACAGGGAGTTGAGCCCTTCAGCAGCTTATTCACAGCACAGGGAAGGGAGGGCATCCAAAGAGATGTGCAGAAGAACACTTTGTATCCCACATAAGGTTGTAAAGCAGGTGTGTTTATTGTGGCACTGTGATGTGCTGGGGATTTTTCCACCACAAGTGCTTCAAAGATTACATAATTCAGATTCCCTTATATTCCCACAGATAATACATATTCATTAATTACGGGTGAGACAATTAACATATACAGACCTACTTCAGGTAGTGATTTATGAGGCCTCCAATCTTCTGTTCCATGGTCTCTTCTACTGTCCAGCGTCCTTTCAGCATCATGGCAGTACAACCAACAGTTGTTTACTTCATCCAGTGGTCTTCCTCACTTGTCCTTTAGAGGAACGTTCTTCACTGACAAATGCTCATTAAAAGAATGCCAATAACAAGTAATTTATAGGTACCAAAACTGTAACATCTGCTCTCTCAGCACTTGGTCATTATTTCTGGACATCTGCTTACCCCTGGATAGAGATATGCTTGGAAGGAGGATAGAGGGCAGTATCTTGAAGCCTTCCTGTTGCATCCCAGCATACCCACAGACTGAGACAATCCAGCCTTGTGTGGAGGCCCTGGCTTCTTTGATGTTTGATAAGCCTGCTGTTCTTTTTCTTTGGCTCTCTTATCAAAACAGAGCAACCTTACAACATGCTATCTAGTCCATAATCCTATACCCATACTTTTGGCAACATTTAAAAACTATTGTAGTTTTGCAAGCGTGAATTTATGACATATTTCAACAACTATACTTATAACATATGCAGCTGAAATACATGGGATTATTTCTAAGGACAAGTCACCAAATACATTGTGCTCTACTTCTTCAGATCCGTCAATCACAAATATGTTTACAGAAAGAACTCATCGAGAGCAGCCCTGCAGGGAGGGATGTGAGGGTAGATGAAAGACTCGAAACGGTGTAGCCTGGAAGGCCACCAGTATCCTGGGTTGAATCAACAGTAGGGCGGCATGATGGACAGGGAGGGGACTGTCCCCTCTGCTCTGCCGCGCGGCTCTGCTGACCTGCGGGGCCAACCTGGGGGCCGCCGGAGGTGCCGCCCTGCTGCCCTCGGGGAGCCCCGGCCGGGCGCTGCCGACGGACGGAAAGCGCTGCGGGTCCGCTCCGTGCCTTGAGCGCAGCCAGCGTCAGCTTGGCGGGGAGGGCAGAGCCCCAGCTGGCGGCAGCAGCGAGCAGCGCTCCGTCCGACGGACAGCCGCGGCGGTCTGCTGATGCACGAGCACCGGCTGCTGGAGGCTGGTGGAACGGACAGGATCGCGGAACAACACGGCCCGGCCGAAACGCAGCTACGGAGATGGTGCGTACCTGCGGAAAGTGGCGGTGTGATTTAAATCAGTTTGCTCGCAGGCACAATGCTGTGTGCCCGTAGATCCGCAGTGCTGCCGGTCTTTGATGAGGGGTTTGTAAAGTGAACAGGATGCGGCCCAAAATCTGGGCTGTGCACTGACCAGCTGTAAGCTGCGCTGTGCCAGGAGCGGAGTCCCCCTTCCGGAGGTACTGAAGAGACGTGGAGAAGTAGCACTAAGAGGCACACTTAGTGGACATGATGGGGACGGGTTGGACTAAGTGACAGTCTCCTTGGCAGGGGGACCATGGATGGTGTGTAGCAGGATGCTGCAGGTATGGCTCACAGGCACTGGGGCATAATGGAGCAGCTCAGGGCTCAGAAGTGCAAGGATCAGAGGGATGGCTGCAGCCACAGCACACTGTAATGGGGTGGGTGAAACCACTCCCTCAGTGGAGGGGGATGGCAGCCTCTTACAACCTCCCTTCACTCACAGCCCAAAGCACCCTGTGCAGACTTCTCATCTCTGATGCCCCAGCACTTACTAGACAATGTCCCACCGCATGGTGAAGGCTGTGCCATCTTGTGCTGCTGCTGGGATCCCTTCAGGGATGAGGCATGGGTACAGCCACCGCTGAAGGCTGCCCTGGTGGAGCACTTGTCCTGGAACCCCCATGGTCTTATCATTGCTCATTGTTTTATCCAGAATGGCAGTGTGCAAAGCCGTACTGAAAGCTTTACTGGAATGTAAAAGGATTACATGAACTTGTTTCCCTACTTCAGCTAGGTGGGTGATCTTGTCTTAAAAGGGAATTTAGTTAAACAGGACTTTCCCCTCATGAACCCATGCTGGCTGTGACCCGTGACTGCATTATCCTTCAGATGTTTCTCAGTAGCTCCCAGCATGTCTGCATAATTTTAGTAGGTGATGAAGTGAGACTGACAGGCCTGTAATTAGCAAGGTCTTCTTGCTTGCCTTTCTTGAAAACTGGAACAATATTTCCCAGCTTCTGGCCAGTTGGGACCTCTCCAGATTTCCAAGACTGTTGAAAAATAATTGAGGTCTTGTGATGACATTGGCCAGCCCTCTGAGTGCCCTGGGGTGAATCCTATTGGGTCTCATGGATTTAGATGCTTTCGTATGGAACAGCAGATTGCATGCAAGTTGGGGGTTGGCTGGGAGCTGGTTGTTACTGCAGCCCTGGTCTTCCAGCTCCAGGCTTTCCTCATTGGCTCCCCTAGCACCTGCACCAGGAAGCTGTCAATGAGGTGTTTTAGAAATCTCCTTAAACTGTGTGGTACACCCAGTTAACATCTGGTAAGCTGAAGAACACATAAGGACAAGGGCAATTGATCTAGAGGTCTGTCAGTTCCTGCACTTGTGGCCCTGAAATATTGCTCCTGCTAGGAGTGAATCCAGTTCTGCAGGGCTGAGGACCAGGCCCAGGGGCTCCTCCATCCTCCCAGGACTTGTTCTCTGCTCTTGGAGTCAGGGAGAGCAGCAAAGGAGCAGGACCAAGCAGCTATTGGTCCCCTGACTGAGGCTGGAACTCCCTCACTTCATCAGGAGAGATAAGAGCTGGATGGATATTCTGGGCATGGAGATGTCAGATGCTGAAATGTGGTGCAGTGAGCTGCTGGGCACTGAGATGTCGGACACTGGGAAGCTGGATGCCAGGATCTTCGATACTGAGACACTTAATGAATGGCTGGTAGGAACGGTGCCTGCAGAAGTCATCTTACAGGCCGCTAGGGGGCCTAAGGTAGGGAGCACCTTGCTAATAGCTCTGCCAGCCCGTGCCCTGTTTCCTAATTCACATGAAGCAGATACTTGGACTAAATATTAACTGAAAATGCAGGAAGCTCGTTAAAAGGTAACTCCAGGCAGAGCAGCCAAGCATGGAAAAGACTGCAGCAGAACTGCGGTGTAAATGCACTCTGCTCAGAAGGGCTGAGAAGGAACTGCAAAAGCTCAACAAACTCAAACCTAGAAGGAAAGCCTCAAGGATGTGGCAGCATGTCAGAAGAGGAAGAGGAATCCAAAATAGAATGCTTTACTGGCAGCAGCAGGCACTCAATGGGAAGCTGTGTCCCCCAACCACTGCTGCTATCCTCACTCTCCTAAAAACTGCCCTGAAATGCTGCCCTTGCCCACTGGCACTAAGGATTTATTTTGCTATGAAAGAGTATGCTGTGCTGCAAGCAGTGCTTGTTGGAGGGCCTGCAGGGCTGCTTGAGCGCACAGAGAAGATACTCATCCCCCAGTCAAGTGCACTCTGGTTGCTGGTCTCCTGCCTGCCCTTCTGAGCTCAGCTGCAGGGGATAAGTAGCACATGAGGTACAGCTCTGCTGAGTGCAGGTGGGTTTATTTGGCACCTGGTGCACAGGCACTGGGATGCAGCAGGTGGGCAGCAGGACACAGTGAGGAAGCAGCAGAGAGCCCAGGCCCTGCAGACAGGATCGCGAGGCGCAGGCAGTTCTCATCACTTGACACGGGTGAAGACATTGGTGCCAACCCTGCAGGAAGAGGGGTCAGTAGGATGGGAGTGAGCACTGTGGGGGTGGCAGCGAGGGCTGTGCTCACCTGATGGCCTTCCAGGTGTCCTTGCGGGTGGGAACCTCTTCCCGTAGCAGCCATGCCATCTCCAGTGTCTCCTTCCCACGGCGGTCCATGAAGCACTGTCCCACAAAGACAGTGGTAGAGTCTAGGGGTAAACCAAGGACTGAAGCCAGGGGAATAGAGACCACCTTCTCTGATAGACAGACACCCTGGGCAGAGGTGTCTGGCTACCTGCAGTCTTGATGGTGCTGCCGTACCTGCAAACTGCCACTGCACAGTGAAGCCAAAGGTGGGTTGATGCCCCTTGTTGCCAGGGGGCTGCTGGGCTCCTTGCAGTGGTGACACCAGGATCTGCTTGTTGGTGGCTGCCACCGCTGTCTGGTAGGAGCCAGAGAAGGTCCCAGCTGCATCCAGGGCTGAGATGGTGATGTTGGAGCCCAGCTCATTCCTCCAAAGGCCCTGCAGCTCACACTAGGACATGGCAGCATGTCAGATCACAGCATGGTCCAGCACAGCATGGCTGCAGCCTCCCCCCAGCACCGCAGCTCCAGCCGCCCTCACCTTCCTGGAGGCTGTGGGGCCAATGCCAAGCAGGACCAGGCTGAGCAGGAGGCAGCAGTGGAAGTGCTCCATGGCTGAGCCGTGCTCTGCATGCAGCTCCAGTCCTGCTCAGACCTGTTTATAGTGGTGGGGGCTGCGTGGGGCCCCTGGGCTGCCTGCCAAGGGTCACCAGCAGGAGATGGGCCACCGCCTGCAGTGGCACGGGGGACATGGTGACGCAGGCATTGCTGCCACAGCACTGTGTGGGGGCACAGGAGAGGCACTGCGAGGCCACGTGGGGGCATGGGAGCCAGAAGTGCTGCAACAAGAACTGGAGTGTGGCTGCAGTTAAGCATTACTAGAAGAGTCGGGAGCAGCATCAGCATCCTAGCACTGTTAGTGGCTTGGGAGCCACAGGACTGCCCTCACCTCACAGGTGAGAGAAATTGGTGCCAACCACATAAGGACAAAGGTCAAGATGAAGGTGTGCCACTGCAGTGCTGAGCAGCCCACACAGGGAACCAGGTACACTTTCTCCATTGAGCCATTGCTTCTGGCCTGGGCTCTCTAATCATCAGTGCCATCAGTGTGTGACTGCATGAGCCACCGGGCCCTCTTGCCCCCTTCTTCCCAGCAGCTGATGACAGCTCCCTATGAGGGCTGGTGACATTTCAGAACCCATGCTGGTTTCTTTGCCTTCTTGTAAACATAAGTGAGGAGCTGGCCCCCACCCCAACCCTGAGTGCAAAACTCCACACGTGCATCCACACACACACCAAGAAGCACAGGGAGAGGGATGGACAGCTGAACAATACTTTATTAAGAACTTAAAACAATTAATTATCTAAAACCTGCTCCCCTGCCCACCCCAGCTTGCAGCACGGTGCCAGACCAGGCCGGGCACTGTTAGGGCTGGGATTGTCACCAGCCCCCAGTGATTGTCCCAGCTGGGCCCCCCCACTGTGGAGTCAGCCCAGGGAGCTACACACTACAGCATCCATGTGTCTGTGTGGGCCACATCCTGTCCCTGTCACATTCTGCAGGCCTCGGACCCCAGAACAGGTCTTGGGGCACGAGGGTCCTGCAGGAGCCCTGAGCAGCAGGGAGGGGACGGTTACATATCCCCATCCTGTCCCCTCCTCTCACCACGATGGTGACAGGACATAACACGTGCCTCTGGTCTCCTTCTGTGCAGCACAGGGGGCTGGGGATCCCCCAGAGCAAGGGGCAGAAATGTGGGGGCCAAGGAGGTATGAAAGAAAACAGCAATTCGAGCATTCTCAAGAGAGGGAGGCACAGGACATGATCCCTGCAGCTCTGCTCTGTGCCACCCAGTCTCAGAGGTGCAGAGGATTCTTCTGGGGTGGTGTAGGGCTGGAGGCCTGGCGGGCTTTGCTCTCCAGGGCCAGCTGCATGCTCCAGATGCTGAGGGGCCGCATGTAAGCCAGTGAGCGGTAGACCTTCTTCTCACAATAGGCTTCAGGGGTCTGGAAAGCCATGCCCAGTTTCTCCCACACCGTTCGGTAACAGCCCTCTGCTGTGTGGAAGCCCTCCTGCACCAGTCCCTGTGAAAAAAGGCTGCCATTCTGATCTCTGTGGCATGGAGGTGACACATGCCAGCTCACCCCCCCCCCAGCACACCCACTTACCTCCTGGATCATGGTGGCAGCCAGAGCGTAGACGACACCAACCCACACCTCACTGGACTGCACACTGGAGGTGTCAGGCACGCCATCAGGACGCATGCCATTCACAGCACCCATGGTGCCACCTGCAAAGCTCATCACGTTCTTCTCAAAGATGGTTTTCAGTGCACTGACAATGTGGCTCTTGGGAAAGACCTGCATAGAGAGAGTGCCAGCAACTTGGTGACCAGGACCTCCAGGGTGACACTTCTCATTAGGAACAGGTCACTAGCAAGCAGTGTTAAAGTGCGCACCTTAGGAAAACACCAGGAAGAAGGCCTTTTCCCCCCAGAAAAGACAGAAAGGAGAGGCAGACCTTCATACCACCTTTCCTGATGGAGCCTAGTAACTCCTCCACAACTGCATCTCACTCCTGCTTTGGGGCTTGCTTTGGGGACAGGCCAACCACACTCCTCAAACTTGCCCTACTTGAGTTCCCAGTCTGCACTTATGGTCACTGCTGATGTTTGTCAGGTTATTGCCAACTCAGAACCCATCTGAACCTAATCTGCTGGTTAAAACTGCTGTCTCATACCCAGTCATAGCTATTTCATGTAGCTGGTGCAGCAGCTTGCACCATCTACAACTGGCATTACAAAACCCAGAAAAGATGGGACACAGACCAGAAGTGGACAGGAGAATGGGTCAGGGATGCTGGAGGGGAAGGCTGTGATACAGCCAGGGTAGTGACACGGGGGGCACATCCTGCAGCTGAGAAGTGGGAATGTGAATACCACAAGGCTGATAAGAGTACATGTTGGAAATCCTATCAAAAAAGCTGATCATAGAAAATTACCTAAGCAAAGAGGAGATTCAGCTTCTGCACGGTGAAAGAAGAGAAAGTGAACACAGTTTTGAGGAATTTCAGAAGGACTTCAACCCCTTCAGGTTTGCCATTAGGTGGCAATGCAGGGACCGTGTCCCTGACCAAGGGTTGAGGCAAGATGAGATAGCATGAGGATAAAAGGTTGGACTGTGACACGTGGGACACCTTGTGATTTTCTGCTTACGGCAGGAGAGACTTGAGACTTTTACCGCTACCAAGAGGCCTGTGAAAGGTCAGCAGTGCTCACTGAGCAAACAGTTGCTTCAAGAGAATACAGGGGGAAAAACAAGTTATTCAACAAGCCAAAGCCAAGAGCTCACGAGAACTACAAGAACAAACTGAAGCACCATGCTGACTAAGCCCTTGCAAAACAAAACAAAACAAAACCAAAACAACCCAAGCATGAAAATGCCTGCCAGTCAAACAGCAAGGAGGACTGCTTAAAGATGGATAGCCTCTGCATGTAGCTGGAAGTAAATAATGCTTCTCTGTGGTGCTAAAACTAAAGTCATTAAAAGGGCACTGGGACAGGAAATAGGCAGTCTGCTTGGCTGGCCCCCGCATGGGATTGCACTGACTTTCTGTGCACATTTCTGCTGGAAATGTTAAGGAAGTTGCAAGCATGGTGGCATGACACAGGAGCTTGCCAAAGACAGGCAGAGATAACCCAGCAACTTCTGCAGACTCATCAGGGGAAAGGCTGTGCATCACTTTATCTGTGCTAAAGCCAAGCATCTTGATACAGTCATGTTTTCCAGTGCAGATTTGGAGATAAGCAGAAAGGCTGCTTGGGAAGCAGTCTCTTCTCCAGCAAAAGGTTTCAAGGCAGAATTTCTTCAGGACTGAGGTCACCAATTTGTCTTGCTTTGCATTTCATTACTGACCTGCATACACAGCAGGAATGCATTAATGAAGTTACAAGCAGGAGCACTGCCAGCAGGGCAAGGGATCAAAATACACAGAAAAAACTGGATGACCACAGTAAACAGAGTGCTCATCAACGCAGCTTTCAGCAAGCTCAGAGATCACCAGAGAGAGCAGGGGACAAATGACCTTAAGCAACAAAGCCAGACATCAACAAAAGCATAGGCGAGATTTCAGACTGTGCCACATTTACCACTTGCATCTAAAGAAGCTGTTTGAGTATTGCTGCACAGGGCTGGAGGGCACAGCCAGATGCTGTTTCCTCACTAAGTTCCACAGAATTTGGCACACTCTGCTCCCAGGGAAGAAGCTTTCACATATTCCTTCCCACCACAGAGAGTTCTGCTCTGTAGCAGCAGGATCTGACAGCTTCTTTGGTCATAAGTAATCCACAGGAGTGCTCTCTGCTGCCACGCTGTGTTCCAGTACTGAGTTACTGATCACTGTTCTTCCTGCCTCATCACACAGAGCAGCCTTTGGCCAGTTCCTCCTTTGTGAGGGAAGAGCTGTGGGCTTTAGGGCCCCAAATCAATCTCCATGTCCTCCAACACTCATTTAGGCCTTCAAACTGGGCATTAAACAGCATGTGGAAAGTTTCATGCATATTTTCACTGGTTTCTAAGCAAACACCAATTTGCTGAGAACAGAGCCCAGCCGGACCCCTCTTAGCAGCATGCCAGACTTGACCAGAGTTACACACTCTGCTTGCACAGCTCATTTCTGGCCTGATTTCCATTTAGTGCACCGATGTGCAATAAGCCACCTCTACCCAAGTGCTGCTCAGTGCACACCAGCAGCTATCACACAGCTCACACCAGGTGCTTGCTCTGCTGAGCTTTCACAGCCCCCTCCTGCTCACCTCCAGCTCCTTCTGGTCCAGGCCACAAGCTCCCAGGAACCACTGCCCCGCACATTGGTCTGACATGATGCTGCTGGAGGTGCTGCTCCCGCTGCTGTCATAGTTGTAGTACTTTCCTGGAAAAAGCCAGAAATATGGTATACTGATGGCTGCAGCTGGTGTGCTACTCCACCCCTCCTAACCTACCCACCAGCCAGCACGCACCATTCCACAGCAGCCTTTCAAACGACTCCTTGCCCTTCTGCAGGATGGCACCATACTTCTGCCGGGTTTCGGTGTCACCAAGCACCTCTGCTATCTCACACATCATCCGGACAGCTGCCAGCCACAGCCCACCGCAGTATGCACTGCCAGAGCAAAAAGGACAGCCATGCTGGCAATGCTGGACACATTGCACAGTGCTCTGGTGACAGGTGGGGAGCACGTCCCCAGCTCTGAGCTACCTCCCACCATTCAGCCCACAATCCTGGCTTCTCACCTGGCCCCGTTCACTACCCATGCATCGTAGGTCTGGTCGGCGATGCCCCCATTCTCAATAAGCCCATCGTTGTCAGTATCAAACTTCAACTCCGACTCCATTACAGCCTGCAGAAGGCAGGAGGTGGTCATCAAGTATTCCTGCTGTGTCCCTATTCGGATGTCTCCCATCTTCTAAGGACCCTCCCACAGTACCTGGCAGACTGGCCACATGTCCTGCAGGTACACTGCATCATGCGTCAGGTAGTAGTCACGATACACCTGCAGCACAAACTTCAGGTTCAGGTCCTTCCAGTTGGCAGTGTCGTGCATCAGATAGGCATTGACTCGCTGCCATGGCTCATCATCTGCATGAGGGCAGAGAAGATACAGCAGCACAGCAAGCAAAAGCCATCCCCATAAGGTCCCAGAAGTGTCACAATCAAACAGCACCATTTCCACAGCCACCTCCACCGCAAGCAGCTGTCCTGCATCCCTGTGCATTCCTTGCATGCCCCTCACCTGGATCCCCAATATCATGAGGCACCACATTCTTCAGCTTCACCTGGGCTGTACTGCCACACACCAGGTACTGCCGTGGCTGTATGTCCTCGTTCAGCACTGTGACAGCTGGAAGGGTGTGGGGTGAGAGATATTAGAAAAGGCATCAAGCCCAAACCACAGGCATAGATAGGGTAATCAGCACCCTACTGTGCCCTGCAACATACTGGGGGACACCAGTCTGCTCCCAGTCTCTTGCAGCAAGGACATGTCCCAGTGCTGGAGGAGATGCTGAGTGGCATCAGTGGGATGGGGTTTGCCAATCAGAGGTTAGCAAGGAGCTGGAAGGCAATACCAGCCCTTCAGCACCAACACCTATGGCAGAGGCCAATCCCACGGCACCAGCCAAGCAACTCACCGATATCATACTGCAGGCTGATCTGCAGCTTGGGCCACAGCATTACAAGGGCGAAGGATGCATAGAAGTGGACATCATAGGTGTTGTACATACGGTACTCCTGCCCTAGAAGCAGCAGAGGGCCAGTGAGGGAGGGGAGACAGTGATGGACAGGTCTCCCTCCCTGTGCCATGCTTCATCCTGCAGGGGTGTGGAAAGCATCCTCGGAGCAGGTAAAACAGGGAGGGTACACTTGGGACATGGGGTGCATTGAGTCCCAGTGAGTTACCTTCCAGGTAAGCAAACCTCCCATACTCCCGCAGGACAGGGAGGAGGTGGGACAGCTTGGCAGCCCCTGGTCCCTGCAGGTCCTGGGGGAGGCAGTCAGGGGGCAGTTCCAGCCAGATTGTGCCCCCATCCGTCATGAAGTACAGTTCATTGAACAGGGCTGACTTGTACCAGGAGGGCAGCTGACTGCAGGGAAAGGGAAACTCAGCCAGTGACCCGGTCCCACTGTCCCCTGCCCAGTCACTATCCTCATCTACCCCACCTGTCCTCCAGGATGGGCTTCTGCCATGCTTCAATCTTCCTTTCCCACTCCTTGTAGTGTGTCAGGGCATAGTGTGACAGTGCAGGAGCTGCATCTCCATTGCTGCCAAAGAAGCGTGTGTACCGCCTGCCGAGAGGAAGTTTGGGCCAGAACTCAGCTTAGGGGCACTCCAAGGAGCTCCACCAAGCTGTTGCCAAAGCACCTACCTGAGGTGCAATCTCTCCTTGGAGCCAAAGTGAACGCAGGGCATGTCCCACGCCAGGGCCAGCTCCAGTGTCCCATGGCCCCGTGCAGGCACTGTGCAGCTGGTGCACACCGCAGCTGCTGTCAGTTCTCCCTTCTGGGTCTGCTTGCTTTTACCTGCCAGAAAGACAATGAAGAAAGGATTCACAAAGTAACCAAGGAAGACCACAAAGCCTGAGGGATTGCTGCCTCAAAGGAGCAAAGCTTTTTGGTCCTCCTGCAACATGGAATGTACATCTGATGCATTCTGGAGGCAGCACTGCTGTCCATGAGGAACCGCTTTTTGCAACCAGGATAGAATACCTGCCGTGGGAGGAGGGACCAAAGGGGGTTGGAAAAAAAGGGCACGGAAGCAGAGGGAGAAATGAGGCAGTAAAGCCAGCAGGCACGCATGGAATTGCCCTGTCAGCCAGGACAGTGCACTGCCAGCAAAGGCACCAGCACTTCGCAGTGACAGCCATCCTCTCCAGCTTTCAAAAGGATGCTTGAACAGCACCTGCATTTAAAAAATGTCCTCGGGCAACTGCATAATTATATGCCAGTCCTGACATGTGTACCAGGTAAACTCATTAAGGCAACAATTTTCACGGAAGCATAGATCCTATGATAACGTCTAGCATGCTTGAAGGAAAACCACATCCCAGTAGCCTAGAGAGCTCCAAGTGCATCTGCAGACAGCAGAAAGGAGTCTTCATTTTCCTGAAATATTTAGGCAACTGGTAACTGCCCTCATGAAACACTGCAGAGGTCCAGCTCCAGTGTCACAGATCTGTCAGCACTGTTCTATTGGAAGGCAAGCAGGGCAATAGGCACTTGTACAGCCCTACTGCAGCAGCAGGACAGCATGGACTGCAAGGTGTCATCCTGCTGGGAGGCAATGAGTGAGCAGGCAGCTGAAGATGACACAGAAGTATCAAGGAAATTCCAGAGACCTTCAGAAAACCCTCGTGGCAACAAGAGGGCAGCAGGTTACACCGGCTTCAGAGCTCAAGAGCTGCTAAGTGCACCCTAAACAAATGAGAACCAGCTCGGCTGGCAGATCTGGCAGCACAAATCCGGGGAAGGTAGCTGGGCACCACTACAGCCACATAGCAAACCTCAGCCCTTGCTCCTGCCAGGCTTCTGAGACAGCACTCACCAGTGGGGGACTCCAGCTTGCCATCCTGCAGGAGGTCCTGCCACACGTCCCTGCCTGACCCCGCAGGGTCAAAGGCAGTAAGGTGAGTGATGACTGTGCCGGCCTGGGGATAAGGAGAGCATCAGGAAACAGCTCCCATCCCAAAACAGCAGGTGATGCAATCGGAGTACATCTGAAGCTGGAACTTTCTCAGGTGGGCAACGCTACCCACCACCAAACTCACAACCATAAGCTTGGCCTCATGCTGCCCACCAAAACCACCCCCAAGTCTGCTTGCCTGGCATCATGCAAGCCTTACCCACTGCATTACTTGCTGGAACCCCAAAACAGACACCTCCCTGCTCCAGTCCAGCTCCAGGGCTGTCTCCATGTTGGGGACCACCCCACAGCCACCAGGAAATGCACAGCCCCAACTCCAGCTCTCACCTTCTCCCGTGCAGCCACAGCAAAGGTGAAGGGGTTGACGGGCGTACAGTGGTGCAGCAGGACGCCGGCCACCCGCTCCCCGCCGTCCTGCAGGGCAAAGGGCTCATTCCAGTGCCCCCCACTCCCATCCCCCTTTGTGCCCGTGCCGTTCTGCAGGGTGAACATGATGGAGACATCCACAGGCTCGTCACTGCTGTTCTCCACCTCCCAGATGAACACTCCCACCGGCAGGCTGGAGTCCTGTGGGGAAACAACACAAACATAAGAGTAGGAAGTGAGCAGAACACAGTGTCAAAGCACTAGTGGGAGGGGAACAGAGCAGCTGCCAGAGCAGAGCACAAGCAGCAAGGGATGGCTCCTCTCAGCACTAGGTCTGGCTGTGACAAACCCCACAGCAGCTGGCACCGGGAATGGGATCTTAGGACAAAGTTATCAGGCTGGGAAAGAAAATGAACGAGGAGAGAAGACTGGCTGACAGCAGTCATGCCTAAGCAGCACCAGTGCGGCACTCCAGGAGCACTGGGACCATTGCCATAAGACACCACATCACTCCCAGCTCCTTCCTGGTGCTACTGCAGCACCCCAGGGCATAGGCGTGGTGCTTGAGGAACTGTCACCTCCTCACCTTGTAGTCATGGGGAATGACTGGGGAGATTTGGCGGCACGTGAGCACCACGTTCTGCCCTGGCAGCTCGTAGACCATCCAAGCACGGGGGTACAGTGCATGGTAGAAGGCATAGCGGCCACAGTAACCCCAGTTCCAGCCCTGCAGTGCACTGGGTTTCTCCACGGACAGGACCTGCTGATAAACAGTCTGTCCCTTGCGGCGCAGGCACACTGTGAACTGGGAAGAAAAGGAGCACAGGAGAACAGGGTGAGCCCCAGGGCAGGGGTCACGGTGCTGCAGGGGGGCAGGTGACACCGAGCCCTACCTGATCAGCGATGACTGTCTCATAGTGGTACTTCCCAGGGTTCATCTGCCAGCGGCAGAACTCGCCCCGCCAGCCACGAGTGATGGTGCCACCACCGATCCCACCCAGCGGGCAGCCTGGTGAATGCAGAGGTCAGTTCTGCCCTACGCCCCAAGCAGCCCCTTCCTGGCTAGGAGCACCCAAGAGCCAGGAACAGGACAATGCCTCTTGTACCACCCCATGCCCAATCTGGGCTCACCATAGATCTGCTGCAGAGGGACGGCACACAGGAGGTCAATGAAGGCAGATTTCTTCTCAATGCGGGTTTTCTTGTACCACCACTTGAAATACCTACAGGGAAAGCAGGAGGCGTGAGTGCGGGTCGGAGCCAGCACTGCCATCCCTTGTCAGCCCCACAGGGCAGCAGTGCCCATCAGATAAACCCTCACCATGGAGCTGGCCCCAGGCGATGCCCTCTCACCCCACTGCTCACCAGCAGGCTACACTGAGCCCAGCCTGCTGCCCCCAGCATACAGGCAGGATGAAAACACCTGCCCCACCTCAACGGCAGGTAAAGGCTATTCCAACAAATCTGGAGGCAGTAGCAATGCTGCACTCGGCTGTATGAGGACAGCACGGTGAGGTCAGGAGAACCAGCCCATCCTGTGCAGCCGCTGCCACTATCAGCAGCTCCATCACTTTGCTTTGTGGAGGTGCCCTGGAGCAAGGAGCCGGGGGAGCACAGCAGATCCCCACCTTCAGCTTTCCCAGCAGCACAGCGCAGGTGATGAAGATTTTACAACCAGCAGAAAGCCTGCCTGCACTGAGCCACACCAGGTCCAGAAGGCATTGCTTTCTGCTCAGTCGGGCACAGAGATTAAGCCTGCCCAGACAGCTCCCCGTGTGCCCTGTCACCGCAGCCGTGCCGCCGGTGCACCCAGGGTCACCCTGCAGAGAGCTGCAGCAGTGCAAAGTCCCGCACCGCATCCTCCCCCCGCACCGAGGCCACGGCACCGAGCGCGGCACGAGGAAACGGTCAGCGGTGACACAGCCTCGGGCACGTCCCCTGCACCGCGCCGGGCCGCGAGCCCAGTCCTTCCCGGGGACGCACGGCAGCTCTCTCCCGCTGGAAGGAACCTTTGCCCCGCACGCGTCTTGCAGATGGCAGCGGGGCCGCCTCCTCTCCCTGCGCAGAGCCGGCCGCTCCCGCACCCCACCTGCAGCGCGGGGACGCGACCTCCCGGCCCCGGCGGGGTCGATCCCGGTACAGGGAGCCGGGAACGGCGTGCTGACAACAGCCTCCGCTCCGCTCCGCGGCACCCAGCCGGGGTCTGAAGGCTCCGGGGCGGCCCCCCCGCACGGCCACCGCCCCCCTCTCCGTGCCGGCCCATCGCGGCCCCTCCCGCCCCATCCCACCCGCGGCGCAGCCCCCACCCCCCACCGGTGCCCCCGCCCGTACCGCAGCATCAGGCCGACATGCCGCAGGACGTCGCGGAACGGCACGTCGCCGGCTCCGTAGGGCTGCCGTTGCTCCGGGAAGCGGTGCGCCAGGCACAGCCGCCAACCGGCGGTCTCCACGCCGCGGCCCCGCGCCGACCCCTCGTAGCACTGCATCAGCGGCCCCGCGTCCGCCATGGCCTCAGCCCGGCGCCGCCACGGCCTTGTCCGGACACCCCCCGCCGCCACCGGCGCCGCCGCGCCCCGCACGCGCCCTCTTCACCGCCCGCCGCCCCGCCCCGCCCCGCCGGTCCCGCCCCGCCCACACCCGCGGGGCACGGCGCCCGCGCCTCCGGAAAGCCGGGCGGCCGAGCCGAGCGGTGCCGAAAGTTGCCGAGTGGGTTCGAGCGGCGCTAGTGCGGCGCCGAGTGCACCCGAGCCTGCCCGAGTCGTCCCGAGAGTTCCCGAAAGCTGCCGAGCGGCGGCCGAGTGCGGCCGAGCAGCCTCTGAGGAGAAGGCGGCCCTGCGGCGGCGCGGAGGGGAGAGGGGATTCGGGGCGGTGAGTGGGGAGTGGAGGCGGCGGTGCGTGGTCGTGTGCGGACCTGGGGATGCTCCTGGCCCCTCGCGGGGGTTTGCGGGTGGGTGCTACGGCTGGGGCTGCCCCTCAGGCCTAGGGGAGGAGCGAGGCCGTCCCTGGGCCTCCTCTGTGCGTGTGTGTATGTGTGGGCCTGGCTCTGACACCCCCTGCGTGGTTACGTGCTTCCAGCTCTGCTCACGTCCGCCGCTCTCTCTGGCAGATCCTGTCCCAGCCATGATCGAGGTGGTGGCCAAGCTGGGCCGCGGGCCCGTGTTCCTGGCTGGGGAGATGCTGGAGTGTGTTATCACCTTCACCAACCCCTTGTCGGCCTCCTCCACGTCCGCCAGCAGGTATGGAAGTGCTGGGGCTGCCTCCAGGTGTGCTGCAGCAGCGCCTATGGGGCAGCGGTGCCAGCTCAGCCCCTGGTGACTTCCCTGCCCGAGGTGTTCTCTGATGGAGCTTTGTGCCATCCCTGTTTTAGGGCAGAAACAGCTCATCATTCTGGTTTTCTGCCCCCAAGAAAGAGTTTGGGAAGAAGTATGCAGGTAGAGATGCTGGGAGAGGTGCACTAAGTGCCCCTCGAGTGAGCCCTCAGCAGCAGTGTTGCTGGCAGAAAATGAAGCTCAACTGGTTATTGGAGTAGGATATCTTGTTACACCAGAGTGAGTCTTGCAAGGTAATGTCCAGGCAGCGTCATTATTTCCAGCATTTATGGTAGGAGTTCTGCCTGGCAGTGCAGTGATGTACCTGTGTGATCCCCATCTCCAGAACGAGCAGGCAGAGGGGCAAGTGCTAGCCAGAGGGAAGGACAGGCAGTCTTCAGCATTTTCTGTGACCCTGATGCTGGGCACTGCCTCACTTCTTGTCATGGCTATGCCAAAGTAGCCTTTGAGGAAAGATGACAGGATAGCTGCTTCCTACGTTGGATAACAGGGAGTGACTCACCCAAAGGCTCTGTGTCAACTGTGTGTGTGGCCTTGTCTCACTTCTCAGGGGTGGAGATGGCTTTCCTATCCTGGGTCCTTCCTGGGAAGTGTTTCCTGCCCCATCAAGTCGAGAACTTTTGCATCATCACCAGTATGACTTTCAGAGATTACTTTTGATGGAACCACTTCCAGTGCTCACAGCAGCAAAGTAGTGTATTGTATTAACACCATAGGACATTTTTTAAATTGACTTCCTTAACTTTCCATTGATTCTTCTATGTTCCTCTTGCCTGTTGAATGTATTAACCCGTATTTCAAGCAGAGGAACAGAGATTAGGGACAGTAAGTAAATGTCAGAGAGCAAATCTAGTTGTGAAGTGTGAGGTGTTCATTAAAGTAAGCTGTTCTGGTCAAAACTGCATGGATTGCAGCCATTGCAGAAGAGCCATAGGGAGAAGTGAGGGAAAGGAGAGGTGAGCTCAGCTCCAGTGTGGGGTCTGTTTGTGTCCTGACAGCTGAACAAACAAGGTCTGCTGGTAGGAGTGAACATGCAAATTTTGTTTGCATGTCTGGTTAAAGACTGAAAACACAATGGCACGTTTTTGGGCAATGCTAAAAATAAACGAAAAATATTAAAAATAACATGTTTAAAGGTACTGTAATCATGCTAATCTGGCATAAAATTATTAATCATTGTCTCTTGTGCAAGAATATTTCTCTGCCTCCACGTAGCAGATATCATATGAAGGAAAACCCTAGCGCAGTCCTTAAAAAAAGCCATGCTGGTGCTTCTGAAGAATTGCAGCTTGTAGGGTTAGAGGTAACTGGGCAGAGTATCCAGTGCACATCCAGGTGAAGTACATAGGATCAAATAGCGCATAATTAGCTGAATGAATGCAGCAGACCTTCTCTGGTTCACTTGTACGTTTATCTGGTCTGATTAGTCTCACTGAGACACCTCCATGTGCTACAGAGGTTCCCCATACCACCTGAATTTCTGTATCAGTGCTTACTAATCAGATTGCGATGCTGGATAACAGGGGAGGAACCAGACACTGCCTACATTCACAAGACCACTACTGAAGTAAAAACAGATAAGGGCTTTGGGAACTGGAAGGTGTCAGTGTGCCAATAGTGTGACTTGCAAAAGGGTTCTGAGGGAAAGAGGGCTGCTGGGAGGGAGTGTGTGCAAGGGCAGCTGAATCTAGTGGGCAGATATTACTTCTTTCTGGTTTAATTTGAATCCGTACACTTCTGTGATTGTTTTTTCACCACACACACCTCAGAGTGCTGCTGCATGTCAGTTCTGGCTTGGGATTTGGCTTTTTGGTGGCTAAATGTCCTCCATTAGGAGTGGGCTATTCATGACAACTGAACAAAAATTGTTTCTGAATAAGAGTTACAGAACCAGGCCTTGGGTGATACTGCTGTCAACAGCTGTTATCCAGCTGTGGTGGAAGGGGCTTCAGGTCAGCACCCCAACTCAAGTATGCCCTGGAACCGTGTTTGGAGGGGGGCTTTAGGGATGGTTTATGACAGTAAAGCAAGGCCTTCTTCCTTCCAGAAAAGCAGTCGCCCATAGAGAAAGACGAGAAGAGCTGCTATTTTCCTGATTCGTGCACACTACAGTCCAGATTAAAGTGTGGAAATGAGTGTTGCTTTTCTTTGTTCTCAGTGAGATGCTGGCGTGGGCCAGTGCCCAGATCCATTGCCAGTTTCATGCCAGTGAGAACCGGGTAGTGCTTCCTCCATCTGATGGCAGCAAGCCTGACGTACAGGCAGAGAACGAGACGGTCTTTGTCCCCAACAGAGGTGAGTGTTCCTCACAGGTGGTGGAAGTGACAGCAGAGTGAGCAGGCATCACACAGACTCTGGCATGTGTCAGAGGACTGCATGGGCAGGGAGGAGGATTGCAATCGGGAAGTCCCTGTCGCTTTTCTTGGGAAATACCCTGGTGCATGGCTGCTGCAGGACCTCATTAATGCTGAGATCATAGTGGTGCTAGCTTGGAGTAAGATGTCAAGGTTGTCAGTCCAGCTATCCCAGGAATGTTGCATGGTCTGACCAGGATGTGAGATATTTCCTCATCGGCCCTTTTTCTTCCCCATTCCTCCCTATGGAAGTAAGGCATGACTGAACCTGCCACATTAAGTACCCCCTTGGCAGCCCAAGGCTGGCCAGGGGCAGCTCTTACATGTTCTTTGTCTCTTCCAGGAGAGCGGGGTCAGTGTATCCTGTCCACACCACCAAAGATTCTATTCTGTGACCTGCGACTGGATCCTGGGGAGTCTAAATCCTGTGAGTTCTGTCTTCCCTTCAAAACATTCACCTCCAGGGAGCCCCATGCTCGAGGTGGCTTTGCAGACCTGAGTGCTGCAAGTAGTAGATCCTGGTACTCACAGAAGGCAAGTGATGGGAGGATCCTTGCTGCATTGTCCAGAGGCTAGAGAATTGCTCCTTGCTGCATCGTCCAGAGTTTGTTCTCTATATGTATTGCATTGTCCCTCAATTTTGCCTTTGGCCTGTGCCTCCACCACAGGTCCATTGTATATCTTCAAGGCATGAAAAGTTTTGAAATACCTGTCTGCAGCTGTAGGAACACCTGTGTTTCCCTGCCTTTGTTTCTTCAGCCAGAATGAA
The DNA here is from genome assembly GCF_039878825.1 of Excalfactoria chinensis. NCBI lineage: Eukaryota > Metazoa > Chordata > Aves > Galliformes > Phasianidae > Excalfactoria > Excalfactoria chinensis. The sequence goes on along the minus strand of NC_092857.1, from coordinate 8,866,729 downwards.
GCAGTCTGGTAATTTAGGCTGGCATCTGCCAAAGCTGTGTGCTTCCTCTTCAGGTTGCGCCTGTCCTGGAGACAATTCTACTTGTTCTAGTTTTTCTGACCTTTCTACCCTAAAAGCAAGCACTTCTCATCTTCTCTGGCTCAGAACTCTCTGTGTCACCAAAGCCCACAGTCTTCTTCCAGCAGGTCTCCTTTAAGCTCTCCTTTATCACTGCTTTCCCTTTTGCTGTTCAAAATAAATGAGCAGCATCTGCTTTTCCTAGTCCCAGGCAATGTCTTGTCTGAGAGCCCTCTACCTGAACAGTCAGCTATGCTATTGTCCTTTGGTTGGTGGATAGTGACCCAGCTTGTCACTTCAGATCTCTGTGTTCCAGCAGCCTGTGGTGCAGCAGCAATAGCATCAGGCACTGTAGGGGCTGCGTGTGTGTGTCCCTCAGGTTGTCCCAGCAGAAATGTGGTTGGAATGGGTGATGGATACCCCTCATGTCACAGAGTGAGGAAGCCTGGTGGAGGGACTGTGATGGAGCTTTCAGCAGAGCTGCAAGTTAAAGCAAGAAGCTGAGGGCTCTGCCATGCTAGTTTTGAAGTTGGCAGTTCTCGCCTTTCTTTGTAGAACCTAGCTTGGATAGGTGATTAATGGGTTGAGACAGCGCGCTCTGGAGCTTGACTGTAAAGTCTGTTATTCAGAAACATTTTGTTACACTCTTACTGATGTACAACAGCACACAGGTGAAAGCAGCTGGCTCTGCAGCATTGCATCCAAAGGTGAATGTGTTTACTGAAAGCCAGGGAGGAGGAGGAGGCAAACATCTCAGGTGGCCTGAGGCTCGCCTGGGTTCTCCTCTACTCCTTGCTGCTGGCCTATGTGGAGTTGGAGCATCCTTTCTCCCATGCATGGAGAGCTCTTTTTCCCGCAGCAGCTTGGGCAGGCTAAGCAGGCTCTAGGAGAGCAGAACAGTGATGACGGTCCAACCTCTAGGTGGCTGGGATGGATTGAGGGGATTTACTTGAGTACTGGCATGGCAGGCAGAAGCTTTTGAGCCTACGGCTATGCCAGCGGTCCCTCTGAGTGGAGGTGTATGTTTGCATTCACCACTGTTGAGTGACAGTAGCATAAGCACAAGCAATCTTATGTTTGGCCACAGACACAGCTCCACAGGAAGAACGCAGACTCTTCAGCACCTTGAGACTCCTTGTCTCAGGGCTGCATGTGGTACACACGTTTCTTGCATGTGCCATGTGTGATGCTGCTGTGTGTCAGTCTGGACCCTGCAGCACCCAAACCCTGTTTCACAGCTCCAATTCTACCAAGCTGCTCACACCAATCTCACTGGTCTGCAGTGCTGCTCCCCTCACACAAGATTACAGCTGGCACTCTTGCAGATTGTTCCTGGGGGCTCCTGCCAGCTCCATGGAGGCAGAGTTAAGGCTGTGTGGGTGTGTATCTTAATTCTTCATTTCCTGTTTTTCAGAAGTTTTGAGTTTTGCTACACAGTTTGGAAAGGCAGAAAGAAACCAAGCAATTTTAGTTCTGCTTCAGCAAAGTACTGTATTAATAAACCATAGCCAGAGCTGGCACTTATAGTTGAGGTTGTGTGAGGCTGTTGTTTGATAAAAGGCCTCAGTTCAGTTTCAGTTGCCTATGAGCTTCTTCCCCAATAACTTCCTCATGTTGTGGTGCCTATACGTTAAAGTTGACTCACCTCCCATCAGTTTGACGCACTGCCCAGACTGAGCTCCTTAAATTTGTCGATGTTAAACATTTTCTTAAGCCCTCAAGTCATTTCTGTGGCTATTTCTGCCTCCCCTCTGGTGCTGCCGTGCCTCTAAATATTTGGTAGATCATAGGGAGAGGAGGAAATGGAGGCTGCCTCAATGCAAGCCAGGAGCCCAGCCAGAGGGTACAGGAGGAGGGTCAGGGAAGCATCTGCAGTGCCAGGAATGCACTTCCTCCCGGGGCCTGTCAGGAAGCTGGTGCTTCCTGAGTCTCAGCATTCCGACACCAGGCAGCAGATGCTGCACATTGTCCGTTTTCTGCCCCAGACGTGGTGGTCTCTGCTCAGGTTGTCCTTGCTAGGCACAGAGACCCTTGTGAGCATTTTTGTTTAACCTGCTGCAGGAGTTCGCAGCAGTCTGCTGCAATGCTTTTGAACCTTCCTTGGAAATACCTGATTTTCCTCTCTGTCAAGACTGTTCTCAGCTTAATTTGCACCTCAGTCCAGTGGGACTGCCTTTTGTTTTTGTGTGTAAGAGTCTGTGGCTTCTGGTCACCAGCGTGAGCTTTTTTGTCTGTCCAGTCCTCTTTTTTAAATCCAGAAGTTATATTTTAAATGTAATTCTAGCTTTTAATCTAAGCCTCAAAGTTTAGGATGTGCCAGACTTGGGGAAGGATCTGTGGTTTAACTGCAGGATGCTGCCCTTCCTCTGGCAGGGTATATCTGCATCACGGTGGGCAAGCCAGAGATGGAGATGGTCCACAGTCCTCTGTTTGTGTCTCTCTTAAACACTGAGCAGTTTGGGAAAGCTGCAGAAGTGTTCATGCCACATTAAGAAGCACTGGGATTTATGTGGTGAACATGGATGGGGCTTTGAGAGGTCTGAATATGGTGCAAAGCCAGGCCCTGGCATCTGAGAGATCTCAGAGGTTTTGTGGTCCAAGTCATCAGTCTGCAGAGGGGGATTACTCCACAGCTTGTTGTGAAGATCTCTTAATTGTTTCTTGGCCATTTAGCCCCAAGTGCTGGTAAGCTTCAGAGAAAAAACACAGGAAGAAGCTAATTTACTTTTTTTTTCCCCCATGAGTTTGGGGCTTGTGTAAAGTGAATATCAAAAGAGGAATGAAGTATCGATCACATCTCTGTGCCTTCAGTATTATCTGTGCATAGATGAGGCAGAGCCCTAAGGAAAGCATAACATGTGACTGCTTCTTCAAAGCGTCATATTTATGTGGTGTACAAAGGCAAATTCAGGTTGAACTCGTGATGAGTAAGTTCAGCTCTCATATGCTTGTGTTCCTGGATTCTACATCTTTCACATTCTTTTGAGGCAAAATTTGTGTGTGTGGTTGTATGTGCTGGAAGCGATGTCTGGATGATGGCGCGTGATGTGAGGTGAGAAGCAGTGCACTGCTGCAGGAAGCCAAGGATGTGCTTGACCCACTTGGGGAGAGGAGATAGGGGGAAACATCATGCTCTGCCCCTACCCCTGCCTCTGTTCCTGACTATCAGTACAGGGAGTCAGCACGCAGCATTTCCAGGAGCTTCCTTGCAAAGCAGTCCTTTCTGTGCTTGTTGCAGATTCCTACTGCGAGACGCTGCCCATAGATGGTCCTCCCTCTTTCCGGGGACAGTCAGTGAAGTATGTATACAAGCTGACCATTGGCTGCCAGCGGGTCAACTCCCCCATCAAACTCCTGCGTGTGCCCTTCCGTGTCCTTGTGTTGCATGGTAAGGCTGTGCTCTGCCCTCTCCTCAGGTGCAGGCTGGTCTGCAGCACGCCCCGCTGACTCTTGCCTTCTTCACAGGCCTCAAGGATTACCAGTGCCCACAGGATGAAGCTGTTGCACCCTCTAACCCCTTCCTGGAAGAGGAGGAGGGCTTGAAGAAAGACTCTCGCCTGGCAGACCTGGCGACAGAGCTGCTCATGGCAGCCACCTCCCGACGCAGCCTGCGTAGGTCACTTCTGCTCAAAAGTGCTGTCCTGACCTACATGTGAAGCAGGAATGCCTGCAGGCCTGCCCTCTTCCCAGCTCAGTGCTTGCTGTGAAAGTCTCTTGCTGGCACAGTCTGGGACTGTAGTGCAGCTCTATGAGGTCCTGCTTTGAATCAGAATTTCCCACAAACTCTTCCCTGCCAATCTCAGTAAGAGACCCTCTCCCCAGCATATTGCAGCCAGCATGTGGTTTTCTGTTACTTGCTGCAAACCTTTCCTAGAAGGAATGCCTGTCCTTCATCAAGGAGGTGCTGAAGGCCAGGTTGGATGAAGCCTTGGTAAGCATGATCTAGTGGATGGCAATCCTTCCCATGGCAGGAGGTGTGAAACTGTTTGGTCTTTAAGGTCCTTTCCAACTCAGGCCATACTGTGATCTTATGGTTCCCAAGCAGGCAAGCTGTGTGTGTTAAGCTCTTTGAGTAATACAGTCTACAGTGTTAAGCAGAGCCTTGTCATGCCCCAGCCCTGTTCCTCTCTCTGTTTTCTACTTAGACTTGTACAATATCAGCAACACACGTGGGAAGGTGGGGACGTTCTGTATCTTCAAGACTGTGTATAAGATTGGAGAGGATGTCATTGGGACCTTTAACTTCTCAGAAGGAGACATTCCATGCCTACAGGTTAGTGCTGACTTCATTACACTGTGTGGAAAGGCAGGTGGTTTGGTTGGGAGAGTGGGAGAAAGGGTTGGAGTGGCAGTGAGCCGCTGTGGGATTTCTGGTGTGACCTCAGTGGGACACAGCTGAGGTTCCTTCGGGGTGCTGGGTGGGACAGGCTCTGGTTCTGAGTGCTGTTGGGAAACAGACCCCAGGACCAAGCAAGCAAGTAAGCATGAGCTTTCTTCTGATTGCTTTTCAGTTTTCAGTGAGTCTGCAGACAGAAGAAAGCATCCAGGAGGAGTTCCAGAGGCGACGGGGACAGCCTGTCTCCTTCAGCACACATGCCCGCCATCAGGAGGCCTGCCTGCACACAGCCCAGAGCAGTTTCAACCTGCCAATCCCACTGAGCTCAACTCCGGGATTCACCACCAACATCGGTTAGTGACCCTGATTGTCCCCATGGAAGGGGCAAGGTGTCCCCAGCCCTGCCTTTGTGGCTCATTATCTGCTGGCAAACTCTCTGCAGGGCTGTATCGTGTAGGAGGGAGCTGGCCATGCATGAGTGGGAATGTTTGCTTGTCCCCTTGCCAAGACAGCCGACACTGAGACAGTTGTTGTCCCTTGTGGTGTTGGCTGCTAATCTGCCTCTTGCCCACAGTGACCCTGAAGTGGAGGCTGCACTTCGAGTTCGTGACTTCTGGGGAGTCAGCAAGGACCTGCATGGTTCGTGGGAGCCAGTCAGAGGCCGTCACCTGGACTGGGGTGGAGCAGATTGAAGTGGACACTTTCAGCTGGGACTTACCCATCAAAGTTCTTCCCACAAACCCCATCCTGGCCTCCTACGTATCTCAGTTCTCTAGTGCCAACTCCATCACCATCTGAAGTGGAGAGAGCCAGTGAGAACCCACAGTGCTGAAGGGATTGGCTGGCAGGACCGCAACCAATGTGCAGCAGAGTGCACACCCCGGGACTCCTCAGGTTCGTTTGCAGCTTATGGGTGGGCACTGGACAGGTTTGTCCTGCCTGTGGGCAGAGGAGCATTGTGCATGCTGCCATGCTCTGTGCCATGGCTTTCAGTTGGGGGCCTGACCTTTTGTGCCTATGTGAGCCTGAGTCGCAGCCCTCAGCTGCAACAAGATCTGCTTCCCGGGGAAGGGCCTTGTATGTGCCTTTACCCCATGACAAAGCTTCCAAGAGAGAAGGGCACACCTCAGGGATCCTGGAGCTTTTCAGAGAAGCATCATGCTGGCTTTGCATTAAGATCGTGGCAGGCCAGTCTTGTTCTGCCAGCTTATGCTGGGCTGGATGTGGCCGAATGCTGTGGCATCTCCAGATGGAGTAAGGTGGCAGCAGCATAGTGGTGATCCAAAGCTGCGAAATAGTGAGCACCTGGGCTATTCTTTCCTTCTGCTCTTGTGTTCAAAGGCATCCTGCTGGTCTTGGGATCCTTGAGGAGCTGAAGTGAATGCACACTGGGCATTCAGGAGCTGGAACAGAGGTCTCTCTGCTCAACAGCCAGCTCTGCATTTCTACCAGATCTTTCATAGTTTTTCTTTTTGCATAGAAATCTAATAAACACTAGAAAATGCAAAATACAGTCTTAAAAAGACCATTATTCCTGCACCCTTTCTGGGGGACAGGCAGCGTAAGCATTCAGTAGACACTGACAGGAGACCACTTTGTTTAATACCTTTATTGCAAGAACAGAAACATCTACACGAGGCTCCGTACAGCACAGGCATGGCACCAGCCGGGGCAGGCTGTCAGGGCAGCCAGCTCTACGCTCGCACAGATAGGTTGCTTCAGCATTCTGAACACCAGCAGGGCACCCAGCTTCTTGCAGCTGGAATTGGGACAGCTTGCACAGGGGCCAGGCTCCTCCTGGGGACAGCGGTTTTCCCCACATGCCCAGTGTTCTGCCTACCCAGGGCTGGCTCAGTTGTAGTGTTGCCCAAGGCTGGCACACAGAGCTCTGATCACAGGAGCTGTGGGAGCGTGGATGTTAGTGGTTCAAGAAGCAGGTTACACTTCTTGCACTCAGGGGCAGAGAAGGGACTAGCCAGAGCACAAGTCATGCTTCAGGACCGCTATGCTTCCCACTAAGATGCCAGTGGCTGCAGACAAAGGAACTGGGGTCTTGGTGGGAGCTGCTTAGCTTGCAGCTGGTTGTGGTGTAATTTGGTCCTGTGGCCCTCTCCATGAGCTGGAAATTCCCTGTGTACCTTGATAGACATCCCTTGGGATCTGCATTCCCCCAAACAATAACAGCTCAGGGCCCTTCGGTCCCACTGGGGACTTGTGTGCCCTGGCCCACCGCTCATCTTGAGAGCGATGCCGTGTTGGGGAAGGGGCCCCAGCTGAGTTCGGGAAGCTGAAGGCAAAAGCAAAGGTGTACTGTGGCAGCGCTAGGGTGTAAATGTTAGCTCAGTACAATAGTGCATAGATAGTGGTTTCCCTGGAAGGTGGCTGCAGTGATGTCTACAGGATGGGGCAGGTCTGGAGCATGCAGGAGGTGTGCTCTGGGGGAGTGGGGGCTGACAGCAAGGCCGTGCACTCTATCTGCTAAGCCCTGCATCCAGCACCTTGTTCAGTGGCTCAGGGGTGCCGGCTGAGCCCCACTCGTGCTCCACGCTCTTCACACACGGCAGGCTGGGGTTGGCCTTCTGCACCACCGAGATCTGGCAGGTCTGCTTGTCATAGTGGGCCTCGCACCAGTCGGGGAAGTCAATGGGGTGCTGGGTGCTGCAGGAGAAGGCACAGTGCTGTCAGCTCCTCTGGCTGGTACCAGGGAGCAGCACACATATTTCCCAGGCCAGCTCCTGAATGTCTGATGTTCACAGAACCCTCTGTCGCACCTCTTGCCTCACTATTATTCCTTGCTTCCCGCATCCCCTGATTTAGTGCCTGATTTAGTGGTTGGCAACTCTGCCCATGGCTGGAACACAGTTATATTTATGGTCCCTTCCAACCCAAGCACCCAAGCCCTTCTATGATTCTATGATCCCCAAGACTCTACTGGTTGTTCCATAGCAGGTGCCACCGCCAGCCCTACTGCTGCCCATCCCCAGCATCCCTCACTTACGTTTCGCAGCATCCAACGCCGATGGGGTGCAGGCAGGTGCACAGCAGGCAGTTGGTGCTCAGCCACGACTCACCAAGGGAGAACTGCTTCCCCTCATACTCGCAGGGAGCTGCAAAGAAAATAGTGGCAATAAGCTTGAGAGTGTGCAGGAGCCCCACTGGCATCCCTCTGCCAAGAAAGGAAACAGGGATATCACTGCTTTGCCTCCTCCCTGCGACATGGGAAATGGTTGGTGGCCTCTCTTCCTGCCACCTGGGCGGGTTTGGGAAGCCCAAGTAGACACAAAGGGAGATGCTCTCATCCATCCTGGTGACTCGGGTCACATCCAGTGTCACTTTGGATTTCAGCATCTCTCCACCCCTGGAAGGACAGGAGGGCAGCCCTCCTCCCTGTGCTACTGGTCCTGCATATTGGCCACGGCCAGGCTCCTGCCAGGAGCTCTTCATGGCCCAGCAAGCTGTTTCTCAGCCAGAACCCTGGGGAGCTGTTCTGTGGTTTATAGACTGCTCCTTCCAGTCATCACTGGCCCACAATTGCGCTCCCAGGCTCAGCACAGCCTGCGTTCCTCTTTGCTACTGAGCTGAGCCCAGCTGCCGTGGGGAAAGCCAAGGCATTCTCCCAGCATCTACATCCTCCCAACTCACCTCCCTGCTTACCTTTAGCCTGGAAGTAGCATTTGGCCTGGGAGCCTGGCAGCTGAAGGAAGAGGGAGAGAAGGAGGCAGAGCCTGCCCCAGGTGCACGCCGTCTTTTGCGCTCTCAGGGCCATCGTTGAGCTGGGCTCTTAGCAGTCCTGCCGAGTTGCTTTTCTTCTCTCTTTCCTTTGCTTCTTTCCCTTCTCTCTCTCTTTCTCTCTCTCTCTCTCTCTCTCTCTGCCTTTTTAATGCTCTTCCCCTGATCCCAACAAGAGATATTTATAAAGTTCAGCTTTACGACCCTGGCCACCAGCTGTGCCCCACTGGAAAAGTTGTAAAACTCATTTCCTGATTTGAAAGGCATGAAAACAAGAGGTAGGATCAAGATTTTTAACAAGCTGTGAAAAGCTGATTCATGCCCTCCAGAAATGTCTCCAGTTGGAAGCCCCTGTGGGTGCAGAGCTCAGTGGCAAGGGGAGATCCAAAGGTCCCCGGTGGGGTTGCCCTCGGCACAGTGCTGGGCAGCCCTGGCTCCCAACCAGGGGGCAGCTCCAGACACCCCCTCTGTCATGCTACATCATGGCAAGGTGTCCAAGCATCCCACTGTGTGTAGCGGGACAGGCACCACATTGACAGCTGGTGCTCCCCTGGTGAGTGCCGAAGTGCTCAGGTCCAGCTCACGGGATAAGTTCCCCCTTCAATAAGCCTCTAGCAAAGGCTGAGGGTGAGAGCTGGTCTCCCTGGGCAGGGCAGGTGGTTCCCAGTGACACAGGGCCCTGTATGTTCATGATGGCCCTTAGGCTCAGCTTGGTGGTACCAGTGTGAGTGTGGGGCTGTGCCACCTGCAGCAGCTGTGGGTGACAGAGGTGAGCAATTCCTTCCAGAAGCTGGGCAACTGCAAAAGCAGGGTCGTGACAAGAGAGGTGAAATCAGGTGGATTTGGACAACAAGTGACCTGAGAAGGGAACAAAGGGCTTGGCTGGGGGTATGTTCCTGAGGTCTGCCACAGTCCCTTTGCCTGCACCGACTGTCTGCAAATCGCAGGACTCAGTTACCTGCAGTCAAAGGGAGAGGATGGAAGATGTGGGCAATAGCAGGGCACTGGGAATGGTGACTGCCCAGAGGGGTTCGTTGCCCTCTGCAGAAGGTGCTGCTGCAGCAGGGAGCAAGGCCACGGTCCTGTCCTGCTGGCAGCTGCAGCAGCAGCAGCATGCATGGGTCATCTGCCCAATGTTAAGCTGCCTTGTTTGGGATAGGTTTACACCCTGACGCGTGAGGCTTAATATCCCTTCCAGAATTTGTGTTGGCATCCACTGTTATAGCTGGATATTTCTGTTATCCGCATAGATGTCCAATCCCTCCTTGAATCCCACTAACTTTTGGCCTGAGCGTTTTCCTGTGGCAGCCTAATTAATCAGGGAATGAAAAAACAAAGCAAAAAACAAAAAACCTGCTTCCTTCTATCCGCTTTGGATTCACCACTCTCAGGTTTCAAGGCACATCCCTCTGTAGACACAAGTCCCCACATGGCCCGGCGTCCCCTGGCCCCCTGCTGCCACCCTGCATCTCTCCATTAAACCACTGCATTGGCCAAATGGGTGGAAGGAAGGGCCTGTTTCTAGAGAGAAATCCCAAATCAAGGGGGGAAAAAAAATGGGGAGGTACAGGGCTGCACATGTGATGGGCTGGAAGAGGTGGTAATAAATCAGATGAGTTTGGGGTACCCGTGGATAAACCGCAGCCTGTGGGCTGTGGGCAGGGACGGGGGAGTGTATCAGTGACAAATGAAAATCGCCCTCTGGAGCAGAGTTGTTACTATATAAGGAGGATAAAAGTCTCCTTCGCCGGGGCGGTAAATGAATATTTCTATTGTGTGTTTGGAAAAAGGAGTCTAGCATGCTAGCAACCAGGATGAACTAATCCGTCTTCGTTTCATCACCGAGCAGAGAAAACGTTAAACAAAAGTTGTGTTTTCATCTGGAGGCCCTGATGGGCTCACAGAGGGACACCAGAAATATGGGGAGCAGGTAGCTGTGTGGTGGCCCAGCTCCTACAGCTGGGGATCCAGGCTCTGAGGGCAGTGGATGGGGATGGATAGAGCGCTCAGAAGCTGCAGTTTGGGTAGTGGGATGCAGTGGTGTGGTGCAACCCTGCTCTGTCCCTGAGGGGACGCGGGGTGGCCGGTTCTGGTGTTTGCCATCAGCCTTGAGCCTCCCAGGACACTGCAGGAGGAGGTGACATCTGTGTCTCAACATCCTGCCCATGCTGGTGCAGCTCGATGCCTGCGCATAGTGCTCGGTGCTGGGAAGGGGACCCCATTGCCAGGAGCAGCCGGAGGTGGGCAATGGGATGGGGTGGCAACAGCCCAGCCCAGCCTCACAGGAGGTACGTGGGTCATAAAAGATGATGGACAAGTTGCCATCGGCAGGATCCAGGAGTGTTATAAAACCTGAATCTCCTGAGCCTTCAGCTCAGGCTGCAGCTGCAGAGCAGGAAGCAAACAGGATCCCGGCTGGCATTGTGAAAGCAAACACCATAAATCCAAGGAAGTGCTGCGATTGCTGTTTTAGGCACTGGGGAGCTTGGCTCCTGCTCCCCACAAGCGCTTTATTTTCTCTACAAACAGCAAAAAAGAAAAAAAAAAGAAAAAAAAAAAAAAGCCTGACCCAACTTATTGCTGGGCCCAGCTGGGTCAGTGTCAGTCTGGTTCCTGCAGGACTGAAGCAACTGCAGCTGCTGATCCAGAAAGGGGACAAAGTGGAGGAGACATGATCAATACCTCGATGTCACATTATTCACAGGCTGCCTAGGGCTGGTGTTCAGGCTGGGCCCTGTTCTCCAGGACACCTTGCACTGCACACTGAGCCCCCCAGCATGCTCCCAGGCAGACTGTGATGCTCCTTGGTGCCCCCAGTGCTCCACTGCCTCTCTTTCATGGTCTCATGTTCTCTTGCTCACCCTCATGCTTCATGCCTCTTTGTGATGGTCTATCTTCCTCCCTTGCGGTCCATCCTTGTCCTCACATTCCATTCTTGTTCTCATTGTCCATTCTTCTCCATCATGGTCCATCCTTTTTCAACACTGTGGTCCACCCCCCTCCGTCATGCTCACTCTTACAGCCCATTCCTCTTCAATATGCTCCATCTCTCTTTCACGTGCTCCATTCCTCTCCCACACGGTCCATGCTCTCCATCATGCTCCATTCCTTGTCCTCTTGCTTCATCTCTCTCCAGCAAGCTCCATTCCTCTGCACCATGGTCCATCCCTCTCCAGCATGCTCCATCCCTTTCTCCCATGCCCCCTCCAGCCTGTTTATTCCAGTGGTGGCTGCACGCATCCCTGGTTCTCCTTTGCCACAGTTGCCCACAGAGAGGAGATACTTGTCCCTCTGCAGCCCCACTGTGTCTGTGCCACCCCATCCAGCATCACACCCTGGAGACACCATCTCCTCCCACAGTGCTCCCACCCTACAGCTGCTGTCACCCTACCCTGCCTGGGGCCACGTTCCAGCACCAAGGGGTACCTCGGTGTGCCCCACTGCTGCCCTCAGCCACTTTTCCTAAGAAGCGTGATGGGACGGTGTGCAGCGTTTGGGAAAACAGGCCTTGGCACCCACCAGCCAACCCAGGAAAATAATAACATCCGGGTGGGCAGCGGTGCCGTGAGTGCGAGAGAGTGGCACTCCATAAATCCCCCGGAGCAGGTGCTTTGTAGTCGGCACAAGGAAATGAGCACATTATTCATCTCGGCTTAAACCTCTAAACGCTTCCTGTCCTGTGATTCAGAAATAACCCTGGGAGATCAGTCCTGGGCTGCGCGGGAGCTGCGCTATCCAAGAAAGTGCCACGAGCCTGCCAGGCCTGGGGCCAAGTGAGGATGGGTGCCTGCAGCAGAGAAAGAGGCACGGGGATGCATGCACTGCAGTGACACCACTGGAACTGTGGCACCAATGGGGCCAATGGCTTCAAAGAGGCTGGTGGCACTAATGTGACTGATGGCACCAACAGTGCTGGTGGCACCAATATGGCTAGTAGCATCACAGCGGCTGGTGGTGCCACAACAGGTGGCATCAATGAGGCTGGTGGCCCCAACAGGGTTGGTGGCACCGATGGGGCTGGTAGCTCCAATAAGGCTGGTAGCACCGCCAGAGCTGCTGGCACCATCATGACAGGTAACAGCAATGGGACTGACGTCACCAGTGAGGCAACTGGCACCTTAGACTGGTGGCACCTATGAGGTTGGGGAAACCCTGGGGCTTGTGGCACCACTGGTACTGGTAGAACCTCTGGGTCTGGTGACACCAACACTTCAGTGTGCTGCAGGGCCAGCAACACCCACAGTGCACACTGGGGCGTCTCAGTGTATTCACAGTATTCTCAGTGGCTCCTGCTGACCTTTGCTGACTTTTCTTCAGCACTGGGATCACAGCCCCCTGTTCCATGCAGCCCAGCTCCAGCACAATCACCCCCCTGCAGACCCACAGTGCCCCAGCACATAGCTGGGACTCATGGCAGCACCCCAAGGAAGAGTATTCCTTGGGGACACCCCTCAGGAAGAGCCACAGAAGAAACTTGGACATGACCCTATAGACAGAGGTGGGGACCCTCCTTCACTCTGGGCATGGAGACATGCTAGTGGCTCTTCCATGGGGACATCAAATCCCTGCCCTTTCTGCACACCCCTGCCTGAATCTGATCTGGACCTGAGGAACAGCACAGCTGCCACATTACCCATGCTTTTCTCTTCACAGTCTTTGATTCTGCTCATTTTTCCCCCCCCATTATTGGCATGCAAAACCCAAACACAAACAAGGAGTCCTTCAGGTTACCCTGACAACTGCAGCACATGAAGCCCATAGCACAGAGGTCACCGGGTGCATCCCCATCCCTGTGTGGCACTCATGCAGTGGCCAGAGCAGCCTCAACCTTTTGGAGATGTTCCCCTCATGGCAGGGATGGAGCAGCTCTTGGGGCATCTGTGTGGAAGGAAATGGGGACTCATGGATGTGCCTCTTCCATCCATGCTGTGCCTCGGCTCCAGACTCCAGTGCCCCAGTGCCACACGTCCCCAGCGTGGTGATGGCCTGTGCAGCTCCTCCATCCGTCCTGACCCACTGCCTGACGCACTTTACAGCCACCTCCTGGGGCTGACAGCTTCCTGGCCCTACTCTCTGTGCAGAGGTGAAGGCACTTGGCAGGGCTCTGCAGCTCGCTTGCTCGCCTCGCTCCAGGAGGTGGAAACGCATTTTTAACCAATTAAACAATCAGCAGCACTAGGGATTTAGCAGTTGCATTTGCCTTCTGGGAACCTGGGGAATGAGACAGTGCGTGAGCTCTGCGGGGCAGTGCTGTGCCCTCGGTGTGCACAATGCATGGTCCACTACAGTCCACCAGTCCCACCACCACCCACATGTGCAACCATGGACCACAGGACGCCACCAGCAGCAGGTTGGTCGGCACAGCCCCAGGAGCATCTTGGTGCCCAGCCCCAGGATGGATGCTGCAGGCAGTGGGCGCAGCTGGGGGTGTGGGTGAATCCTTCCTGCAGGGACACTGAAAAAGACAGAAGTCAGTGTTAGGGGAAGGTGAGATGTGGCTGCAAAAACCCCAGAGCAAGACGGGGTTGATGGGGAACGTGGGTCTGGAGAAGCCTTTGGGCACGCACCACTGTTCGCGGGATCCCCGCCCACGCGTGTGTGTACGAGTGATGGCACCACGTGCGGCGCGCAGCCCTTCCCGTCCCCGTCCCTGTCCCCGCGGTGTCCGATGTCAGCGCACGGCCGCCGCTTCCGGGCCCTCCCAGGCGGCACGGCGACATCAGGAGGAGCAGCAGCGGGGTTCCTTTTTGTTGCTTTTTGGAGAGGTTTTAGTCCCCAGCGCGACGCTCCCGGTCGGGTTTCACCGCCCTCGGGTATTTATATCCGTAACCCAACCCCGCGGGGGGGACGTGTCACTCATCGGGGGACACCTGCAGAGGGACTGGCAGGAGGAGCCCCCCCTACATACCCCGGAGGAGACCCGGACCCCCACTGCTTCCGTGTCCCCACCGAGGGCCCCGCGTGGGCAGCCGGACCCACGCAGCCCCACCACGCCCCCGCCCATCCTCTGTCCGCATTCACGCGTGGGGCGGGCGCGTGGCACTGAGTGGGGGGGCCCGGAATGTGCGGAATGCGCGCGGGCACGCTGCCCCCAGCGGGGCCCCGACAGACCCCCCCCCACATCGCTCCTGCCAGCGCCGCGCCCGGCCGTCCCTGCTCCGTGTACCCACGAGAGCTTCCGTGGGACCCCGCACCCCAAATCCAAAGGGATTCCCATTGTTGGCACTCAGGGCCACCTCCACAGTGCCCCCCCACCACGCTGAGGACCCCCAGGACTTGTGCACCCCTCCCAACCATTCCAGGGTGGAGACCACCGATAATCTGGACATCAAATTAGCGTTCAATCACCCTACGCTGGTGACCCCCAGAACTTGGGTACTTATTTCCCACTTCCCCTAAGCGACCACCTCCTCACGCTGCACCACGTCTCTCCCCTCCACCCCCCCGAACTCGGGCACCCAATTTCCCCCATAACGGGGACCTCCGGCACCCCAACTCGTACCAATCCCCTCGTCTTGTATCGCATTAGCACCCGGGAACACCTCCCCAACCCCCACGTCCAGGTCTCCTCAGAACCTGGGCACCCCTCTTGATTCTCCTATGCTGAGACCCCCCAGCACCCCAGATCCCCTCCCCAGTTCCCCCATGCTGGACACCCCCGTACCCCGACCATCATAACCTATTCGCCCTCCCCTCTCCCCCGCGCTTAGAACCCCCAGCACCCGGAACCAACTTCCCAATCCCTCCATACTTAGGTCTACCCAGAACTCGGACCTCCGTGGCACTGAGGACCCCCGGTACACAAACTCCGCATCGCCCCAGCCCCCTCCCCAACTCCCCCAGGCGCTGAGAGCTCGCAGCACTCTGCCTCTCTCCTCGACACCCCCTACCCACGCGCCCCGCTCCCCATCTCTCAGCTCGGGCAGACCCCGCGCCCCGACGGCGCGACCACCGCCCGCCGCGCCTGCCGAGGGGCCGAGGGCGGGGGGCGGCGCGGGGCGGGGCGGCGAGGGGTGGGGGGGAGAGCTGCCCGTCCCGGGGCGGCCCCGCCCGGGGGAGGTGCAGGCGGCGGGGCGGCGGACGGAGGAGCCGCGGGCGGCGGCGGGCGCAGGAGCCATCGCGGCCCATGGCTCCGCGGCTGCCGCTGGTGCTGGCCGCGCTGCTGGCGGCGGCGGGCGGCGGCGGCGGAGGGCGGCGGGCGGCGAACCCCGACGGGGCGGGCGCCAACCTGACGGTGGCCGTGGTGCTGCCGGAGCGCAACGTGAGCTACGCGTGGGCCTGGCCGCGCGTGGAGCCGGCGCTGAGCCTGGCGCTGGAGGCGCTGCAGCGGGGGGAACCGCCGCTGCTGCCGCGGCCCTTCTCGGTGCGCGTCGAGTTCATGAGCTCCGAGCTGGGGGGGGCCTGCTCCGAGTACGTGGCGCCGCTGAAGGCCGTGGACCTGAAGCTCTACCACGACCCCGACGTGCTCTTCGGGCCGGGCTGCGTCTACCCCGCCGCCTCGGTGGGGCGCTTCGCCTCGCACTGGCGGCTGCCGCTCATCACCGCCGGCGCCGTGGCCGTGGGCTTCAGCGAGAAGCAGGAGCACTACCGCACCACGGTGCGCACCGGGCCCTCCGCCCCCAAGCTGGGCGCCTTCGTCTCCCACCTGCACGCCCACTTCAACTGGAGCTCCCGCGCCGCGCTGCTCTACGTGGACCGCAAGACCGACGACCGGCCCTACTACTTCACCATCGAGGGCGTCTTTCAGGAGCTGCAGGACGGCAGCAACCTCACCGTCCGGCACCACATCTATTCCCCCGACGAGGGCGGCCCCGACACCGCCATCCACTTCATCAAGGCCAGCGGGCGCGGTGCGTGGCGGCGCGGCGAGTGCGTGCGGTGCCGGGAGGGGCGGCGGGGCCCGGACTGACGGGACGGGACGGGATGGGGTGGGCGGGGGTCTCGCGGAGGGAACGGGGGCCTCGCGCGGGGCGGGGAGCCGCGCCGAGAGTGTGGAATAGTGCTCGGTGGGGCGCGGTGCGGAGATGGAGAGGGAGGGGGGGCTGCTCCTGGGGCGTACGGCAGGACCCGTGCGTGGCACAAGAGGGTGGGCACGATTCTGGGGCCCCCGTGGCGCACAGTGAGCGTTTGAGCACCCAGCGGGACCCTTGTGAGTCACTGAAAAAGTGTGGGGACACCCGACTGGGCACGACGAGGGGATGGACACACAGTGGGACCTGTGTGGGACACAACGAGATGTGGGCAGGAGGGAACCTTTGTGGGGCACAGCAAATGGAAGGGCACACGGTGGGACCTCTGGGGCACAGTGTGGGGTTGGGGATGCAGTAGGACCCGTGTGAGGCAGAACATCGGGCATAGTGGAGGGGGGGTCACAGCAGACTGGGGGACATGGGACAGCGGGTTCAGTGGCAGAACAAGGCAGGTCCTAGGGGACTTGGAGTCACCTTGGTACCGTTGGGATATCCAGGGCAGGATTAGGAACCTCGGGACCCCCGAACCCTGCCTGAAGCCCCTCACAGGGCACAGGAGACACGGTGGCACCCATGTGGCACGCTGTGGCTTGGGCCACCAAGGGCAGGCTGGACCTGGAGGCGGAGGTGATGGTGCAGACGTGGCCACTGATGGGCAGCGCTGGCAGTGGCTCTGGTGCCAGCACAGTGAGATGGATGTGCCCCACGCAGGGAAGGAACAGCCTGGCGCTTGGGCCCCCTGCCTTGGTGCTGGTCCCCAGCTGTGATCATGGCGGAGGGATGGGGACAAGGCTGGGAACGCCCCGGGAGAGTGGTTCTATTGGGTGCAGTAAGAAATGGAGGGGCTCCGGAGGCAGCTGGAGAGCAAGGGCAGGCAGCTGCTCCTCCATTATTGATGAGCAGGGCGTATCGATCGGGGAGGCAGCTCTCCTTAATGGATCTGAAGATGCTGTGTCATTAGGAAGGACACGAGGCTAGGATGAGAGGAGCCAGATGGGCCAGCAGGGCTGAGCCTGAGGGAGCTGCGAGCCCCTAGCCCTGAGCTGATGGCTTTCTGGGGTGAGGGAGTGCGCAGGGAAAAAGCACAGCTCAGCGATCACTTCCAACGTTTCCGGCTTGGAGCTGTAAATCACCCTGATGCGATCGGTGCCCCTGGCTCAAGGCAGCATGGGCAGAGACGTGGGGCCCCTGGAGCTGCCCCGTGCTGTGTGGGGCCATGGAGCATGCTGTTACTATGCACCCTGCGTTGAGCATTGCTTTGGCATCACCCGGGGTGAGGCTGAGGAGAGCCACGTCCCTCTTTGTGCCCCCAGTGCTCCCCATTCCTCAGTGTTTGCTGCCCCAAATGTGGGTACGGGGGATGCGGCTGCATCCCCATTTGGCAGTAGTGGGGCTGGCAGGCACCTGCCCCATCAGCACTGTGCTGCCATGTCCTTTCTCTGGGCCTGAGGGCGACGTGCCGGGCCCCACGTCGCTGCTGCTGCTCGCAGCAGGGCTGATATAATTAGAGCTGCAGATGAGGGAATTACCGGGGCATCTGCCTTCAGAGCGCAGGTCCTGCGCCTGGGGACATGGGTGGGCGCTGGGGTTTGTCCCCTGCCGCTCGATGGTGCTTCCAGCCCCGTGTGTTTCCCCCATTTGGGTGGCACCTGTCACACAGCCCCGACCCCTCTGCACATCTCTTGCCCCAGGAGCCATGCTGGCTCCATTCCCCACCTCCCCCCGTGATGAGGGCTATGGCCATGTGGGCCCCTGCACGGCCGTGCCACCATCTGCTACCAGCTGTCACAGCCAGGGATGGTCTCACGTGGTGTCCCCAAGGACTGCGGGGTGGGGCAGGAGGTGGCACAGGGGTGGCATTGTGTTTTTTGGGAGGATGTCCCATTAAGAAGCCCCAGTGGTTTCTGCCCCATGGAGAAGCCCCCCTGAAGGGACAGTCCATGTCCCTCACGCTGCCTTGTGCCACGCTGTGTCCCAGCGCCTGTCCCTCCCCATGTGCAGTTCTCCAAGGGTTCTGCAGCCACGGATGAAGGCTTTCACCAAGTTCAGTGCCCACATATGCAGATGCCAGCCCCGATCCCCCCGTCGCCGTGCACCCAGTCCCAGCAGTGCCGGGATTAGGGCTGTGTGCGGGGCCAGCAGCTGAGCGTGACATTCCTCCGGCGCCCGCCGCCTCCTCCCCCGTTGCTCAATCGTGGGTTCCCAGCCAGGCTGGCTGGAGCGGGGGCCCTGGTTTTCCGGGGGGAGGGAGGGAGGAGGCGGTGGCAGGAGGGCCCCTGCTCGGGGGGGTTCCGGACGCTCTCTGCACAGCAGCCCACGGGGTGCCTGACTCCATAGCAGGGTACCTGCTGCCAGCGCCACACATCGCCCATCTCTGTGTCACTCTGGGGTTGACAGAGGCCCAATCATTGAGCTGTGGGGCGGTGGGGGTGGTGGGACGGGGCCCGGGCACCCCCTTGGCTCTCGGGTCGCAGCAGCAGATGCTCTGTTTCCAATTAATGCTGTGGCCGGCCGAAGGTGCTGGAATCCGGGAACCTGCGCATTCCTGCCGCACGACCGACCGCAAACCCAAACATGTTTTTGTCCCTTTCCTCAGCCTGGATTCCCCAGCGGGCTCTGGGGCATGGCCCTGACGCCTTTCCCAGCCTGATATTCCCCTTCCCCAAAGCCTTTGAGCCAAGGTGATGGCACTCCACAGCGTGCGGTGTGCAGGGCATCCATCCACCCCATGTGCTGAAGTTCCCCTTTCCCCCCATACCGGACGATGTGCCATGGGCACGTCCAGGCCGGCAGGGCTATGGGGTGACCCCATGACTCTGTGAGGTGGGAGCTGTGTGCTGACACCCCACATCCTGGCAGTGGTGTACCTGTGTGGGCCGCCGGAGATGCTGCGCCGCATCATGCAGCTGGCACAGCGCGAGAACCTGACCAACGGCGACTACGTCTTCTTCTACGTCGATGTTTTTGGGGAGAGCCTGCGGGGGGACTCTGCCCACGACGCCTTCAAGCCCTGGCAGCAGGGTTCGGGGCAGGATGCGGGGCTGCGTGAGGCTTTCCAGGTGAGCTGCACCCTCCTACATGGGGGTTTGGGTTGGGACTTCAGCGTGACATGGGTTGCTGTGTTTGCAGACTGTGCTGGTGATCACCTACTATGAGCCCCAGAACCCCGAGTACCAGCACTTCCAGACCCAGCTCATCCTGCGTGCCAAGCAGAAGTTTGGGGTGCAGCTCAACTACTCCCTGGTGAGCGGGTCCCACCGCATGCCGATGGGGGACTGTCCCTGTGGGGCTCTGCCTGATGTGGGGACTGTCCCTTTGGGGTTGCAGAGGGTGGGATGTGGTGGAGGGTGATGGCATATGTTCCTGGTTGGAGCAGTGCAACGTGGTGATATCTCTGCAGGGCCTGTGAGTGGGTATGGTACAGGGCTATGGGGTTGTGGTGTTGTGTGTGGCAACACTGTGGGCTTATGGGTGATATGCATGGCCCCACTGTGGGGTTACAGGGCTGCAAGGGCATGCATGCCACCAGTTCAGGGTTACAGAGCTGCTGAGGTGTGCATGTACCTGCTGCAGGGTAATGGAGCTGCAGGGGTGAGCATAGCCCCGCTGTGGGGTTGGGGCTGTAGAGGTGTGCATGGCTCTGGCATAGAGCTGTGGGCTCGCAGGGAATGCATGCAGTGCTCAGCTCCCTCCTGCAGATGAACCTGGTGGCGGGGTGCTTCTATGACGGGGTGCTGCTGTACGCCATGGTGCTGAACGAGACCCTGCGGGAGGGCGGCTCCAAGAAGAACGCCACGCAGCTCATCGAGAAGATGCGGGACCGCAAGTTCCAGGGTAGCAGCAGGGAGAGGGGCTGGGGGGGGGTTGAAGGGGAAGGGGGGAACAGGTGGGCTGCAGGGATTGGTCCTGTGCTCCACATTCCACCTGGGCCTCACTTGTGCCATAGGGGTGACGGGACTGGTGAGCATGGACAGCAACAACGACCGTGACACTGACTTCAACCTGTGGGCCATGGGTGACCCCGAGAGTGGGCAGTACGAGGTGGGGGCAGCACCGGGGTCCTGCTGGGGAATGGGGGACAGTGTGTGTGTGTGGGGTCTGGGCTCAGCTGTCTCTCCACAGGTGGTGGGACACTACTCGGGTGCAGAGAAGCAGATCCGCTGGCTGGGGCGGCCCATCCGCTGGGTGAAGGGGGCTCCCCCATTGGACAACCCACCCTGCGTCTTTGATGTGGATGACCCCTCCTGCGATAAAAGTGGGTGCATGGGGTGTCCCACTCTCTCCTTCCCTCGGGGTGCGCAGCCCCACAGCAGTGCTAACAGCCTCCCTAACCCATGGCAGCCCCCCTCTCCACATTGGCCATCGTTGCTTTGGGCACCGGGCTCACCTTCGTCATGTTTGGCATCTCCAGCTTCCTCATCTTCAGGTGGGTACGGATGGAGGGGCAGTAGGGTGGGGGGTGGTAGGGATGGGCAGGCTGACCCATTGTGCCCCCCAGGAAGCTGATGCTGGAGAAGGAGCTGGCCAGCATGCTGTGGAGGATCCGCTGGGATGAGCTGCACTTTGGGAGCGCAGAGCGGTACCATAAGGGAGCAGGCAGCCGGCTTACACTGTCCCTGGTGAGACCTCATCCCTCTACTCCTGTCCTGTCCCTGTCCTGTCCTCCTGCACATCCCCGTGTCTCTTACAGAGTCATATTGTACTCCCTGTGTTCATCCATCCCTTGCAAAGCTCTCCATCTCTTTCAGAGCCACATTTCATTCATGCCCTTCCATCCCCCCACAGCCCGGAGTCCCTGTGGAGCGCCATGCTCCATCCATCCCCTGTGAGGCCCTCCATCCCTTGTAGTGCTGCATCTCCACAGCCCCCCATGCACTGTAGACTATAGACTTTGCACTCCCTCATGCTGACCCTACAGACCAGACCTTGTCCTGTCCTTGCCCTGCTCTGTGGATGCCATCATGTGTCCTGATGTCTCTGTCCCTAACACTCCCTCCCTGCAGCGTGGCTCCAGCTATGGCTCGCTGATGACCACGCATGGCAAGTACCAGATCTTTGCCAACACCGGACACTTCAAGGTCAGTCTGCACCCCTATGGGGTGCCAGCATGTTTCCCCAAAGCTACCTGGTGAGCACTCACCCCTCCGTTGTCCCCAGGGCAACGTGGTGGCTATCAAGCATGTCAACAAGAAGCGCATTGAGTTGACGCGGCAGGTGCTCTTTGAGCTAAAACATGTAGGTGTGGGGTCTGGGATGGGGTCTGTGCTCTGTAGGGGTGCAGTATCTGCTCCTCGTGGTGGTGGGCCAACAGGTTGCTGCCTGTCTCCACCAAGCTCTGCTTGCACCCCCAGATGCGGGACATCCAGTTCAACCACCTGACACGCTTCATTGGGGCTTGCATCGATCCTCCCAACATCTGCATTGTCACTGAGTACTGCCCGAGGGGCAGCCTGCAGGTAGTGAAGGGACACGAGGGTGGAGGAGGTGGGGAGGGGAAGGGGAGAGAAACTGAAATGGGGGTGGGGGAGTGGAGATGGGGGTGGAGAAACGGGGACGTGAACGAGGATAGAGATGAGTGAGT
Organism: Excalfactoria chinensis; assembly: GCF_039878825.1. Taxonomy (NCBI): domain Eukaryota; kingdom Metazoa; phylum Chordata; class Aves; order Galliformes; family Phasianidae; genus Excalfactoria; species Excalfactoria chinensis. The sequence continues at coordinate 8,845,056 of NC_092857.1, read as the reverse complement.
GTGCCTCTCCAGGACATCCTGGAGAATGAGAGCATCAACTTGGACTGGATGTTTCGCTACTCGCTCATCAACGACATTGTCAAGGTACCTGAGCCGGGGGCACAGTTGGCCTGAAGGGGATGCTGAGGGGTGCTGGTGTCACCATGTCTCTCTGTCCGGTGCAGGGAATGGCCTTCCTGCACAACAGCATCATTGGGCACCATGGCAGCCTCAAGTCCTCCAACTGTGTGGTGGACAGCCGCTTTGTGCTGAAGATCACCGACTATGGGCTGGCCAGCTTCCGCACACCCTGTGACGGCGAGGACACACATGCCCTTTACGCCAGTGAGCACTCACTGTGGGGACAGGGACATGGGTGGCAGGGGGATGGGGGGCTTTACCTCACTGCTCCGTGGCTGTGCCCCTACAGAGAAGCTGTGGACAGCCCCAGAGCTGCTGCAGAAGGGCCATCTGCCTGCACAGGGCATGCAGAAAGCCGACGTCTACAGCTTTGGCATCATTGTGCAGGAGATTGCCCTGCGCAACGGCCCCTTCTACATCGAGGGCATGGACCTGAGCCCAAAAGGTTAGGGAGATTTGAAGGGGATGGGAAGGTATGGGATGGATTCTGGGGTCTGTGCTCACCATCAGCCCCTGCTTGCTGGGCAGAGATTGTGCAGAAGGTACGCAACAGCCAGAAGCCCTTCTTCCGGCCCTCCATCGACATCGGGGTGCACAGCGAGGAGCTGGCCGTGCTGATGGAGCGCTGCTGGGCACAGGAGCCTGCTGAGCGCCCCGACTTCAGCCAGATCAAGATCTTCATCCGTAGATTCAACAAGTGGGTGCTGAGGTGTGGGGGTGCAGAAGCCCCAGCTCCACCTGGGAGTGGAGGCAGCCACCAGGGGAGTGTCCCCATGTCCCCCTGACCCAGCTGCCCCTGTCCCTGCAGGGAGGGCAGCACCAGCATCCTGGACAACCTGCTGTCGCGCATGGAGCAGTATGCCAACAACCTGGAGAAGCTGGTGGAGGAACGAACCCAAGCCTACCTGGAGGAGAAGCGCAAAGCTGAGAACCTCCTCTACCAGATCCTGCCCCAGTGAGGGGGGCTGCGTGGGGCTGGGGGCTGCGTGGGGCTGGGGGCTGCACTGGGGTTGAGGGCACAGGAGTCCTTCCTTGCTCCCTGTGCTGGTGCTGGTGGGGGGAGCAGGGAGGAGGGGGGGATGTGATTTGAGGAGAGGATCCCAGCACCCACTGTCCCTGCTTCCCTTGGCAGTTCTGTGGCAGAGCAGCTGAAGCGTGGGGAGACGGTGCGAGCTGAGGCTTTCGACAGCGTCACCATTTACTTCAGTGACATCGTGGGCTTCACTGCACTCTCAGCTGAGAGCACCCCGATGCAGGTGGGAACAGGGCTAGGGGTGGGCAGGGGGCTCATCATCCCCTTTCAGTGCTATGCACAGGGCTGAAGACACCCTGCTGCCACCATCCCCACTGTGCTTCTTTCAGGTGGTGACGCTGCTGAATGACCTCTACACCTGCTTTGATGCCATCATTGACAACTTCGATGTGTACAAGGTAAGGGGTACGGGGCACCAAGGTGGGTACCAATGGGTGTCCACTCCTCCTGACCCCACTGCCACAGGTGGAGACCATTGGGGATGCCTACATGGTGGTGTCAGGGCTGCCGGTGCGCAACGGCAAGCTGCACGCCCATGAGATCGTCCGCATGGCCCTGGCCCTGCTGGAGGCTGTCAAAACCTTCAAAATCCGGCACCGGCCCAATGACCAACTGCGTCTGCGCATCGGCATCCACACCGGTGAGCCCCAGGCTGTTGGGGGGCTGCTGCACCATAGGGCTGGGGATGGTGGGGGTGGGATGCTCTCTGCCCTTCTGACATCCCTGAGCGTCTCGGTGCCCCCAGGTCCCGTGTGCGCAGGAGTGGTGGGGCTGAAGATGCCGCGGTACTGCTTGTTTGGGGATACAGTGAACACGGCGTCCCGCATGGAGTCCAATGGACAGGGTGAGTCGTGGGGCTGGCGGTACCCACCCCTGCCCTGAGCACCACAGGTGCATCCCATTCCCAGCCCCACGCATGTCCCTTTGCTCCCCAGCCCTGAAGATCCACGTTTCCTCCACCACCAAAGAAGTCCTGGATGAGTTCGGCTGCTTTGAGCTGGAGCTGCGTGGAGATGTGGAGATGAAGGTGAGGATGCAGTGCTGGGGAAAGCACCGTGGGGACAGCAGTCCTGGGGGGTCTGACCATTTCCCCCCACCCAGGGCAAGGGGAAGATGCGGACATACTGGCTGCTGGGTGAGCGGAAAGACCCCAAAGCCGTCTGAGCCCAGCAGAGCCCCCCTTCTTGGGGTGCACCAGGACCCCCCGCAGCAGTACTGGGGCAGGGGGGCTCAGTGGGCGCTGCACCGCCCGTCCCCTCCATCAGCACCAGCAAAGCTCCCTCCAAGCCTCCTGCTGCCCCCTGGTTGGGAGAACCCTCCTGACCTCCCCCAGCCTCTTGGGTCCTGACCCCCCATCCCCGACCTCTGTGGCTCGGCGGGTCTGAGCCATCCCTGGGGCCTGGCTGCCCCACACGGCACTTTGCCTTCTCTTTTCAGTACTCTGCTCCCCTTGCACCTGTCTCACCCCTTTCCCAAAGAGAGGAAAGGAGTAGGACAGGATTAGACTTCGCTGCTCCCCTCCACATACCCCCCATGTATATAGCCCCACCCCTCACCCCAGCCCTGTAAATATCCCCTCCCCAGGTGTAAATATAAGCGTGCGCGCAGACTATTTTGTTGAAATACAAATTGCCCTCAGTCCTGCTGTTTGCAGCTCCTGTGCTTTGCTTTACCCCAGAGAGGTGTGGGCTTTGAAGGGGGGGAGGGGCAGAATTGCACCCTTGGGGCAGCTGGGGATGGGGATGCCTGTCACCCACCTGGGGTTGGGGATGGGGAAGGTGATGTGTCACCAGTCTGGACATGGGGATGGGGATGTGTGTCACTAGCCTGGGAACGGGGACACATCATCCTCCTGGGGCTGAGGACAGAGATGGGGACCAAGGGGATAAGGATGGGGATGTGTGTCATCCATATGGAGTTGGGGATGGGTTTACATGTCACCCTCCTGGGAACAGGGATGGGGACCCATGTCATCCACCTGGGGGTGGGGATGCAAATCACCCACCTGGGAATAGGGATGGGGATATGTGACTTCCGCTGTGGACACAGTGGAGGGACATGTCCCAGGGGACGTGCCACATCTTGTGGTGTGCTGTTCCATAAAGAGCACCTTTGCATTGGGATTTGGGGTACCCACAGCCTACTTTGGGGACATCCCAGGGAACATCAGGGTGCCAGCAGCAGGACTGGCCCCCGCTCTTTATTTCATGCTGGGCTTCAGCCTGCGGTTCGCTGGCTCATAGGGCAGGGGCTGCTCCAGGTACTCGGTGATGGGGGTGGAGAAGGCGGCGTTCCTGCGGAAGGGACTGTCTCCGGTGCGGATGCAGGTGACGCCCTGGAGGGCAGAGATACAGAGACCCCTGTGAGCAGTGGGGACAGCAAGATGGTGGGGCAGGGTGCGGGTGCTCACGGGCAGGTTGTGGACGTGCTCCAGCCAGAAGCTGTAGGGCTGCTCCATGTGGTAGTTGTGGGGCTGCAGGAGAAAAGGGGAAATCCCCTGTGAGTTGGGGGATAGTGTGGAGACCCCACTGTGGGGTGCAGGGTGGCAGGCAGTACCTGGAAGGCAGGTGGTGTGGGCTGGAAGCCCCCTGTCTGGTGATCCTGGTGCATGGTGGAGTGGGCCTCCATGGTGCTGGGTGGTGGGTGGATCTCCTCCATCAGCTCCGGCCTGCAGGGCAGTGGGAGGGTGTGGGGTGCCAAGGACCCACCTCCCTGTGCCCAATGTCGGAGTCCCTAAGGACTGGACCACTCTTGGGGTCCCACAGGCTCACCGGTACTTCTGGTACAGCATGGCCTCCCGCTGCCCTGTGGGGAGCCAGCATCCTTAACATCACGACTCCCTCTCTCCCTCCTCTCCCAAAAGCCCCTCTCCCCCTTTTTTTGAGGCTGTACCTTGTGTCGTTGGTGGGACTCTGTAGGGTAGGCAGAAATCATCCTTGGTGGTGCTGCAGGGCAATGAGACTGATGGGTGCAGGGGGGTCAGCAGCTTGTGGTGGCCGTGCCGGTGGGCAGAGCCCTCGCTGCCCAGCTCTGATGGTACCACGTTGTCCAGGTGGTTGTTAGCCCTCTGGGGACACAGTGTGGGGCACACCGTGGGGTCACTGTCCCAGGGTGCTCACAGCTTTCCATGAAGGAAACCTCAGCCCTGTGGATGTAGGGGTCCAGGGCAGACAGTGAGAATTTCGGGTATCCTCCATCTAATTTTGGCCTAACTTGATGCTTCTGGAGCACGCACCATTGCTCCAGTACAGCAAACGTTCCCCTGAACCTCCCTGCCTGTGCTCAGCTGAGCCTCGGGGTGGGTGCTGTCAGGCTCCTTCCCCATCCCACAAAACTCAAGGGCGTCCCAGCAGTTCGGGTGGCTGTTTAGGGAGCAGGGGCTCACGGTGCCCCCCGGGTTGGGTTTGGGGCAGGGGTTTACCTCCTCCTGCCAGTTGTGGATCAGGCAGGTGCCCTGTGGCACATTGCATCTCAGCTGCTCTGCCGGCACCTCGGGGACATCCTTGGCTGTGGGCACCAGCACCTTGGGGGACTCCTCAGTCAGAGTCGGTGGCACCTGACAGTCGTGGTGCTCCTCTTCTGCGTCCACCACCTCGGCCGGGTCCTCGGTCGGGGTCGTCATCACCTCCTGGGGCTGCTCGGCCACAAACACCACCGCGTCTCTGCGGCACGGAGACACCAGGGGCAGCAGCACTTCCCCCTGCAGCCTGATGCTGCTCGGGGCTCCATCCTCAGGGTGCACGGGCACGACGTGGCCGGTCAGAGCAACCCTGCGTGGGGACAGAGAACGGCTGGGCTGCATCCCACGGTGCGTCCCCCTCCGTGCCCTCTGTTTTGGACCCCCCAAAAGACACGGGGGATCCCCGAAGCTCGTGACCCCAATGAGCTCCCCACGACCCCCCTGCTGTCCCGGACCCACCCCTGGGGGGTCTCGGGCCCCCGCCGCGCTCCGCGCTGCATGGCTGAGTCCCGCATCTCCATGGGGACGGTGAACGCGCGCCGAGCCCGCACATCCCGCGCGCTGATTGGTGGCGCCGCGTGAGGGCGCGCTTCCCATTGGCGGGGGTGAGAGCGGGGCGGGGCAGGAGAACGGGGCAAAACGGAGCGAGAGGGGCAAGGGGGCGTGGCCAGGGGCAAGGGGGCGTGGCTAGAGGCAAAAGGGGGTGTGGCCAGGCCGGCGCGGGCGCGGGCTCCGGCCATGTGCGCGCTGCGGGGTTGGGCGGGCCGTTCGTGCCCGGCGCCCAGCTGCGAGCTCGGCCCCACGGTGACAGCCCGGGGCAGGCAGGGCAGGGCCGAGCCGCCCTCAGCGCCTGCAGGACGCCGGCCCCGCTCCCCCCCCCGCCGGGCAGAAGAAGGGCCCTTTGACGGCGGCGCCGGCCCCGGGCTGTTATTGCAGCGCTCTGCGGTGTGCGCCGGCGGTGCCACCGCGCTCCGGCTCTGGGGCCTCTGTTTATCCTGGCCGACCTCACGTCCCACCCCCTGCCCCAGCGCGGCGGCCCCTCCCCAGGCGCTCGGTCTCGCGCCAGGCGGGGGGCAGCGGGGCTGCTGCAGCCGTCCGTGCCGGAGCCCTGCGGAGGGGCCCGGGGCTGGAGCACATCTGGGCACGGCGTGCTGGTGACACATCCCCCCCGCTTCTCCACCCCCCCCCCTCCCCCCGCGATCTCTTTGGAGAACTTGCGTCACTTGCGATAGTCCTTGGCTGAGGAATGAGAACAGCTCTGGACCTTCGCCCGCCCCATTCCCCACGGCGTGGCACGGAGACGGGGGCCTCGGCGCCTATGCATTTTTTGGGACCCCCACCCCAGCCCAAGGAGTGCTTTTGGCGTTCGCCAACCTCCTGCTGCTGCGCTGCTGCTGCCGCCCACCAGCCATACAGAAAGGACCTAGCGCCTCAGCCCCCGGCAACGGGGACCTCGGGGAGCTGCGAGCAGCACGCGGAGAACAGGGACCCGGCCGGTGCCCCCCAACCGGGCCCCAGCAGAAGCACCCTGCTGAACAGACCCCACATTATCCCCGGCGGCTGCGGTCCCCGGGCGGCTGGCGGGGGCCCAGACTGCGGTGCCAGGTGGGCTGCACGCTGCGCCAGCGCCCGCCCCGCGCTAAATTTAGCGGCGGACGGAGCGGGAGGCGCGGGGCAGGGAACCCACGGACGCCTGCGCGTTGCGGCCCTGCACGTGTCCGCGTGGGCTGGAGCCGCGCCCGGAGCTACTCCGATAGAGGCGCGCTAAGCGTGTTTTGCACGTGCTGGGGTGTTGGGGTGGGGGTGCTGGGGTAAGCGGTGCAACGTGTTGTGCACCGTGGCAGATGCACGTTTGCTGCTGATGCATGAAGTGTGGTGAGCGTTGTTGTGCGCGGCCTGCGCTGTGCGATGCAACATTTTGCACAGTTTTGGATGCACGGTGTGTCTCGGCTGTGCAATGTACATTTGTGAGAGGCCTGGAGTGTACAGTGCAGCATGGGTCAGAACTTACAGCCGATTCCCATCCCTGAGGGAGTCACCACAAAGCAGCCAGAAAATCCACTGCGTGTCCCCAAGAAGCTTTATTGTGGGGTGACCTGCGGGGGCCGGGGGGCCTCAGCCGGGGGGCCAGTTCATCTGCCTCCCACCCAGCACGTGAAGGTGCAGGTGGTACACCGACTGGGCACCGTGCTTCCCATCGTTGATGACTGCCGGGAGAGGAGCAAGGATCAGGGTAGGGAGTGTCACCCGTGGGGTGACAAGCAGGGGGAACACTCGACTCACCCAGCCGGTATCCGTCAGACAGCCCCTCTGCCTGAGCTGTGCGCGCTGCCACCACCATCAGGTGTCCCAGGAGCTGTGGGAGCAGAGCCTGGCGCTCAGCCCCGCACCCCTCACCCAACTGCTGCCCCTGCCAGCCAACCCGCTCACCTGCGCGTCCTGCGGACCCACGCGGCTTAGCCGAGGGATGGGGCGCTTGGGGATCACTAGGAAGTGGACGGGCGCCTGAGGAGCTACGTCGCGGAATACCAGGCACTGAGGGAGGAAAGGCAGGCTGAGCCACGCGCTCTCGCGTGGGTACAACCCACGGTGTGACGTGCGCTCCGACCCCTACCTCATCATCCTCGTACAGGATGGTGGCCGGCACGGTGCGGGCGATGATCCGGCTGAAGATGGTGGGCTCCGTGCCCACCTCGGTGGCCGCCCGCTGCGCTTTGCCCACCTCCCCGTCCTGCCCGCCGGCCACGCAGCGGCAGCGCTGGAGATACGCGGGGATGTCACGGCGCGCGTGGGGAGGGGACCGCGCACAGGGGTCACTCGTGGGGAGTTACGGGTGCGAATTGGGGAACGGACGTGAGGTGGCAGAAGTAGATGGTGGGGCCACACGCGTGGGTTACGAACCGCAGTGCGACCACAAGCACAGCGGGCAGTGCTCCCTCTCTCGTGGACTTTGCACGGCTGAGAACGCCGGCACAGCCACGAGACCCCCCCCTCCCTCCCTTCCTCCCCGCGCCCCCGCGGTGCCCACGGCTCCTCCCCGGCTGTTCCCGCGCCCCCTCCCAACGCGCGCCCACCTGCACAGCGCGCGCCCGCGACACCCAGGCACGCGCCAACCCGCGCGCCAGCACCGCCGCCATGGCCAGCACCGGCCCCGCCCCCGCCCCGCGCTCCCATTGGCTCCCACCTCGTCACTCACTCCCGCGCCTTAAAGGGCCCGCACACTCCTCCACGTCCCCACGCGTGACACGGACGGCACCGTGCCGCACGCTGCCAGCACCCAGCCCGAAGCGCTCACAGCGCTGCTCGCTCACCCACACACCCAGCGCACACCCGCCCGCGGCGACACCTCCACGCGTTCCGCGTGGGTCCCCTCAAGGATGCCGACAACGAGAGCGGTGCCGCTCCGCCTTTATTGCTGCTTAGAAGCCCATACGGGGCCGCTTGCGGCGCGGCTGCGAGGCGGAGGAGAGCTGGCTCTGTGAGCTTTGCGAGGAGGGGATGCAGCGCTGCACCGTGATGCTGCTGGGGGCCTCGGGGGGATCCTGCGGGCCCTCGGTCCACATGGACAGGTAGTCCCGCAGCGTGCGCCGGCGCTCCTTGGGGATGCCGCGGGACTGCAGCTCCTGAGAGGACAGCAGGGTGTCGTTGGGGGACTGCGGGGGGGTGCGGGGTTGAGAGCACACCACCACCTCCCGTGGGGTGGCCGGGGGGGTGCGGGGAGTGCCGCCCTCGCTGAGCTCAGACAGCTCAGACTGGTAGGTGATGGAGGAGGTGAAGCTGGCCGAGAGGCTGCGGTGAGCCCGGTTGCGCTTCTGCTGTCGCCGCCGCTCCCGCAGCGCTCGCTGCCTCTGCAGGGTGCTGCCGGATGGCCCCATGGCTCCCCACTCGCCTTTCCACGCTGCTGTTAGCCTGGAACTCAAGGCGCTGGGTTCCAAGGAGGGTGGTGGGCTGGGGGGCTCTGGGGCTGGCTCCCAACGCTGGACGCGGCCCTGCTCACGCATGGCCTGGTGCAGCTGTAGCCGGTACTGCTGTAGGGCACTCGGTGCCACCTCCGACAGCTCCTTGCGGGTGAAGAGGCGCCGCTGGCTGAGGGTAGGGCGTCCTGATCCGCAGGAGGATGCTGGGGAGCTCACCCATGCCTGCAGCAGTGCCCGCAGCCAGCGGCGGTACCGCAGAGTAGCAGCTGCGCTGGGCACATCTGGGGCAGGCCTGGGGCTGGCGTGAGGCTCAGGTTCCTCAGGGGCTGCTGGCGTGGCCACAACCTCCTCTTCTTCCTCTTCATCATTGATTATCACCTCCAGATTGGATAAGTAGAAGGTCTGCTCTTCTTCCTCCTCCTGTTCCTCTCCCTCGCTGCCAAGCAGAATGGGAGAGCCAGGGGGTGCTTCTGCTTCATCTCCCTTGTCGGGAGTGGGAGCTGGTTCAGACTCATCCCTCTGGTCTGGAACAGGTGTGGGTGCTGCTTCGTGCCTCAGTGTCTGATAGAAGACATCACCGGCCTCGGAGAGCTGGAACACTAGAAGGGAGTCTTGCTGGCCTTGCTCATGCTTCACAGCAGCCAGCCCTATGGGGATAAATGGGGCACTGTCACCACACACCCTACTCCACATCCCCATGAATGCAGCACTCACTGCTCTTTCCCAGTTTGTCCCTACATCCTCTCCCAAGCCACCAAATATCTTATCTTGCACATGGTGTTGAGTAGCATTTGCCTTTTGATGCACGCCTGATGCAGCACCGACTGCTGGCTGCTACCCCTGCAGGACCTGCACAGCCCAGGACCACTCACCAGCTGCGGGGATGCTGAGGCGCTGCTGGAGCAGGTGGTGCTGGTGTGGGAGCTGTGTGGGGAGGTGAGGTAGGCAGCTGGCAATGCTGTGTAGCCGCTGTGGTGGCCCTGTGAGCTGGCAGGCCATCTGGCTGCCCCCTGCAATAAGACATGTCAAAAATGAGCTGGTGAGGCAGCAAGACGTGGACATGAGGGGAATCTCTGTGTTCCCCTGCCTGGTTTCTCACCTGTGTACTGCAGCAACAGCAGCTCCTGGGTATGAGAGGTGCCCAGCAGCACTTTATGACTCCTTCCAGACTCTCCCGGCACAATGTCGGCCAACAGAGGGGGGGCTTTCATCATGTGTGCCCATTTCAGCACAGGCACCAGCGGCAAGCGCTCGTCCAGCAAGTACATGGCAAACTAGGAGGGGGCAAGACTCAGCAGGGCTCCCCCCACCTGCATCCAAACCAGCTGCACGAGGTGGGTGGGGAGGTTTGGGGGCTCTGAGCCTTGGAGGACTCACCTGTGTGGCAACGAGGTGCTGGCAGGGGTGAGCCCTACCCAGGTACATGGGCAGTACCACGCGTTCACCCTGCTGGCACTTGGCTTCCTCACCCACCTTGAAGAAGTTGAAGTGGCAGCTGGTGGGGGCCTGCGGTGGCATAACAGGGTGCTGTCAGCACCATGGGGCACAGTAGGACACCCCACAGCCCACCCTGAACCCTGTTCTCATGCTCACCCGAGCATCCAGGCACAGGATGCCAGTGCGGTCAGCACAGCTCAGCACCCGCGGGTGAGCAGTGAAGTCACTCCAGCGCCAGGGTGAGTGGTCCCGGAAAAACATGGTTTGGGGGTCGTGGCGGAGCCGCTGCAGCCTGTAGGGAAAGGACAGAGCTCTTCTTTGCTGCGGAGCACCCCTGCCTCCTGCAACACCGAACGCTGGGGATGCAGCGCCCCAACTCACCCTGTCTCCACGTTCCATAGATAGACGGCTCCGCTCTGGGTACAGACTGACAGCTCCCCAGACAGGTGTGGGCTGTGGGACAGAGATGTGGCATTACATTGGAAGGCCTGTAGCTGAGGACCTCCCCAGAGCTCTGTATTCCCACCACACACCTGACGGTGAGGCAGGAAGCTGGCACATCAGTGTGGATGACCTGCAGTGAGCTGGGGGCAGCCCCTGTCTTGCCTGGCATCCTCCAAACACCACAGTAGTAGTCAGAGCGAACGCCAACGAAGTCTAGTAGGAGACAGGAGAGAGGGCAGATGAGAGGGCAGGGATGCCACTATGTCTGTATGCAGTGTGCATGTCCCAGGGCTCACTCACCCTGCCCATCCACCCGGGCAGCAGCTACTTGCCGGATGCGGCCGTTGAGCTCAAACTGCACCGGCAGCCCCCGGGCCCGGGGCTGCTCCTCCAGCACCACATCCTGGAAATCTGGAGTGCAGGCTAAGGGCACCGCCACACAGTGCCCCCCTGTCCCAGAGTCCCCCACATATCATAGGGAAGGATACAGAGGTGGTTCATGGCCAACCCGCCAGGGTACACCAGGCATCCCACGTGACTGCTTGCATCCCGAGGGGGCAGCCAGGCTAGTGCTCCCCCTGTGGAACTGTCATCGAAGAGCAGGCTGGTCCACTGTAGCAGCAGCTCTTCGTGCACGCAGTCGGCCAGCAGTCCCAGTGGCACCTCAAAGAGCCAGTCCCGGCACAGGTGAGAGAACAAGCGCAGGTGGGAGGTAAATGGATGCTGAGGGCAGCCACTGTGAGGGACAATCAATGTCAGGTAGGTGCCGGAGCCCACCCAGGCCCCCCAGCCCAGCCGCACTCACCGCCTGGCTTCCATATGGTTGATCTTCTCCACCAGGGATGTCATGCGGATGGTTGTGTCCCGGGCGCTGCCTTTCTGCAGGGAGGAGAGCAGAAGTGCCACTATGAACAGAAAGGAGGAGGTACACCAGCGTCCCCCTCCTGCATCACCAAGGACACTGACCCTGAGCCTGGAGTCTCCCAGGTGGAAGTTCTTGTGCAGCAGCCGCCCCAGGGAGCTGAAGGCGTCCTCAGGGTGATCCACAAAGAAGTGTCCGAGCTGCGTGGGGACAGCAGTGTGGGGCTGTGCGGGGACGTCACAGGGGAGCTCAGCCCCGGCTCCTCACAGCACCTGAGCCTGTACCTGCTTGGCAAAGTCCAGCGCAGCCCCAGACCTCCCAGTCCGCAGCTTTCTGTGCAGGACCCCGCGGTAGAGAATGTCCTGCGGGGTGACGCCGGGGACCCAGCAACCTGTGAGGGGGCAGGGGAGCAGCGGGGGGGGGGGGGGGCGGCTGCCAAGGCTGTCCCGGCACCGGGCGGCAGCCCCATTCCCGGCCCCCCCCGCGCCCCCTCGATCCTCACCCACGTTGGGCGGCAGCAGCGGCACCGCCGCGGCCTCGGCCGGCGTCCAGCTCTCACCCTCGTGGCCGCGGAGGGGCACAAACGGCGGCAGCACCTGCAGGGGGAGCGGCGGGAGGTCAGCGCCCCACCCGCACTCACTCACTGCGCCCCCCCGCCTCCCCCGGCGCTCGCTGCTCCTTCCTCCCGTGCCCCTCCATCCCCTCCCGTACCCCCGCTGTCCCCCACCTGCCGCCGTCCGCTCCCGGCCTGCAGCACCTCGCCCCGCTCCCCCCATCCAGCGGCCGGAGCCGGACCCGCCTCGTCGTTGGGGGGACCGGAGCCGAAGTAAGAAGGGAACAGCGCTCCCGGGAACTCCATCGCAGGGGGCAGGTGGCTGTGATGCCCGGTACGTCCGCTCGGCGGTGCCGGGGATACCCGGGTCCGGATCCGGACCGGAAGCGGTGCGCACGCGGTCCCGACGCCGCCGGAAGTTGGAGTGAGCGCTCTGAGGCGCTGACCAATCAGCGGTCGAGCATAGAGAAGGGCGCGGCCCGGAGTGCGGCAGCGCCCCCTGGCGTGGCGGCGGCACAGCGCGCTCAAGGCGAGCAGAAAGCGGGGCCGCGCCGGCCGTGAGCGACGGGCAGAGCCGCCAATAGGCGAGCGGGGGAGGGAGAAGGGGGGGCGGGACGGATGACGTCATGGTCGCCCCTGCGCGGCGGGGCTGCTGGAGGCGCGCGCCCCACGGCAGCCGGCGCGGTGGCATGGGGCGGCGGGGCGGCGGGCGGGGGCGGCCGCTCCCACCGCTCCCCCTCCTCCGCCTGCCCCTGCTGCTCGTGCCGCTCCTCCTCCTCCTCTTGCCGCCCGCCGGTGAGTGTCGCGGGGCCGAGGGATGTAGGATGTGCGAGGGGGGTCAGGGATCTGAGCGCTGTGGGATGCTGCGTGGGGGATGGGGGCGAAAGGGGGAGGTGTGTGTGCGGTGGGGGACGTGGGCAATGGGGTGAGAACGGAGCGCAGACCGTGTGCAGTTGGGCGCAGCTTCTGCCTGCCGTGGGATGCGCGTGCCGTGGGACAGTGTGTGCAGCGAGATCTGGGGCAAATGTGCAGCAGGGCACATTGATGTGTGGGATGCCCATGCAACTGAGTATAGGGTGCATGGGCAGTGGGGCAGGAGGTGTGCGCACGATGGGGCATATTCGTGTGTGATGGGAGATGGCAGTGTGAGTGCAATGGGGTGTTGGCACAATGGGACATGGAGATGTGTGTGCGGGGGTTATGCCTGACAATAAGCAGGCTGTGGGGCACACGTGCAGTGGGGTACGTCGGGAGGGCTCAGAGGTGTGCGTGCTGGAGGGACACAGGTGGTGTAAGTGCAGAGGGAAACTCGGAGGGGTCAGATTCATGGTCAGGGGCTCCGGGGATCTGCAAATGCAGCGTGTCACCAGGACAGAGGGCTGCGAAGTGGGGCAGCAGGGATGCGTGCAGTGCGGGGGATGTGTGTGCAGTGAGGATGAGTGGGGAGACACTGGAGTGAATACGTGATGAAACGAGTGTGCTGTCGGGCACTGGAGCTGCCTTCATTTGGGGGCTGCGGAGGGGTATGCGGTGTCGTGTATGGGGGATCGCGGAGGAAGGGGGCCGAGCTGTGGAGTAGAAGCGCTATGGGGCCCTATGGGGCGGCTGGAGGGAGCTGTCCGTGGTTCCGAGCCCGACACAATGTGAGCTGTCCGTGGTTCTGACCCTTCTGGGAGAGGAGGTCTCCTCGGCCTCTGGCCTGGGGCAGAGGCGCTCTTGTTTTTCTCCTTCCTCTCTTTCATAGATAGGAAATTCTGTTCCATCTTCCAGCTTCTCTGCCTGTGCTGTGGCCTCACTGCCGCAGGGCTCCAGCCTGACTCTCTCTGTGCACCTGTGTGCCCTCACTTTGCCTCAGATGAGTGGGCTCCAGGAAGTGCAATGGGCTCAGGAAGCTTTGCGTGCTTCCCCCATGCCATGTCCTGGGAGCATGTTCACCGTCTCTTTCTCTTTGAGGTCCACTGCCAGTTCACTGACCCCAGCTGGCAGGGAGCTTTGGTCCCCTGGGGAACTGTGGACTGGCCAGGTGGTTCATGGAAAAGAAACTGTGATTGAGTACATTTGCACACAGATGGGAATTTCATGCCCATCTCGTGTTGGCTGGCAATGAAAGGAGGGGTAGCTGCCTTTGTTCCAGGCAAGGGAGCAGATGCATGTCAGTGTTCAGCCTGCTGGGGCTGCACACACGCAGCACAAACACACGTGCATGCAAGCACATGCGCATGCTCCGAGCCAGACACTGGAAAAAGCAGCCCTTCTTCTCAGCTGTCCCCTTCCCTGCAGTATACATCCTCCTGGCCACAACCCTGCTCCCATTTGCTCTTCCACTAGCATCCTCTTTGTTGGCTGCTTGTAGAGACATCTTATTCTTGGTGAGTAATGCATGGATCTCTTAGGCTGGCAGTGGGGAGAAAGTACAATAGTAGAGTGAAGTTACTGCTCCTGTTTGGAGATTGGATCTTCCTTGTTTCTGCTATACCAAGGAAGTGTCTTCCTTCTCCTGCTAAAGCTCCTGAAATCCCCAGGCAGTTGGACTTTCAGGCAGTGAGACATGCCATGCAATAGCAGAAGGTGTCTTAAACATAGAGCTGTATACAGTCACACACACCCTTGTGTGTGGGTGTGCACGCCTTCATTTAGCTGTGCATGCAGACAGCGCCCACACATGCATATGTGCATACATATGTGTGCCATTCCTCCTCCACAAACACGGGAGAGCTTAGGAGCTGTGCAGGAAGTGCATAGCTCTCTAGTTCTTGGTGCTGAGTGGTGGAGACTGTGCCACGGGTGGTCACAGCTGACATCAGCCCTGGGCATACAGTGCAATGGCTCACTTGCAGCTTCTCCTGCTCCTCACACTGAGAGTCTCTTGAATCTCTTCTGCAGATGGACTCTTTGTGACTGACTACTTCACCCGCACACCACGCAAGCTCAGTCCCTTCCGCTCCTTTGCCAGCATTGAACTCTTTCACTTCCACATCCCTGAGGACACGGTCATTGCTGTTTGGAATCTCATCACCTTCAAGGAGCAAGGTGGCACCTTTGGGGACCAGTGCCCAGACCGTAGCATCACCGTGTAAGTAAGCTGTTTGCCTCCTCTGTTCCCTTCCCACCCGACCCTACCTTCTGCTGCTGCCTGCCTGGATGTGCCCTGCAGCATGCCTTCACCTGTCTGCTTTTTGCTTGTGCATGCATGGCTACACACATGTGCAGATCATACATGCACATGCACACAGGCATTGGATTCAGGTACACACATGCACAATTATGTGTACAAACATGCACATATGCACATAGGTGCACAAACATTCGTACACATGCAGATGCATACGCTCTCTCTCCCTCCCCATACATAATTCACATGATGCATTTTTCATCCATGACCAGTTTTACTTGAACAGGGAGATCAGGGTCTCCACTGAAGGTCCTGGCTTACTGATGTCTTCCCCATAATGGCTCTGATTTTGCTTGCAGAGACACACGCTGCATGTGGGGTGGGCTGCCCCTGCCATGCTGCCCAGCCTGAGCTCTGTTAACTGCTGTCTCTCCTGCAGGTATTTCCGCTCAGGGGCTCCTTCTGTCATTAACCCCCTGCACACACACTTCCCCAGTGACACGGCTGTTCCTGGCTCCTTTGCGCTGACCCTCACCTGGACCTTGCCCAACCGCACCACGGGGGTGTTCAATATCACCAGCCCCCTGCCTGGAGACTGGTTCCTGGCTGCCCACCTCCCCAAGGATGAGGGCAAGATCTCCGTCAAGGTGATGGACTGGGGGAACAAATAAGTTGGATTGGCTAGTTGTCTTGCATGGGGCACTTGGGGAGCATATGAAAAATTGGCAGGGGTCCTGGGCATCTCTGGGGATTATAGACCAGGGCAGACTGCCTACCCCATCACCATAGTGCAGGGCCTGTGCCTGTGGGACAGTGGCTCGGTGTGGCTGGTCCCCATGTTGACTGTCCCACTGGCACAGGGCCTCTATGAGGAGTGCCAGTACCTCTTCCAGCCACAGCTCATTGTGCAGCGCCTGGTGAACATTGCTGTGCTGTACCCTGGTTACGTCACAGAGCAGAGCATGGCTCCCCATAACCGCTCCTGCCTCTACAAGTGAGTGTGAGAGGATCTGAGAAGGAAGGGCAGCCTTGGGACCCAACCCACTGACCTGTGCTGATGCAAGCATCTTGCAGGGTGTTTGTGCCCAGCTACACGTCACGTGTGCTGGTGGAGGTGCTGCGGTGCCACGGGGCCGAGGGTTGCCCACTCTGGCTGCGCATGCGAGCGAAGGCCCCCCCACTGCACAACTCAACAGCACTGGACTGCCGGGAGCACACACCCTGCCAGCTGGCACTGGACCTGCCTTTCTGGCAGCACTGGTACTATGTGCTGGTGGAGAGGCATCCTGGGGCTCCAGGCACCGTCTCCTTCCAGATCACTGTACAGCTGACAGGTGAGGGGCACAGGGAGACTTGAGAGGGCATGGACTTGAGTGGGAGATGGCAAGGGTTGCCTGTGGGATCTGGGTACGGGATGACACTCAGCTTGCTGGGGACGCTGGGATGCACTGAGAGGTGCTGGGACACTGGGAGATGTTTGGAGATATTGGGGCTTTAGGGGGTGCTGGAAAGTCCTGGGACACTGGGAGGTGCTGGGCTGCTGTGGGACACTGGTCATGTGCTGAGACATTGGAATGCTCTGGGATACTGGGAGGTGTTGGGACACCGGGATGTGCTAGGATGCAGGGATTGCCAACCTGGTGGATACGGAGAGCAGGTGGGAGGTGAGGGCAGGGGGCCAGGGGGCTGTGCGGTGCCAGGGCTGACAGCTCTGCTCCCAGACTGCTCCCGCCCCAGCCTGGCCCGGCCGCCCTTCCTGCCCTCCAGCGCCTCCATGAACATGCCACACTCCTTTGGTTCTGCTGGTGGGATGGTGCTGGGGGACAGCCCCCCTCCCACCAGCCCCAACAGCACCAAGCGCCCGCTCCCCATCTCTTCCACCATGCCTGCCACTGAGCGCTGCTGGCCCATCCGCCCCACGCTACGCAACGAGCTCGACACCTTCTCCGTCCACTTCTACATCTTCTTTGGGCCCAACGTGTCAGTGCCGCCCGACCGCCCTGCTGTCTTTGTCATCAACCTCCTGCCGGTTCTGGACAGTGGCGGGGTGCTCAACCTGGAGCTGCGGCTCAATGTGGTGAGGTGGTCAGGCCAGGAGATGGGCATGTTGGGTCTGGGGCAGGGGTGCCTTTGGGTCATGGACCATGATTTGAGAGCTGCTGGGTGGTGGACCATGGGTTAGGATGCTTGAAGAGTAGATAATGAGCAGGGTGCTGGTGGGTGATATGTTAGGGTGCTGTCAAGTGCTGTGCTGTCAGAACAGGGGACACTCCCAGTGCTGCTTTAGGGCCAACTCCCCTCTGCCCTCAGAGCTCCCTGTGTGGTGAGAATGTGACAGTGTTTGGCTGTCTGAACCATGAGGTCCCACTGACGTCTGGTGACAATGCATCGGTTACCTGTGAGACAGGTAGGCTGTGCCGTGCCTGCCCCCCTGCTGTGGCTGTGGGTTTTGACCCCCATGCCCTTCCAGGGGCTGCCTGGGGTGGGTGGGTGCCTGGCCTGCCCGCTGCCCAGCTCACCTGTGGCTTTCCCTGCCGACAGAGTCCCTGGCAGGCTTTCTGCTCTCTGTCAACACCACGGCCAGCCTGAGCCGCCTGCGCATCCCCTACCCCCAGACGGGCAGCTGGTACCTGAGCCTGCGCTCCCTCTGTGCCACAGAGCATGGGTAAGATCCCAGCATGCCTGCTATGTGTCACTGCATCCCAGTGCATCCCACTGTATCCCAGCCTCCTTGTCGTGGCAGAGCTGGATGTCACTGCACCATACCTGTTGGTGGGCTCCTGCAGCTCTGCTCTGAAGCTCTCAGTTGGGAACCAGCTGTTGGCTTGTGTGCATCTAGGGGTTGTGCTCATGCCCAGTGCGTACACATTCAGGTGTTTGACTTTGTTCCCCCATGGAGCAGGTTCGAGCCTTGCACCAATGTGACAGCTGAGGTCTACCTGCGCGCCTACCTCTCGCCCTGCATCAATGATTGTGGCATCTATGGGCAGTGCAAGCTGCTGCGCACCAACAATTATTTGTACGCAGCCTGCGAGTGCAAAGCTGGTAAGATCTGCTCTAGGCATCAGTCCTCCTGTCCCAGCTCTCCAATGGGTACTGGATGGAGCTTCCCCTCTCTTGCAGGATGGAATGGCTGGGGTTGCACTGACAATGCCGAGGCATTCTCCTATGGTTTCCAGCTCCTCTCCACTCTGCTGCTCTGCCTCAGCAATGTCATGTTTGTGCCTCCCGTGGCCATCGCTGTGCGCAGCCACTACCTCCTGGAAGCTGCTGTCTACATCTTCACAATGTTCTTCTCCACTGTAAGTGCAGGGTGGGGATAGAATCGTAGGATCATTTGAGTTGGAAATGTCATCTAGTCCAACTCCTCTGCAGTGAACAGGAATACCTACAGCCCAGTCAGGTCCTCAGAGCCTGACCTTGAGAGTCTCCAAAGATGGGGCATCTACCACCTCTTTGGGCAACCCATATCTAAATCTCCCCTCTGTTAGTTCAAAATCATTTCTCCCTGTCCTATCAGACCCTCCTAAAGAGTGTGTCCCCTTCTTTCTTACAGACCCTCTTTAGATACTGAAAGGGTAGCCAGTGTTGAGATACTGAAAGGATGGTGGGCAGGGAGTTGGGCAGTATAGAACAACTCTCACCCTGTTCCCTCTGTGGCCCCAGTTTTATCACGCCTGTGACCAGCCAGGCATCGTGGTCTTCTGCATCATGGACTATGACGTGCTGCAGTTCTGCGACTTCCTGGGTTCCCTCATGTCTGTCTGGGTCACTGTCATCGCCATGGCCCGGCTGCAGCCAGTAGTCAAGCAGGTGAGTGCAGAGAGAGTGCATGTGGTGGGAAGGGGTCCTGGAGTGGAGGTCCATCCTGATGTCCCCATCACCCCCCCACAGGTGCTGTACCTTCTGGGGGCCATGCTGCTCTCCATGGCACTACAGATGGACCGCCATGGGCTATGGAACCTGCTGGGACCCAGTCTTTTTGCCTTGGGCATCATGGCCATTGCTTGGGTAAGGACCCACTGCATCCCCTTCCTGTTGTATCACCTGTCTCCATGCTCGGCCCTCCCCAGCCAGTCACCACGGGATGGGGGACATGGCTTGTCGTGGTGTGATGGCAGAGGGGCCATGGCCACCCCTGAGGTCCTGTTGTCCCCATGCAGACGGCTCGCTCCATCCGTCGCCGCCACTGCTACCCGCCCACCTGGAAGCGCTGGGCATTCTACCTGTGCCCAGGTGCGCTGATTGCGGTGGCTGCCGTGCTGCTCTATGCCTTTGTGGAGACGGAGGAGAACTACTTCTACATCCACAGTATTTGGCACCTGCTCATCGCTGGCAGCGTGGGCTTCCTTCTGCCACCCCGTGCCAAGCCCAGTGGGCGCCTGGGGCCGCTGCCCCGCCGTAAGGGCTGTGGGTACCAGCTCTGTGTCAACGAACAGGAGGAGCTGGGGCTCGTTGATCCAGCGGTGGCCTCCATCAACAGCATTTGCACCAGCTGATGCAACCAGTGCACTGGACTCAGGCAGGGATGGTGACACACGGAACAGCAGGACTCCTCCGGGCTGGCGCACAGCTGTCCCAGTGTCACAATTACAGCCTGGTTGAACTCGTCAGCAGGCATTGCTTGCCACTCCATCTGGCACAGGAGTGCCCCTGTCCCCACTACCTTCAGCCCCCCTAGTGACACCTTGGTGCCCTGCATGTGGCTGTTCCCACCCCATAGTGCTGGAGCAGTGACATTCCTGCTAGTGCCATCAGCCCTGGGCAGCTGCAGGGCACTGAGCCTTGCTGGGAGGGGGCAATGCATGCGCTGGGCCTCCAGATCTGCTTACAGTACTGCTGTCTCAGCCTCTGAGAGGAGCTGGGGGAGAGGGGGGGATGCAGTGACAGGACCCCAAGTCCTGTGTGCCAGTCAGGGTGTCCTCATGTGCTCCTGTACAGCCTTAGGTCATGTTGGCAGCGGGGCGGAAGCTCCACCACATACTGGGCTACATCCTGGGATATTGCCAGCTATATGAGGGGGGCAAAACCCTGACCCTGGGCACCCTGAGGGTGGTGGGAGGTGAGATGGAGCAGAGGAGACCCCACTGCCCCTTCTCCCTGCTGCAGGAGATTGCTTCAGTTCCCCAAGCTGCAGCTCAGGAATGGATCCTGGTTCACAGTGGGCTGGGGGTTGGTGGGTGCGGGGCAGACAGGCAGCTCCAACCCCACTGTTATGGAGGCAGCAAGCAATGCTGAGCCGTGGTGCCTGTGTGAGGGCCCCGGGGTCCGGCACCCGGGAGCTCATCCTCCATCCCTGTCTCTGCCAGGCAAAATGCTCTGTCTGGTCCAGCCAGGCGGCCGGTTGGGGATTAATTTTTAATTAAAAACGTTGCTCACTTCACCAAACCCAAATGTGTCTCTTCATCTCCCAGAGAGACACAGTACTGGGCTCTTGCATCATTGCAATGCACGCAGTGTGCCAAGCGTGATGCTTGTGCCATCCAGTGCAAGCATCTGCCTGCTGAGGAGTCGTGCACACAGCACCCCAAAATGGAGGCACTAAAGATCAGGCTGGAGGAGCTCTGAGCACCTAACAAAGTTGTTCCTGTTCATTTTAGGGGAGTTGGACCAGATGTCTCTTAAGTGTCCGTTCCAACTCAAATGATTCTAAGATTCTATGATGGATTCTATGGGTTTTACAGAGAGGACTGTGTCCCACATGGCATCCATGCCCCAGCTCACCACTGTGGTGCTGAAACAAAAACTGCCTTCTGGTGAGTTTAGGTAGGCCCTACAATAACAGGCTGCAACAAGTATGTGGTGAGATGTGTCTCAGTGGGGTTTATCCATAGGAGCCATCCAGGAAAGCTGAGAGGAACCACACTCCAGCTCCTCTTGGATTCACTTCTCAGCATCTGGGACAGCTCAGCACTCGGTTAATTAAATCTGCGACTGAATTTTTCATCTCAAGGCTGGGCCAAGCAGCCAGGCGTGCTCCTGGGGAGGGATCCTGGCAGGCAGCAGTGGGGAGGATCCCAGCACTCGGTGACAGCCCAGTGCATCCCCCCCAGTCCTGCTGGTTGCCTGTGGGGAGATGGGTATCCCCCTGTCTGCTTCCCAGACACCTCCGTTCCTAACGAGGATGCTGTCAGGGTGAAGGCTGGGCTCTGCCTGTTCCCTGCTTGGATTTTTGTCATTTCTGTGACTCCAGTGGGAACAGCCTTCCTAGTGCTCCATTCCTGCCTCTACCAGACACAGCAACCGCATCACCATGGCAACAGTGTCCCCATAGCAACCAGGTACATCTGACATCCTCATAGCAACCGGGTCCCTGAACAGCTGGTGGTGGGGAGGGATGGGAGCTCTGAACCCCACCAGTGACATGAGGACAGACACAACATCCAGAGCAGTGTGATCCTTCATATGCCTGTCCTGACAGGGGAGGCAGCAGGGCACGGAGGGAAGGCAGAAGGGAGTGGTGCTGGGGCTAGCACTGCCACTGCTAAGCCTCCTGCATCCCATCCCTGCTATTGGGCCAGCATTCCCTGCTTGGAAATGGGCATCCCTAAAACCCATAGTCCCTTCCTGGCTCTAAATCACACTGTGGGATGTTGTGCCTGCTGCCTGCCTTCCCAACGGTGCTGGCCCTGCTGCAGCCTACGCCATGCAACTTTAATATGCCTGGCCTGAATTACTGAGCCCTGAGGCAGCTGTATGAGCATACACAGCATCTGTCCCTCCTCACTCCCTGCCCACATGTGCCCTGCCAGCAGGATGGCAGCAGTCACAAAAATCCAGGAATTAAGCTTGTCAACCTGAGAGACGAGTGGACAAAAAGCTGACGTTGTTGTGTATCATCATACTGTGCATGCATGGTGTTAATATGGAGTTCTTGCAAGGAAATCTTTAGTGGTCATGAGGTACCACGGGGAGGTGCTACCCAGGCAGAAAGTCATAAGTTACACAAGTCAGGTTCCATATATGGCCAGGAACTTATTTCAAAAGCAATGTGCCTGTTGACTGAGTTTCTAATCAGCTCTTAATCTGAGACATTGGCAGCCACAAGAAGTGCCCTCTTCCCCTGTGCCAGGCCATTTTTTGAGTAAGCAGTGTTCCCATCACACGGTATCCAGACAACCTCAGTGACAGCTTTGGGATCACTCAGCTTGGTTCCCTTGGGTACCCACAAGAGCGGTCCCTAGGGACTGGGTAGAGGTTCAGCATCACAAAGCCCAAGAGCTGGAGGCAGCATGTCCCCACTGCTGTGCCTGTGATCCCATCACACCCACATCCCATGGCTGATGTAAATCCTGCTGTGGGCATAGCCAGAGCTCGGGCACAGCTACCACCACAGAGGGTGCAGGCAGTGCTCTCATGTGTAATCAGCCTTGCAGCAACAGAAGTCAAACTGCTGCACCATGCGTAGTCCCAGATGAATTTGCCTGAAGAAGCAAGCCTGCAGGGGAAGGAAAAAGGATGGCAGTGGAGGTCGAGAACATTTTACATAGGGTGAAAAGCCACTGTTCCCTTTATGGATTGCAAATTAAAGTTTTCTCATAAAAAATAAACCAAACCAAACCAAAACAAAAAAACCCTGCTCTTTGCTCAAATATCACCGCTAAGATTTCCCTTGAGAAAGGCAAGTACTAAGCAATGGGCTGCTGGGTGTTACGAGCAGCGCTCTCAGCAGAAGCTGTGTTAGAGAAATCACACCGAATATTTCTGTCTGAGCCTGCGTGTGCCTGCACCAAGGGAAATATTGCTGTTTATTCTTACTTCACACAAAGATGTTTCATCAACTCCAGGGCTAAAACCCAAGACACCGCATTTCTAAAGAGAGCATTTGGGTTGAAACAAAACCAACTCTTGACAAACGCAGTTGAGAGATTTCCAGCCTGGTTTGCAGCACTGAGCTATGTATGCACTGCTCCAGCACCACAAACCTGCCAACCTCTGCCGATCCCCATTGACACTCTGATAGAACAAAGCGTGAGGAGGAAGAGGGAACCTCAGAGGGCACGGTGGGACTGAGTGCGATGCTGTCACAGTGCCTGCCTCACATCACTATGGGATGTGCTGAAGGATGTGGCATGGTGCAGGGTCACCTGAGGGCATGGATGCCACAGCATGACCATGTGCAGTATGACAGCCCCCGGCCCTGCATAGAACGCTGCTCCAGGAGTCAGCAAATCTCGTTGCCCGCAGCTCACAGTGTCCAGGCAAAGGAGCAGGGTGTGAGGGCTGCCGTGCTGTTTCTCGTGCAGCAGGGACAGGAGTTATTATCTAAGCTGAGTTAGAGCCTGGGGCACGAAATGGCACCGCTGCCCACCCCCGTCCAGCCCAATGATGGCGCCGGGGGCTGCCCCGTTGGGGGATCCCCTCCCCTGACGTAGCCAGACATCCACCCCATCGCCACTCCCCCACCCGGCCGCCTGATTGGCTGCACTCTATTGGCTCCGCCCCCTCCGCGACTGGGGCGGGCCTCAGAGTGACCACGCCCCCTTTGTTCCTTCCTGCTCTCCTATTGGTTGCTGAGCTGTCACTCCTGAGCTGTCACCCCTGCGCGCAGCCGGGCAATCTCCTGCTGCCGCCTGCACTGCGCGGTGCTGCGCTCCACTGGATCACTGCAGCATCCCAGTGCAGCCCAGTGCAACCTCACTGCGCCCAATGGGACCTCACAGCACCGCAGCCTCACTGTGCCACAACACTGCAGCCTCTTTGCATCCCGCTGCATCTTCTGAACTTCCCGTCTGCAGCCCCATGCCAGCTCCAGCTTTATGCACTCCCACAGCAGCCCTCAAAACACTAGGTTTAGTGTGTTTGCATGGCATTGCAATCCACCGTCTGGCATTTGGGTTAGAATTGCATTTCATTGCACTGCATTGCACTGCATTGCATTGCTTTAGATTTTTTACTATTATTGCATTTCAGTTCGTTTAAACCCATTAGACTACGCTGCACTTCAGTGCATTTCATTTCAATTAATTGCACTGCATTTCACTGCATTCTTACTGCCCCCAGCCTCCCACCACCCCCATGTCACATGTCACCTGCTGTCAGTGAGATGTCCCCCCCCCCACCATGCTGAGTGACCTGTGTGCCTCTGTGCACTGGGCCTAGAGGTGGTGGCTGCATCAGGGAACAGATCAGGGCTTATGAATGTCCCCATCAGGGCTGGCAGTGTCACGGGACCATTGCATGTGAGAGAGGGGAGAGTGCCACTGGAGGTGACGGACTTCCCCAGCATGGCTCGCCCCCGCTGGGCTGGCAGCCAGGTGTTGTAGAACTGACAGACAACAGTGGCATAGGGCATCCCTGCTCGGCCCATTGGTATGCACTGGCCCAGGGGAGTTTCTGTGAGGCTTTAAATAGTGCAGTTCCCCTTCCGCTCAACTCGAAACCTTAAGTACAGGAGGGGGGGAGAAGAGGGGGGAGAGGGGGGGAAATAATTGGTCAATTGGCTCTGCTGATACAAAAGCTATTTTTAATGTTACTAAAATCTGTGTCTTCTATAAACATCTAAAATCCCCAGAGCTCCTGTTATAAAGATTTGTGCCACAAGGACGCTCATGGCAGGGCGCAGCCAGAGCCAGGAGACGCCCGGCACTCCTCTTTGGAATCCGGGGAAGCACAAGGCAGCCCAGAGAGCAGTGGCACCGGGGGGCTGCCCCCAATAAGGGGAATGTGTGGGGCACCGTGGCTGGGGGGGGCTTGTGGTCGGAGCAGCAGTTGGTGCAGGGTTTCACCCACCTGCACCAGGCTGTGCGAGAGGAGGTGGAGGTGGGAGACGGTGTCGCTGGCGAGGCTCTCCAGCAGCGCCTGCTGCTGTCGCGACGTCTGCAGAATCTGCACCAGCAGCTGCTGAACGCTGTGAAGTAGGCCTGCCACGCCACAGCCTGCAGTGAGAGGGGGGTCAGGGGCAGCCCAGCCTCGCTGTGTATCCAACAGGATCTGTGGGCATGACCCACCTTGCAGGCTGGTGTCCGGCACATCCTCACCCATTGCTGTCTGCTCGCTGGGTCTGGGAGAGCCAGGGGCTGCAGGGGGCACTGGCAGCGCAGTGTTTCCTCCTCCCATCCCTGGGGATGTCTCAGTGGGGAAACCTGCACCAGTGTTTGACATGGAGGGCACAGTGGGATTGTGGGGCCAATAAGTCACCTGCTCAGCCCTAGCAGGGCTCAGATCCCTGCTCTAGCTGAGCACAGAGCAGAGGGCACAAGCTCTTACCCGCCTTCTGCTCAGCACTTTCCTGTTTCAGGACAGTGTGGGTGCCTGCAGAGAGCAGATGCAAAGCATCACCAAGGGCTGTTTCCCTCTCCAGGATGCCTGAGCTCTGTGGCTAGGACATGGTACTCACCCAGGATGGGAAGGAGAGGGATGCAGTGAGCGGTGTCTGCAATAAGAACTGCATCAGAGCCTGCTGGCAAGGATGAGAGAGGGAACCGGGGCAGGGGAAACCTTACTTAGGACAGCTGTGGGGTCAGGCACTGATCCAGCGATGTGTTCCCCGCAGGCTGCAGAGAGAGAGCAGAGAGGAGATGCAGGGTCTGTTGGGACCTGCTGGGAACAGCACCAGCCTGGGACCTGCCCTGCTCACAGCCAGCCCAGCGTGCCCTAGCCACAGCTCCCCAGCACCCTGAGGGGCCTCAAAGTGTCTCATGAGCTAGAAACAAAAGCAGGAGTCACTCACCCACCACTGCAATGCAGCCACCTCTGGGCTAGAAGGCAGCAGCCGCACAGCGGTGCACAGCCATGCTACGCAACAGATTAGGACTGGAAGTGAAGGAGAATCCCACATCCACTTGAAACTGCAGGGGGAATTTAGGGAGATAATGTCATTACCCAGTGTGGATGCTGGATGGGGTGCAGGGGTTCACTCCCCCATTATCAGGGGCCTGGGGACAAAGCAGCCGGGTCTCCTGCTTGAAGAAAGCTGTTTCACCCCAATGGCTGCCGGCTCAGGGAACAGCAGCTGCTGCCTCCATCTGCCCACACAAATCAGGGATACAGCCTGTATCACCTCAGCACCAACTCTGTGAGCACCCTTCTGGCTGCATGCAGGTGGAGATGCTCCCAGCTCCAGATCTCACCCTCAGTCCTACCTCTGAACTTTTGTGTTGTTTCTGCTGCCAAAGGCAGCTGAAGGCAGGGAGCTGCACACACTGCAGTGCTGTACAGCTGCAAGAGTCTGCTGGGCTGCAGCAGGACCAGCTGCATGTGCAGCCAGCAGTCCTGAGGCTGGGTCAGAGCTGGGGAACATCTTGTGCCCCACATCCTCATGTTCTGGGGATGGTCCCAACACCTCCATCTATGCACATCCCTACTAACAGGTCTGTCCTGAGAGCACCCCTAGGGCCTCTACTCCCATCACGCTGGCATGGGCATGGGCTGGAGCCGTGGCAATGCAGCCCTGTGTGATGGGGCAGTGGTACTTACAGCTCTCTGGCTCATCCTTCACGCGCCACAGCAGCGGAGACAGCATTGTGCCCTGGGAATCTGCAGAGAAAAGCTTCAGCAAACAGGAATCAAGGGTTCCCACAGCCCCGCAGCCCTACTCTAGGTACCTGCTGGTACTGGTAAGGATGGAGAGCGGGTGGCAGGGACGGATCTGCGCCTCCTGGGGGGCAGCTTCCCCAGATCTGGAAGAGGAGAAAAAGCACCAGCTCTACCCTGGCCACGCACCCATTCTCCCCACAGCCCCGGCACCCACCCAGCAGCCGCCGCTCACGGAAGACCGGTCGCCCGGCAGCCTTCCAGATGCTCTTCATGGCTCGGTAGTGAGGAGGCAGGCGGGGAGAGTGGAGTCCGGCTCTGCGTCGCGTCTCTCGCTCCGAGTGGAAAG
Source organism: Excalfactoria chinensis (assembly GCF_039878825.1). Taxonomy (NCBI): domain Eukaryota; kingdom Metazoa; phylum Chordata; class Aves; order Galliformes; family Phasianidae; genus Excalfactoria; species Excalfactoria chinensis. Next base: position 8,818,294 of record NC_092857.1, on the reverse strand, counting down.
CTTGCTTAAGTGCCTTCCACTTAGACCGGCACTGGGCCACGCTACGGCTGTAGCCGGCTGCCGCCAGCCCACGGGAGATCTGCTGCCACAGAGCCTCGTTGGGCCGAGAGGTGGAGGCCATCAGTAGGGCGGCCTCCCCCGAGCCCCCCACCAGTGCCAGCAGGCTGCCGACCTCCGCTTGCGTCCAGGCTCGCCCCCGGGGCATGGCGCGGGGGGAGGCCCCGGGCAGCGGGGGCTGCACCGGGAGCCACGCTGGAGATGGGACCCACTGGGGACCACGCACCAGGGATGGCGGCGGGAGCCGAAACGGGAGCCGCACCTGGGTCCACCAGGAGCCACACTGGGAACTGCACCGGGAGCTGCCGGGAGCCGCCGGGAGCAGCAAGGAGCATGTGCGGCCCCGGGAGGAGCCGCTGGGAAACGTAGTCCTGGCTCGGCGGGGCGTGCGCATCCCTCGAGCATCCATCCCCCACCGATCCTCGCGCAGGCAGGGTTCGCTGCTCCGGGGCGGAACTGGCAAAACCCTAACTCGAACCCTCACCGGCAAACAGGAGCCCCAGCGGCTTCATCCAGCCCCGACCGTGCTGGGGAACTCACCCCAAGGGCACCACGGGGATGTCCGGCAGGACCGCCGTCAAGATGTGGGGGAGGGGAAGGAGAACCACATCCCCCGGCTTTCCAGGGCTGAGATGCAGCTGCAGCCCCATGCAAAAGAGGTGGCAGAAACCACGTCTGCACACACCCCCACCACCCTACTGCTTGAGAGAGAGCCTTGTGTCCTGCTCCCAGAGGTACCCCTCACTTCCATGAGCAGGCAGAGCAGCCTTGAGAATATTTCACATTACCAGCCCTCTCACCTGCTGCGGTGGGTGGACACGGGGTTTCTTTTTTCCAGGGTGCCAGCCTGCACCACCCAGGGCTGTCACCCAGCTGGTGTCTCCAGGGACTTCACCAGGAAGTGACACTTTCCATTTCGTGTCACACTCGGCTGCCAAAGAGGGAGGCTGGGGAAGGGGGTTGCTGCTCCCCTCCTCCAGAGTCGTGGGGCACGCAACAAGAGAAAGAGGGAACGATGGAAGAGGGAGTCATGTATGCTGAGCTGCGCCTGCCCCCTGCACCAGGTAAGGGCACACTGCTCCCCATCCTGCTTGCCAGCAGCACCTCCAGCCTTCTCCCCCCTCCTGTGGATCCTCTTGCCCCATTCCCATGCTGCAGACTGCCTGTTCTTGGGATGGGGAGGCTGCACGCTGCATCCTGCTGCATGGCACAGTGCATGTAGGCACCTGCTCTACTGCCTTCCCTGTGCCATGTCTTCATTTCATGTCAACACTCTGTCATTCTTTAGGGACAGAGCCTGGGGGAGGCCAAAGGATGTGCAGCTATCAGGGTGTGGTGGTGGGGTTTCCCACCATTGCCACTCAGCCCCAAGTGGCACTCTGTCTTTCAGCCCCTGTGCAGACAGCACGGATGCCCTGGCACTGGGCAGCCCTCAGCCTGGGAGCCCTGTCCCTGCTGCTCCTGCTGGCACAGATCATCCTCGTTGGATTGGGCTTCCACTGTGAGTGTCCCTGCATCCCCCTCCCTGCCCAGGGTCTTGAAGTCGTGGCTGGCACCATGGTTCTGTGTGCACCTCCTCCTTGCTGTGTGTGTCTTCCTGCCTGGGGCAGAGGGAGCTGCATGTCTGTGGGCTTTGGAGCAAAAAGTAGATGATGAAGGTAAACCACCTTCAACTGCTGGAGAAAGGCAGGAGGGTATAGAAAAATGTGGGCTTGGGGATGACACTGGGACATCCTGCTCTGTCAGCTGGTGGTAATGTGAAAATGGGATGTTATGCTGAAACCAAAAGGCAGAAGCACTTTCTCCAAAAGCCAGCTGTGTAATGAGTTTCTGTCTGCAGCACTGCTGACCAGCTTGGAAGGCTCATCAATAGAAACTGGAGATGCTGCTGTGTTCTCTCCTCTTTTGCAGACTTACTTCAACAGGGGAACTGCTGCCATGGTCCCCAGTGTGTGGAGAACCTCAGCTCTGGGTTACAGGCTTTGCAAGGTAGGAGAAAGGAAAGTGTGGGCTCCTCTCTGTGGGGTTGGTGGCACGCTCTCTGTCTCCTGCCACTTCAGTGCCACCCTGCACAGGCTGTATTTGTGCACAGGGAGCTGCCAGTTCTGCCCAGCTGGCTGGCTGTGGCATGCAGAGCGCTGCTACTACTTCTCCTCAGCCAAAAGGAACTGGGAGCAGAGCAAGGAGGACTGCTGCTCCAGAGGGGCACAGCTGGTCATCATCCAAGCCAACAGCACACTGGTGAGTACCCCTGCCCTGCCTGCTCCAACCTTACCATGGCCATTGGATAGCTGCAGTGTCCCCTCAGTGGTCTTCCAACACAGACTCTGGCCATGTGCCTAAAAGCCATCTGGGATCTGGATGCTGTGCCAGAACCAAGTGGCTGCAGCCGGGTGTCCCTGAGGAACTCATGCCTATCTCCTCCTGTGCAGGCTTTCCTGAAACGCGTGTCCCATATGGACATCTTCCATGTGGGGCTGAAGTGGAGCTCTTCCAGGTATGAATGGAAGTGGCTGGATGGCACTGCGCTGAAGGGGTGAGTGCTGCAGAAGGTCAGGGAGGTGCAGGGGGAACAGCCAGCCTGCAGACAGGGATGTTCCCCCTGGCTCACCCCCTTGCCTCCCACTCTTCCCTTCTCACCCCTCTCCCTCCACACAGGCTCTTCCCAGTCCAGCGCTCCACTAGCTCCTTCATGGCCTGTGGCAGGGTGTCAGGATCAGGGCTCTCTGGTGGCCACTGTGGGGAATTCCACGGCTGGGTCTGCGAGAAAAGTGCCGTCACCCTGCAGTGGTTGCAGTCCTCACCACCTGCTTTCGTCTGGGGAAACACCACATATACCTGTGCAGGACCATGGTGACAATGGAGACAGCCAGTGCCCAGCACTACCCACTACCTGTCAGGCACCCAGGGCACCGACTCAGTACTCACAACTTTTCATCTCTCCCCTTTGTTTATTGTACATTGCTAATAAACTTTGACCCTCATACAGTGGCTGGCTTTGGGGTTTAGGGTTGGGGTTCAGAGCCAACATTGTTCCAAGTGTCCCCTTGGCCTGGTGGCTCATGGAGCAGCTCCTGTGTGGGCTGGGGCAGATTCTCTTGTGTCCATCCTCCCCGAGTGGGAGAAGACCAGCAGCTCAGCAAGGGCATTCCTGGGTGCTTCCCACACTGGCTGTTACCTGAACATGGAATGGGTGATGGGATGGGAAAGAGGACAAGGAGGGAAGCAGGGTTCCTCTGCGGTCAGGGCTGTGGGGCTCCTGGTGCTATGCAATGAAGGTCTTGGAGGTCAGGTTGGTGGTATGGCTTCAATTCACAGGCAGCTCAGCACCTCACAGTGCTTTGCTCACTCATACCTTCTCAGAGAGAAAAGAGTCTGCAAGGTCCCTTCCAATTTGAGCCATTTTCCATACTATGATTGGAGGTAGAGCCATACTATGATTGGAGGTAGAGGCAGAGTGCTTTGCAGGACAGAGCAGTGCTTTTGCCCTCTGCACAAGACCAGTATCAGAAAGGAAAACACATTTTGCATATCAGTCAATTACTTCTGCTTTCTTGTAAATCAAGAACTTCCCCCATCCTACACATGATCATAAGTCATCATCTGAGTGCACTGAGTAGAAGCTGGAGTTGATGACCTGTTCCTGCCTGGGACAGAGCCACCAGCAGCCCCATGGCTCAGAGCGTCATCTATGCTGACCTGAGATTCACCAAGGGGCCGGGGAGCCATGGCACAACCAGCCAGGTGCTGGAGGCAGGTGAGACCAATGGGGACCTCACACCTCCCCAACATGGCCAACATCATCACCCCATCGCTGCCCAACCTTCCTCCCACAGCCAGCATGGATGACACAGACAGCCCCTATGAGAATGTTGTACCGGGATCAGCGCCCGTGGGGACAACAGAGGAAGGGACCCAACGCAGCCCGGGTAAGTGCCCAGATGGGGACAGGGATGGGGACAGGGATGGGGGTGGGGGCCCCACAGCCTCCCAGGAGCATGGGTGACTCATGGCTGCTGGTGTGTCTTGCAGGGCACTGGTCCCGGAGGCGCTGCGTACCTGTGGGGCTGCTGGCAGCCATTCTGCTGCTGTCGGTGGCCTTGGTGGCCCTGGGGACCTGCTGTGAGTGCAGACATCATGGCTGGGGAGGGGAGTGGTGAGGCAGGGTGGGGGCTGGGAGGAGCTCAAGGGCTGGGGATGGTGTGGCTTCTCACTTGGCTGCCCTGTGTTGCCTGCACTGCATGTACTGCCTGCATCTTCCAGAACTGCCTGCACTGCTTGTACTGCTTGCATCTTCCAGAGCTGCCTGCACTGTGTGTTCTGCTTGCATCTTCCAGTACTGTCTGTTCTGGGTGTGCTACCTTCATCTTCCAATACTGTCTGCTCTGTGTGTGCTGCCTTCATCTTCCAGTACTGCTTGCACTGCATGTACTGCCTGCATCTTCCAGAACAGTCTGCATTGGATCTATTGACAGTGTCAGTCTCCCATGGATTACCATTGTTTCCTATTGCTTTCCAATACCTCCCATTGTCTCCCATCACTTTCTGTTGCATTCCATTCAATCCCATTGCCTCCCACTGCTTCCTTTTACTTCTCTTTTCCTTCCTCTTACCTCCTATTAATTTTTGTTGCCTTCCATTGCTTGCCATTACTTTTCATTTACATCCTATAGCTTCCCACAGATTCCCATTGACTTTGCCTTCCCATAGACTTCTCATTGTTTCCCACTGCATACCATTACCTTCCCATTATGGTCCACTGGTTTCCATTGCTTCCAATTGCTTGACATTCTATTCTAAATCAGTATCCTCTACCTTCCACTTCTCCTCTTTGTCCCTCCTACTGCCCGCTATTGGCTTCCATTGATTCCCACTGCCTCCCATTGCCTTCCCATCAGCTTATCATTTCTTTCCATTCAAGTCCTTTGTTTCCTATTGCTTGCCATTCACTTCCACTTCATTTCCCATTACCTTCCCACTGCCTCCCATTGATTTCCACCGTCTTTTATCATTTCCCAATCACTTCCCAGTGCCTTTTAGTTTTCTTCCTAGTGCCTCCCAGTGCCTTCTATTAACCTCTGTTGGCTCCTCCCTTCCTTCTATTCTTTCTTATCGATTCCCAACACATTCTCATTGACTTTCTCCCACTGCCTCCCACTGTCTTCCATTGCCTCACATTTATTCTTAGTGAATCCCAGGGCATTTCCACTGATATCCTGCTCTTTCCTGCTGCCTTACTTTTGTCGATCATTGGTTTCTACTGCCACCCTTTGCTTTCCATCGATTTCCCATTGCTTCCCACTGCCTTCCCATAACATCCCATCAGTTCTCATTGCTGTGCAACTGAATTCCCATTGCCTCCTACCCCCACACTGGCTCACCTGGCATTGCCTCGCCTGACCCAACCTGGCCATGACTCATGTCCCCCACTCAGGCTGCCCCATCCCCATACCCCAGCTCACCTTATCCTGCCCACAGACTGGCAGGTGACCCACCAGCTGCAAAACATATCCATGGAGCAGGCCACTGAGCGCGACCACTTTGCAAAGGAAGAACAGGTGTGGGAGCAGAGACTGAAGCAGACAGAGCAGGAGCTGGTGTGGGTGCAAGAGGAGCTGCAACAAGCATGGCAGGAGGCCAGAAACAGCCAGCAGGAGGCCAAAAACAGCCAGCAGGAGCTGGCCAGGCGGGAGGCTGAGCTGGTGCATGTCTCAGGGACCCTGAATGCGACCCAAAAGGAGTTGCAGGATGTGCAGGAGAAGCTCAGTGCCAGCAAGCAGGCAGCAAGCAGCCTGCGTGTCTGCCTGAATGCAGGTAAAGGCACAGTGCAGTGGGGAGGGGGTGGTTCCTGAGGGATGTGGGGCCCATGTCTGCAGGTGGCCAGCACCTGAGCTGTGCTGCTGTCTCCAGATTGCTGCCCCTCGGGCTGGCTGCTCTACCGTGGCAAGTGCCTCTTCATCTCTGCTGTGAAGAAGAGCTGGTGGAACAGCTACTGGGACTGTGATGAGAAATCTTCCCGTCTGCTGATCCAAGGTCATTGGGAGTCATGGATGCTGCCGGTAAGTACGGGGGCTGCAGCTCACCTGCTGGATGCCCCCACTGCCTGCTGCCACCACCCTGATGTATGGCTTGCTGGGAATACAGCTGGTTCCAGTGTTCCTGGCCACTGGGCATGGGGCAGATGCTTGACAGCTTCTTTCCCCGCAGAATTTTCTGCAAACAGATGATGCCAAGTACTGGATTGGAGGAAGGTATCAAGAGTCATCAGAAATTCAGTGGCTGGATAAGAAGCTGCATCCCCGGTAAGCCAGTAACCTCCCTCCTTGGCCAGCCAGGGATAGATGTGCCACCCCCTGCCTGGCTGTCAGTCCCTGCCCAAGGAATGATGTTCTGGTGTGGACAACTCTGACTCTTCAGCTTTGCTGAAAGGGCCGTCCAACTGTCAGCAGGATGGGGACATCATCATGTATGTAACCCTGTCACCTCTCACCTGCTTCTTCAATTCTAGGGGAGAGTGGTTTTTCCACTGTGCGGCAACAGCCAATGGGAAGATAGAGAAGAACAAGTGCACAGATGATTATGCATGGATCTGTGAGCAAGCCCCACGTATGAGCAGTGTATCAGAGAGCATCTTTCCTCTGCTGGCCGAAGGGTGACTTTGGCAGTCCCTCTCTATTACAGGACTTGGAGACAGAAGCTGGGGATACAAAAGGAAGACAGCCTTCCCCTTGTGCATGGCACCACGCTTGTGCTCTGTCATGCTCTGGGGAGGCAGGTGGGGAAAGAGACTTGCCTGTCTATTTTTCATGCTCATGCCCATCCTTGATACTTGGCAATAAAATAATGGCCTTCAGCAGTTAATTCAAACTCTTCTCAACCTGACATTCTGTCTAGGGAGGGCGGGTTTGTTCCTAGATAAGAATCTGGAGACTCAAAACAGAGTCTCAACATCACACAGGCCTCAAGGGGATACACTGTACCCTGCTAGAGTTGATAGGTACCCTAATGAGGTAAAAGCGCTGATTAGAAACTCAGTCAACAGCCATATTTATGTGTAAATAAGTTCCTGGCCATATACAGGACCTGGCTTGTGTAACACGTGACTTTCTGCCTGAGTAACACTTTCCTGTGGTACCTCACAATCGCCAAAGACATCCTTGCAAGAACCTCATATTAACACAGCATAAGTGTAGTTGGCTTTCCAACCTGTCCTCTGGGTTGGCGAGTTTCATTCCTGGATCTTGATGGCACGCTCACAGTGCTATGCCCTCTGGTCTGGGCTCTCAGCCACGCCACACTGAGCCCTCCTCATGTCCTCTGCATGGCAGTCACGTCTTACACATTTTGAAGATGGCTATGATGGCCCCATTGGTGTTTCTAACCTGCCTGCCTTGGGAAGCCCTTTGGCTTTACAGATGCCCCATTGCTGGCTGTTGATGTCAGAATTATTTCTCCCTGGAGTCAGGGTTCTCCCCCATGTTCCCAAGACTTCCCCACCTACACCATGGTTTTTGGGATCCTCACAGCACCTCCATTTCCTCCCATGGCCTCAGAGCTCCTTCCTTTCCCCACATGGTCTCAGGGCTCTCCACTGCACCCTCATTTACTCTTAGGACTTCCAGGATGTTTCTCATGCTGATAGCACAGCTGCCCACACCTTCCCCAGGCAGAATCACAGAATCATAGAACCATTAAGGTTGGAAAAGACCACTAAGTTGATCCAGTCCACCCCAAACCAGCCCCCCTGACCACCTTCCTCACTGCCACATCTCCGTGGCTCTTGGACACCCCCAGAGACAGTGAATCCACCAGATCCATTGGGCAGCCTGTGCCAGTGCATCACCACTCTTCAAGAGAAGAAATTTTTTCTCATATCAAACCAGAATATTATCATGAATCCAGCATGATATCACAGTGAAAGACTTGCCATGTTACACGGGGACACGTGTACGGATCTAGAGAGCAGGACAATGTTGGTACAAGTGTCTGCATGCATGTGGGAGAGGGGAACAATGTCTGTTTTTCATAAGCCTTGCTTTAAACTACAGGCAGTCCTCCAGATCATTTTCTCAGCTCTTTGCCACTTGTGGGAAACATTGCACACACAGCACTGGGATATCTCTGCGGGAAGGTCATCTGCTGTGCCCCAGCCCTGTGATGTGGTGGGGCTGGCAGCAGGGTCAGTCCTTGGTCAGGAGAGGAGTGAGGCTCTCGGACACGCTGCTCAGTGTTGGGGGCTGCTCACAGATCCATGGGTTAAGCTTCGTGCATGATAAGCTCTGCATTTTCCCAGCTACTAGCACTGCACACTCTCCATAGTAATCATACCTAGGAGACAGGACATGCATCAGAGAAGCCTGGACAGCATACACTACCTGTGCCCACACTCAAGTTCCTGCACTGAGGATACACTGAAAGAAGAGTCTCCTTCCTGACAGTGGTTTTCACTGACCAAGTCTCTGCTGATACCAAGTGGATGAACTTACGGACAGCACTGAACTGGGCACTAGGACACAATGCTGAGTCTGAGCATCGCTACCTGGGGAGCATGGTCCTGTGCACCATGAGTAGGCTCTGACTATGGCTGTCTGGAGCACCACTCTAAGTAGGATCTCATGAGTTGGAAAGGTATCTCAGGTTTATAGGAAATAGGGGAACCTGCACTTCCAATGATTGGGCCAGAGACTGCTAGATTTAGATGTGAAACAGCTGTTAGCCTCATACAAACTAACCTCCTTTCACCGTAAGAGTCTTCTCCCTTGATCCAGTACATGGCAGTGCTTGCTTGGAGAAAACTCTGTGAGGAAAGAACATGATGAGTGCCATCCCCATACATGGTGGTCAGGAGCACTGGGGCAGCATGGGGGGAACCCTGCTGGGGAGCTGCATTCCCCTTACTTACCGGCAGCATCCACAACGCCCAGTCACCTTGGGACAGTAGATGAGAATGTTTTGCCTCACAGTCCCAGTAGCTGCTCCGCCAGTTCTTCCTCACAGCAGAGATGAAGAGGCACTTGCCACGGTAGAGCAGCCAGCCCGAGGGGCAGCAATCTGGAGACAGCAGCAGAGCTCAGGTGCTGGCCATCTGCAGACATGGGCCCCACATCCCTCAGGAACCACCCCCTCCCCACTGCACTGTGCCTTTACCTGCATTCAGGCAGACACGCAGGCTGCTCGCTGCCTGCTTGCTGGCACTGAGCTTCTCCTGCACATCCTGCAACTCCTTTTGGGTCGCATTCAGGGTCCCTGAGACATGCACCAGCTCGGCCTCCCGCCTGGCCAGCTCCTGCTGGCTGTTTTTGGCCTCCTGCCATGCTTGTTGCAGCTCCTCTTGCACCCACACCAGCTCCTGCTTTGTCTGCTTCAGGCTCTGCTCCCACACCTGTTCTTCCTTTGCAAAGTGGTCGCGCTCAGTGGCCTGCTCCACGGATATGTTTTGCAGCTGGTGGGTCACCTGCCAGTCTGTGGGCAGGATAAGGTGAGCTGGGGTATGGAGATGGGGTAGCCTGAGTGGGGGACATGAGTCATGGCCAGGTTGGGTCAGGCGAGGCAATGCCAGGTGAGCCAGTGTGGGGGTAGGAGGCAATGGGAATTCAGTTGGACAGTACTGAGAATCAATGGGATGTAATGGGAAAGTAGCAGGAGGCAGCGGGAAGTTAATGGGAAAGGACTGGGGTTCAGTGGGAATTGACAGGGGGAATGGAAGGTGCTGGAATGCCATAGGATGTCAATGGAAATGCAATGGGAATCAATGAGAAAGAATAAAAGGCAAGGAGTAGTCAACGGATGCAATATAAGGGTCTGAGAAGACAATTAGAAGGCAATGACAGGTGATAGGAATTAATGGAGGACAACAGCAAGATAATGGGAGGCAAGTGGAAGGTAATGGCAACTAATGAAAGGCAATGGAAGTTGATGGGAGGTAAGTGGAAGGAAAAGGGAAGTAAAAGGAGGCAGAGGGAGGCTATGCAAATGAACAGGATGCAACAGAAAGTGATGGGAGACAGTGGAAAGATGATGGGAGATATTGGGAAGAAATGGGAACAACAATAATGCATGGGAAGCTGAGGCAGGCAGCACATGCAGTGCAGGCAATGCAGAAAGTGCAGGTGGCACAGGCAGTGAAAGGAATGCATGCAATGCAGGCAGTTCTGGAAGATGCAGGCAGTACATGCAGTGCAGGCAGCACAGGGCAGCCAAGTTAGAAGCCACACCATCCCCAGCCCTTGAACTCCTCCCGGCCTCCATCCCACCTCACCACTCCCCTCCCCAGCCATGATGTCTGCACTCACAGCAGGTCCCCAGGGCCACCAAGGCCACCAAGGCCACCGACAGCAGCAGAATGGCTGCCAGCAGCCCCACAGGTACGCAGCGCCGCCGGGACCAGTGCCCTGCAAGACACACCAGCAGCCATGAGTCACCCATGCTCCTGGGAGGCTGTGCAGCCCCCATCCCCATCCCTGTCCCCATCCCTGTCCCCATCTGGGCACTCACCTGGGCTACGTTGGGTCCCTTCCCCTGCTGTCACTATGGGCGCTGATCCCGGTACAACATTCTCATAGGGGCTGTCTGTGTCATCCATGCTGGCTGTGGGAGGAAGGTTGGGCAGCGATGGGGTGATGATGTTGGCCATGTTGGGGAGGTGTGAGGTCCCCATTGGTCTCACCTGCCTCCAGCACCTGGCTGGTTGTGCCATGGCTCCCTGACCCCTTGGCGAATCTCAGGTCAGCGTAGAGCACGTTGTGAGCCATGAGGCTGCTGCTGGTTCTGTGCAGTTTCTGCTGCTGCTGCCTATTGCTGAGTGGAAAGGAGAAGTGAGGTGCTGCTTGCTGAAGCAAATGTTGGCTCTGAGTCGTGGTGGAGGCAACAACGAGGCACTGATGCAGTTATCTGCACTCTGTCATTGGCTCTGCTTTGCCAGAGAGTCCCCTCCCACACCCGAGAACCGTCACGGTCCTCTGGATTCACTGTCATTTTGTGCCAAGACATGGGGTGCAGCGGGGTGAGGGCTGTGACGTGCAGAAATCTGGTGGTGGACTATATCTGGGGCTATGTCTGTGCTGGAGGATTTCACAGACCTGAATCCAGCCTCAGACTCCACCTTTGAGTACCAAAGTTAGAACCTTAAATGATCTGCAACTAGGTGCCATAAATTGGGTGTGCAACTCCTAGTGGGAATTCCTACAGAAGATCTTCACCCCCTCTTCAGATTACTGGAAAGAGATCCGGACTTACAATCACTGCCACACTGAACACCAGCAGCAATGACAGTGCTGAGTACTGCCATCTCAAAGATGACCCAGCCACTGTTGTGGAGCTGTTGGGTTTGGTTAAAATGGATTGTTTGTATTTTAACTATAGTAGAAAGAATCAGCCATTAGATCAGTGTGTTAATTCTAGTTTAGCTGCTTATAGAAATCCCTCTGCTTGGTGTAGTTAAGCCTGGGACTGTGGATACAGAATGTGTTAAAAATAGGGTTTGTTTTTGCTCTTCTCAGTGCTTTTGTTTGCATTCCTTGCTTATTACGTTGTGTTCAGAAGCGGTACAGGATGCTTTAAATCACACTTTTTCACTGGTAAAGAAGGGAGTGATGTGGGAACTGGAGAGGTCATCTCAGCCTCACTGGATGCTGACTGGCTGATAAAGAGGCTCTGGAAAGGAGACAGGAGCTCTGAACAAATAAACAGGAGTGTTTTGCACCTAGGCATAAGATGAACTCTGCTGATTATGAAGACTTGTCATGGAACTTGCTTGCTTTCTAGCCAATGAACTGTTAGTGGAAATGGACTGAATACATGTGTTAGAGTATAAAAGGCTTGCTTAGAAGAATAAGTGGGGATATACAAGATAGTAGGGATACACAAGATGATAGGGATACACAAGATGGTAGGGATACACAAGATGATGTAGATACGTATCAGGATCGACATTATCACAGCAATTAATAAATCTTCCTGGCATGAGAACCCTGTTTCATGATGTTAATTTGTGGCACCATTAGTAGATTTGCCTCATGTTGCCAAGGAAAGATACTTGGCTGAAAATATTAGTTACAATTATTTCTACATCACCCTGCTCTACCAGGATGGCCTGGTACTTCAGTAATCTTTGGGGTGAGAGTCAATGTTCCCCTTTTGCCACCAATACAGTAAACGCTGTATGAGATATTAAAACTGTTATCCTTTGGCCCAGCATAAATTTACAGGCTTCTTGATTATTGAGCACTAGTGCAGCTACCACCCTCAGGCATCCTGCTATCCCTTACTCACTTCATCAGTCTTTTCCAACCTTGGTGGTTCTGTGATGCTGTTTGAAGCTTTACCATCAGTCCGTAGCTGTGTATCCACATTTGGCATCCTCCTGTCATCCCTTGGGATGTACAGAGTTCCTTGGCAGTTTGCAGCTCAGGAGTTTGGCAGATGGCTTCTTTCCTGGCAGTCCTTAAGGTTCAAAGTCCAGCTGTAATCTCATACCCCAAATACGTTACTTGCTGCTGAGTTATTTGTGCTTTCTGTTGAGAAACTTGATAACCATTTAAACCAAGAAACTCAGCAAACTCTCAGCCTATTGTACACAGTCCATCCGTTGCTGTGACATCCAGTAAAGTTCCACCCTGAGATAGAGGAACCCAGGACTCAGGCTCATGAGTTGACCACTTCCCAAAAATCATTGGGTTGTTCTCACAACCTTGGGTAGCACTGTCTGGGTTAACTGAGTCTCTTCTCCCCATATTAGGGCTTTCCTATTCAAAGGTAAACAACCTTAGGCTTCCATTGGTCAGACCAGGCAGAAAGGACATCCTTCAAATTCGGAAGGTGAACCCCACTGTCACGGTTTTGCAATTCTGTAATTTTGCTATCAGTATTCCACATCATAACATCATGATAAAGCATGGATAATTTTAACGAATGTGCTGCTCACAGAAAAAGGCTGAATGTCCCAGAGAACATATGACAAGGATTCTATATAATCTGACTTCGGGGCTGAACTTCCTCTCTTGGACCTTGCCAGCCAGGGGGAGCCACGCAGGAGCGTTCCAGCCGTTTCACCTAGAGTTACAGTAGGTCTCTCGGTTTCAGGACTCACTCTCTCCTATTTTACTTGATTCGTTAGCCTTAATTCCAATTATATTGTATTATATTGTGTTATCCTGTATTCTGACATAGTATTTAGTAAATAAGTGTGCCTTCTTAGATCATTGCCGCTGTATTTATTTCCTTTTTTTCCTTCCTTCTGGTCAGCGGCCTGCGGCTGACTGCCCCCTGTCACAGGCGCAGGTAGATTTTGGGTTAACCTGCGACACCCACCTACTCATTCCTTCACTTGGTTAGTAAAGAGCAAGGATTTGCCACCACTGAGTGTATGTATTCAATGTTTCTATTCCTTGCCCTCAAGTTTTGTAACAAACTAAAGCACTTGCTATCCAAAAATTTGGCGAAAATTGGCAAAATTGGAGTTCTGTATTTGGATTCCCACTCAATTAGTAATTCAAACTCCAAAGAGTTATCTATTATTTCTTTTGTCCTTCTACAGCCACATATCCTCAAAGGGCACCGCTTTACCCTGACTGGGCTGGTTCTTGTTTTTAACTTAACTTCTATTTAGGGCCTCATTTTTGACCCTGCCAGGTACCCCTGAACACCCACACCCCTAAGTGTACCTTATTTAAGATTTCTGTAACTCCTGGGGGTACAACGTTGTTTTTCTCTGTGTTAAAGCCAGACTTAGAATTTTCAATCGGTTGATATTGTTTGACCCTTAGCTGCAGTTTTATTGAATTTAATCTCTGCATCCACCTATTCTAATAAGTCTTGCCAGAGTAACAGTTTTAGAGAACCTGGCCTGTACAAGAATTTAAGTACTGCTACTTGATTTCTCATCCTATATTGAATTGATCCCCCAAAATAAGTCTTTTCTTGTCCAGCAGTAGCTCCTACTACAGTTACAAAATCATCTGTGGTAAGAGGTATCTGTATCCACCAGAAAATAAACTCCTTCATCCTGCTCCCCTTAACAGCAGTTTAACCAGTGGATCTACTAGGGTAATCGTCCCACACTCCCACCATTGAGCTTTTGCAATCAGAGATGGTTCCCTCTCACTCAGTTTGGTAGGATTTCTCCACCAGTGTTTCTTTTCCTGCAGTTTGCACACTGCTTTAGGTTCAGCAGGGGCCAAATCCTTCCCAAACCTTTTCACTTTCCAAACTCTCATCATTACATAAACTACTAACATCATATTTCAGTTTCACCTCCTCCTCTCCAGAGGCTTCCAGTGCTAGCACTGAGATTTCCTCGATCTCTGCACATGAAGGCCACTATATCCTAGGTCTTTCCTACTACCAACAGCCCAAGGGAGAGCTATTGCTCTTTTCCTCACGTACAACTTACAAGTCCCCTTCTCAGGACCTCTCCCAGGGAGCCTTCCCACCCCAGCTGGCAACCTTACCTGTGAGCTCAGGGGGGAGCATAGGTGCTCCTGCATATGCTATGTAGGACATCTCCTCATGACTTACATGTTCCCCCTTCCCATACACATACCCGATCTGCCTACAGATGGTCTCAGGATGAAGGCTCATAATCTTCCTTGTGAAGGCTCGTAGTCTTCCTCACTGAAAACTTCTGACCCTGTGGGAGGGGTAGCCTCCAAACCAGTTCTAAGTTGCTTTGTGGACATCTTATCACTTGCTCACTAAATGTTCTTGAGATGTTCTCAAAACACTTATCCTTATGTCTTTACTCTTTACCATTCGTTTTTGTGAACCATCTTTTTCTTCTGCTCTTCACTCTGGGGACTTCACCAGGAAGTGACACTTTTCATTTCGTGTCACACTCGGCTGCCAAAGAGGGAGGCTGGGGAAGGGGGTTGCTGCTCCCCTCCTCCAGAGTCGCGGGGCACACAACAAGAGAAAGAGGGAACGATGGAAGAGGGAGTCATGTATGCTGAGCTGCGCCTGCCCCCTGCACCAGGTAAGGGCACACTGCTCCCCATCCTGCTTGCCAGCAGCACCTCCAGCCTTCTCCCCCCTCCTGTGGATCCTCTTGCCCCATTCCCATGCTGCAGACTGCCTGCTCTCGGGATGGGGAGGCTGCACGCTGCATTCTGCTGCATGGCACAGTGCATGTAGGCACCTGCTCTACTGCCTTCCCTGTGCCACGTCTTCATTTCATGTCAACACTCTGTCATTCTTTGGGGACAGAGCCTGGGGGAGGCCAAAGGATGTGCAGCTATCAGGGTGTGGTGGTGGGGTTTCCCACCATTGCCACTCAGCCCCAAGTGGCACTCTGTCTTTCAGCCCCTGTGCAGACAGCACGGATGCCCTGGCACTGGGCAGCCCTCAGCCTGGGAGCCCTGTCCCTGCTGCTCCTGCTGGCACAGATCATCCTCGTTGGATTGGGCTTCCACTGTGAGTGTCCCCATGTCCCCCTCCCTGCTCAGGGTCTTGGAGTTGTGGTTGGCACCATGGTTCTGTGTGCACCTCCTCCTTGCTGTGTGTGTCTTCCTGCCTGGGGCAGAGGGAGCTGCAGGTCTGTGGGCACAGCTGGTCATCATCCAAGCCAACAGCACACTGGTGAGTACCCCAGCCCTGCCTGCTCCAACCTCACCAAGGCCACTGCATGACAGCAGTGTCCCCCCAGCGGTCTTCCACCACAGTCTCTGCCCATGTGCCTGAAAGCCATCTGAAGACCTGCCTTTGCACATTCTGGTAGGAGTAGATCTGTATTCCCCCATGCATGAAGGGAAAATGCTCACCACGAGCACCTCCAGTCCCCTGTGAAGCATTCCTGGTGCTCCTGTGCTCAGCTCTGCTTTGGCCCTCCATAGCCTTTGGGTGCATCCCTGCTCTGCCTGTACTCTCACACTGGGCTGCCTGATACCATCATGTGTGCAGGGGACTGTGACAGCTCTCGGGGCGTGGGAGGGGACATGGTGGTGCTGGACCAATGGCAGGGTGCTGGTCCCCACGTCCGTGCCTCGCTGGTCCCATCTGCTGTGGCTCAGAGCCAAGTTCTGCTTCTGTAAGAGCCAGCCTCACTTCTCTTTTGAACCCCAAGCCAGGGTGCAAAGACCACTCCAGAGAGTTGGGTGGAAGATAGCAGGGCCCAGGACTTGTCTGCATGGCCCAAGGATTGCTCTACACTGACCTGAGGTTTGCCAAAGGGCCAAGGGGCCGTGGAATGGCCAGCCAGGCACTGGAGGCAGGTGAGAGCCATGGGATCCTCACACCTCCCCACACAGCCAGCATCAGCATCTCACTTCTGCCCAACCTTCCTCCTACAGCCCTTGGTATGGATGAGGCTGAGAGTCCCCACGAGAACACCACACCGGAGCTGATGCCTGTGGGGACAGCAGGGGAAGGGGCCCGGCGCAGTCCAGGTAAGTGCCTGGCTGGGGATGTGGGAGATCACGGTGTGGGCAGTGCGTATTGTTTCAGGGCAGTCCCCATTCCCTACCTAGAGAGAGGAAGCACCCACGCTGTGCCACCGTGCTGCCACCACACTGTCTGGGGATGCCCAGGAGCTGACAGAGGGTGACGTGTGGCCACTTGGTGTCTTGCAGGGTGCTGGTTCTGCTGGCACTGTGTCCCTGCGGGGCTACTGGCTGTCAGTCTGCTGCTGCTGGTGGCCTCTGTGGTGCTGGGGGCCTGCTGTGAGTGGGGACAAATGGCAATGGGATGTGGGGACAGAGTGGGGTGAGGTTGGGGCGGGTGCCACAGACTATGCCCATGAACATGGAAGTTGGTCTGTCTGTCCCATCTGCCCCAAGGTGCAACTTGTCTCTCACACATCATGGGCATTTCCCTTGGCTGCCATCACCCATACTCCTCACTTGGTTCTCCTTTCCATCTCTCTTGTCCTAATCCTGTCCCAGCCTGCTCTGCTCCTACTCCAGCCCACTCTGCCAGGTCCATCCATTCCCAGTCAGTGGGGTCACCCACTGATCTGCATATCCCATGTTCAGCCCCTTGCCTTCCACCCAGGCTGCCCCATCCCCATGTCACTGCTCACCCTGCCCTGTCCCCAGACTGGCAGGTGACTCGACAGCTACAGGACACATCCCTGGAGCAGGCGGCCGAGCGTGGCCGCTTCTCACAGGAGGTGCAGGTGAGGGACCAGAGCCTGGAGAAGATGCGGCAAGAGCTGGCACGAGTGCGAGAGGAGCTGCAGCAAGCATGGCAGGAGGGCAACAACAGCTATCGGGAGCTGGGCAGGTGGGAGGCAGAGCTGGCACATGTCTCAGGGGCCCTGGCTGCAACCCAGAAGGAGCTGAGCAGTGTGCAGGGAAGGCTGAATGCTAGTGAGAGCACTGTGACCCTGCTGCGCTCCTGCACGGCTATAGGTATGGCAATTGGGCAGCCCCAGCGTGCCTGCAGTACGGAGGTGTGGATGGGATGGTGGCTTTTTGGCCAGGGGTGGAGGTGGGATGGTCAAAAGCCTGAAGCTCTGCAGGAGATGGGGTTCTGCAGACACTAGCAAGTGCCTGAGCTGAGCTGCGCCCCTGTCTCCAGACTGCTGCCCCTCAGGCTGGCTGCTCTACCGGGGCAAGTGCCTCTTCATCTCAACGGATAAGAAGACGTGGGATGACAGCAGAGCAGAGTGCGAGGAGAAATACTCTCAGCTCCTGATCACCAAATCCTGGAGTCGCTGGACTGTGCCGGTAGGGAGCAAGTGCTGAGTACTGGGGGCACTGCAAAGCTGGGGGCATCCAACAACATGAGGACAGCACAAGAAAGATATGGAACTCTTGGAGTGGGTCCAGAGGAGGGCCACTAGGACGGTCAGAGGGAGATGATCTCCTGTGAATAAAGGTTGAGGGAACTGGGCTGTTTAGCTTGGAGACAAGAAGGCTCTGGGGAAACCTCATTGTGGCCTTCCATTATCTGAAGGGAGCTTATAAACGGGAGGGGGAATGGCTGTTTACAAGGGTGGATAGTGATAGGACAAAAGGGGAATGGTTTTAAACTGAAGCAGGGAAGGTTTAGGTTGGTGATTAGGAGGCAGTTTTCCACACAGAGGGTGGTGATGTACTGGAACAGGTTGCCCAAGGAGGCTGTGGATGCCCCATCCCTGGAGGCATTCAAGGCCAGGCTGGATGTGGCTCTGGGCAGCCTGGTCTGGTGGTTGGCGGCCCTGCACATAGCACAGGGTTGATGCCTGATGATCTTTGAGCTCCTTTTCAGCCTAAACAATTCTATGATTCTATGATACCTGGACTTTGGTGTGGGGCTGGGATTGCTCAGGTTCTGTGGGAAGACGAAGGCTCTGCAGCCCCCAAGCCCCATGGAAGGTGTCAAAAGGCCCTTTTGCCCCTTCTCCAGAGCTTCCTGAAGAATGCGGACATCGCGTACTGGATTGGGCTGCAGAAGAGCAAGTACCCCTGGTACGAATATGACTGGCTGGAGGAAGGGGAGCCAGATGATGAAGGGCTGACAGACGCCTGGATCTGGGTGGACGGCTCGCTCTATGAGAGGTACCCCTTGCCCACATCCCCCCTCCTCTGGTGAGGTGTGAAGAAACACTTTACATCCCTCCAGTAGCCAATGCATGAGCACTGGGCTGAGATGCTCAGAGCTCATGCAATGGGAAAGCCAAGCCTTGTGCCTATGGGATGTGGAGGGAAGGGATGAAAGAACCCCCAAATTTTATTGGGGTCCAAGCAAAATGGTTGACCCCTGTCCCTATCCGGGCTCCTCCCCATCACGTGTGCCACCAGCCCTGCTCGCCTCTGCTTCCTCTTGTGGTGTCTGAAACCAGTGAGGAGGAACGGCCCCATCTGCTCAGCCCCTACCTGCCCCTGCACCCCAAGCACACAGGGAGCACCTCTGGGGTGAGATTCATGGGGAAGCCCCAACGTGGTGTGTCTCCATCCAGACCCTGGCAGCCGAAGTCCAACGGGTCATGTGCCGTCATCAGCCATGGGAACATCAAAGCGGCGCCATGTGAGGGGCCAGAAGACCTGCACCTCTGGATCTGTGAGAAGGCAGCAGGGCCCAGCTCCCCGTTCATGTGATGAGAGCAGTGACATGGCCAGCTCACTCCACAGTGCACAAGGAAGGCAGCAAAGGGGAAAGATGGGGAAAACCCCGTCCCAGCCCCACTGAGCACATCCTTCCATTTCAGTGCCTGCATCCTCTCTGCTTCAGCTTTCACGCGGCACAGAGCCCAAGGACGGAGCGACTGCTAGCATTGGCATTTGGGTGTTATTGCTGATTAGAGAGTAGAGCAGTGACATTTAGGATGGCACCACGTGGCTCCCAAAGCAACAGCAGCATCCAGCGCCAGACACTTTGCAAGACAAGTCATCGAGAATTTAAATAGCTGCCACGCACGTGCAGAATGGCCCCGACTTATGTTCAGCCTGGCGAGAGCAGAGGAAGTTGTGTTCTATTATGGGGTTGCGCGTGCCATATTTAGTTGATTAATTGGTATGTAAATCTTTTGCTTGAAGAGCACAGGGCTGTTAAAGGCATTTTAGAGGTGTATGTGTTGCTCCGCGTTGTCTGCTGGCTGACCCCACACTGTAGCAAATAAAGAGACACAGCTTGTCTGCTGCTTGTTTTCTTCTTTACTGCTAAGACAAAGACTCCACAGTGCAAATCCAACGATCATAGAATCAGAATCATTAAGGATGGAAAAGACCACTAAGATCATCCCACACAAATGTCAGCCCACCCCCACTATGCCCACTGAACCTGTCAAAAAACCATACCATCAATTGGAATTCCCCAAACCCACAAACTGGAATTTCACCTCCGACTCAACTGAGTTGGCCACTTCAGTGACACTGAGCCAAAGCTGGGTCACAGTTAGAACAAGTCCCTGTCACCCCGAGATGGGGGCTCCCCACCCCGCTGTGTACACCAAGAGACACAAACGTCAGCCCGACTTGCTGGGACATTCAGTTTTTATTGAACACCTTAAATAAGCTGGGTATATATTACTAGCCATTATCATTATTAATAATAGTAATAAAAAAAACACAACAGTTCTGCATTCACCAGTGCGTTGTGCGGGAGGGAGGAAAGCCGGCTCCCACTCCTGTCCCTCCCTTATCCCCTGGCCACTCAAGAGATGCTGGGGGCTGCACAGTGCCCTCAGCTTGGGGTGAGTAATGTGGATGAGTCCCTGGTACTGGGCAGGTCAGCACACATGTACTGGGGGCTCAGTACCCAGAGACTCCCAGTGCCGGCCCCCTCCCTAGTCCCCTGCATACCACGGTGTTTCATCGTGTAAGGGACCAGGTGTGCATCCTACACTTGTGGGGTGGCAGCTGGAACCCCCATTGCTCACATACACACACGACTGCATCACACCCCCTGCCCAGCCCTGCTTGCCCTCATCTGAGGGGCTGTAAGAGCCCACTGAGGGCTAGCCCATGGGGACAGGGGAGTCCCACAGGCTTCATACTTGTGGGGACCTGGCCCTGCCACCTGGGGCAGCAGTGTTATTGCACTTCAGCCCTCCAAGCAGTAAGGGCTCCCACGTGCTGAGTAAATTGTGATGGAGCAGGGGGGCACCCCAGACTCCCAACGGGGTTCCCAGAACTAGGACTGCGCCTCAGGCAGCTTCAGGCTGGGCTCCGCTGACTCCTCGGATTTCTGGAGGCAGTCATGGCAGAGGAGTCTCTTGGCCTCACAGTTGAGGTTCTGGTAGCGGGGTGGACTGGGTGCTGGCTGGTGACAAAGAGAGGTGAGGCTTAAGGGTCCCAAGCAGCAGCTAGGGCAGGGCAGCACCTCGTTCTGCTCCGGCACCATGCCAGAGCCATGACCGGGCAGCATGGCTGCGTGCTCCGTCTGTTCCAGCACCACTGCCGCGCAGGGGATGCTGAGCTCGGAGAAGCCATGCTCCAACCCACTGCCCCAGGACAGTGGCTTGCTGACAGCTGTGGGGTGGTGATTGTTGAAAAGCTGCTTGCGGAGTGGCTCTGGCTGCCACAGATTGATTCCCGAGGCCAATGTGCTGATGAAGGTGCCACTAGTGGATGCTGGAGCACGGAGCTGTGGCAGCGGCAGCTCAGGGTGGTGGGGAGCGCAGTCTCTCCGCTCCTCCACCCCGGGTCTGGATGGGATTCTCGGCTCTCTGCTGTCCCAGTGGCTCTGCTTTGGGGCAGGGGGCCGAGAGGGGAACCTCACGCCCAGCGCCAGGCCCCCCCGGTGGGGCAGCTCGGGGGAGGTGGGCAGCGAGTGGCACTTGCGGGGCGAGGTGGTAGGTGCTGAGAAGTCGCACTGCACCTCCACGGCTGGCTCAGGGGTGATGGGAGTGGCAAGCTGCAGAGGGGCTGGAGGGGGCAAGTCAAATGTGAGCGAGATGACCGACTTGCTGGGGGTGTCGAAGAGCTTGATCTTGCCCCCCTTCAAGTCCTCGCGCTGGGAGAAGGGGTTGACGCGTGGTGGCGTCTCCTTGGTCCTGGCCTCACTGCAGTGCTCCAAGATGGGTGATTTGGGGGGGAAGACATCAGAGTGGCTGCGGGACAGCTGCTGGTCCGGCTGCAGGTGCTGCGTCCCCAGCTCGTGCAGTGGGGACTGCTCAGCACGGCCAGCCGCCCTCATGGCCACTCCTGGGTGGGGGCACAGGAGGGAGTCATCAGTGGAATGTGGGGACGATGCAGGCAGAGGGCAATGGGGCTCTGTCCCACAGATCGTCTCCCCCCAGAATGAAGGGCAACCCACACTCCGGGGACACCCACGTACCACTGAATGCAGACACTGTGCTGAGCGCAGGCATGCTGTCCCCGGTGCAGAAGAGGGTGGTCCCAGCATCCTCAGTGCCCAGCTGGTGCTGCAGGACGCCCTCCAGGCACTGTGTGATTTCCAGGAAGGAGGGGCGAGAAGTGGGCTCCATCTGTGGGAGGGAGGAGACCATGGTGAGGCTGGTGACCCTCCAGCACTCCTGGGGCAGGTCCCACCTCAGGCAGGGAATGGGAAGCAGGGATGAGGGCATCACGCCACAGGGGCTCACGCTGCAGCAGTGGAACGCCAGCTGGAGGAAGGCCACCGGGCAGTCGTTTCCCACCATGGTGCGGAAAGTGGTGATGTCCAGGCCAAAATCCTGTTCCGTGGAGACAAGGGACAGTGAGTCTGGGTGCCAGCTCTGAGCTGGGTGTAGCAAGAGGGGATCCTGGAGCCACTCTCAATGGAGATAAGATCCCCTTTCACATGTTTAGTGACACATCCCCAGCCCTGGTCCTGCCATGCCCTGCCCTTGCTCCCCATCCCAGTGAGTTACCTCAGTGCGGGGCAGGTAGTCAGGGTCAGCAGAGACACGAGCAATGGTCTCACACAGGATGATGCCATAGGCGAACACATCAGCCTGCAGAGAGCAGGAAGTTGCAGGGGGCTGCAGCCTGAGGCCATGCAGCCCCCTGTTGCAAGCCCTCCTCTCAGGACCACCTCCCCCGTAAGGATGCCCATCCCCTTTCCCTTCATATGCCCAGACAGTCCCGTGCAGTGTCACCTTCTCATTGTAGATCTCCCCACGCAGAACCTCGGGTGCCATCCAATAGGGAGAGCCTACCACGGCCAGCGGCTCCTTCTCGCTGCCCTCGCTGGAGACACAGTGGCATGTCAGGGTCCCACTTCCCCAGAGCCCCCTCTTCCTGTGCCAACCCTCCTCCATGCACCCCATGTCCCATCTCAACCACCACTAGGTCATCGATACCATTCCCTTCTCTATTTCCTCTTGGACACCCCTGAACACATCCATCCCCCATCCGTCCCCTCACCAGGGATCACCCCACCACCCCTGGCCCTACAAAAACATCCCCAGGCGAGCTGGATCCACTTGCTTGGAGGATGGGGATGGACAGACAGACCTGTAGGTGGGGATCTTCTCTGCCAAGCCAAAGTCGCCCACTACAGCCGTGTAGCCATTGCCCTCACAGCGCACCAGGCAGTTCTGGGGGCACAGCAGAACCCCCTGTCAGCCCCCACATCAACACCAACACTGCTGGGATGCATGTAAGGGAACCTCATGGCATCAGGATGCCCTGTACCTTGGAGGTGAGGTCTCGGTGGAAGATGCCCTTGGAGTGCAGGTAGTGCAGGCCACGGGCGATGTCAAGTGCCAGCTGGACACGTGTGGACCAGGAAAGGGGCACAGGGCTGTCCAGCAGCTGCTCCAGGTTCCCACCATTGATGTACTGGTGGGAAGAGCCATTGTCTTGCTGCCCCCTGCTCTATCCCACCAAGCTGGTGGGTCCCCATATCTCTTCCCATTGCTCCCCCAAACCACACACCAAGTGCCCTCATAGTCACCAACACCCTCTCCCTGGCCCCATGACGACCATCCCACTCTCACCTCTGTCAGAGCGTGCAGCTGCCCCTGGTGCACGCACACCCCCATGAATCTGTGAGAAGAGAGGAGCAGAATGTGACCTGGGAGGATTCAGCCCCAGGAGCTCACCAAGCCCCACAGCAGTCCCAAGTCCCAGGGAATGGGACGAACCTGAGGATGTTCGGGTGCGAGAGGCGGTTCATCAGCTGCACCTCCCGCAGCATGTTGCCCCGGTTGCTGGTCAGCTTGTTCATCTTCAGCACCATGATCTGCCCGGATTGGCGGTGCCGCACCTGCAGTGGGTGCAGGGGGAGCTCAGTCCTGGGGGTCCCCACACACCCCATGTATGGGGCACCCCAGTGTTAGTGGGGGGCTCTTTGAGCACAGCAGCACCCCAATGACCCCCACACCTATGATACACAAATCGTGATCCTTGAACACCCCATGTGCTGTGCTCCCCCCCCACACGCCCAGACTCCCGGAGTCACAGTGGCAGCCCAGTCCAAAGAGTGCAGGAATGGAGTGCAGCTATGTGGCCAGACCCCATAGCAAGGGGTTGAGGACAGAGGGGACATACGCTTCCCCAGGCAGCCCTGGGGGCACGGTACTTGAATGATGCTGTATATTTAGCCAGTCCAAGGCTGTCACATGAGCTGTGGGCTGGCCCCCCGCCAGGAACAGCAACCAGGAAGGTGGCCAAACATGGACACCCCTGGCTCACTGTGGTCCCCAACATGTGTAAGGTGAAGGGAAAAGCACAGGGTCCTCTGTCCCAGTGCCAAGGGGATGGCACAAGGGGTCCCTGAAGCTGGCACAGGGGACAGGATCCACAGCAGCTGCCTTGGGGGGGGGACACTCGCTCAGCCTCAGCTGCACCCCAGCACACATGGAGGCACGGGCATTCCTCGGCGCTTCCGTCAGCTCACTGCTCTTCTCCTTTTTAGTCGATGCTGCTTGAAGCCGCTGTGCTGGGCCCTCCCCACATGCCCCCCCCTCCAACCTAGGGCAAACCACATGTGGCTCCCGCACATCAGCTGAGGCTCCGTGCATGCAAGCAGCACCTCCCACTGAAGGGCCTGGAGGGAAATTAGGAATTAATAAGGACCCCTCTCTATTAATCGCTGCCTGGGTGCACTGAGGCCAAACCAGCCCTGGGCAGGGTTGGGAGCAAGTGGCAGCACAGCCTGGCTCACGGAGGGGCTCTGAATAATTCAGCAGCAGCTGCCACCCCACTCTGGTTACATCGCATCACCTCTCTGCCAGCCTGCGGGGACAGTGTGCCCCAAAACCCCCACTGAGACTGAATCTGGTGCCTGTGTCCAGAGGGAGCCTGTCCCCATGCAGCCCCACAAATGATGAGTGCCCAGCCGAGCCAGCAGCGCTGCCCTCCCACACATCACAGGGCTGGTGGGACCGGATGGGTCGGTCCTGCCGTGGCACCGACTGCTCCCAGGCGCTGGCAGCTGGCTCAGCCCCATGGGTGCTGTGCAAATGCCTGGCAGCACGTGCCATGGCACGGCTGCCCACCATGGGAATGATCAGATCCAAGCCAGCATAACAGAGCAATCCTCTGGTGGGTGCTGGACAGGATCATGTGGCCAGGACATGCCCATGGCCCAGTTCTTTGCTCATTAACCTCTTGCCACGGTGACAGTCTGAGTGCACTGTATGGCACTAATACCATAATCCTGGAGGATCCTGGGGGAGGGGGAAGATCTAGAGGAAGACCCTGCTGTGAAATTTCTCGCTGGGCCTCCAGTGGGTCTCCAGGCAGCACAGTCATGTCCCAGTGCCCCAACCCCACCCTGGCCAGGCTCTGGCACCATCCCAGAAGGCTGAATGACCCCCGGAAGCACTGGTGACCTTCCAGCATAGCAAGCCACAACCCCATGTGACTTGCACGTTTGTGCTGAGGGGGTTTCCATCCTCCCCCTGACATCAGCAGGGAATGGCAGCACGCAGCAGAGCCTCCCCAGGCAGCACAGGTCCCCCCTCTCTTCTCCACGTGCTGGCCCTGTGCCCAGGAATCCCAGCACATTCCCTAGAGCTGAGCTCAGCCGAGTGCTGGGGGAGGCAGCAGCCTGTCAGCCCCCAGGCAGCAGACAGCCCTCACTGCCTGCCCAAGGCCCCCAGCACCCCACAGAGCTCCCTATGCCCCATTCCACCTGTGGCACCACATCCCCATGGCCCTATCCCATCTGTTGTCATGAGGGCTGGGGGAAGGGAGGGACCGGCTGCAGCCCCAGCCTGGGCACAAGGGATCTGGGCTCTTTTAACAGCGGAAATTAGAGTCTTATTTAAAGAACATGCTAATCAGAGCGAGCAGACGGCCCTGCAGCCTGCGCTCCTGGCAAGACACAGGGCAGCACCAGCACCTGGGGGTCCCGCACCTTGAGCAAAGGCTGGGTGCCCTTCTTATCCCCTAGTCCCTCCCAGTGTCCCCATGAGGATGGGCAGAGTGGTGCAGGTCAAGGAGCAGCCCTGCCACAGGCAACCCTGACAGTTCCAACTGAGCTTGCAGGGATCCCAGCAGTGCAACAGGTCTCACACTGGGCCGGACTGGAAAAGCTGCTCCCCATGCAGAGAAGGCAGATCCTACAAAAATGGTTTCCTCTGGGGAGCACGGGAGCAGGAAGCCCAGCCAGGCTGCTCACAATGAGCACCTGAGCATCAGCAGTGCTCGCCTGCCTGGGTTTGTTTCCCCATCGGTGCTACCCATGTCACTGGTGGAATGAGATGAGGTCCGCCACAGAAGGACACCAGATAAGAGCTGTGTCATTCATGAGCTGCACCAGTCATTTGTGAATAAATAGGAAACCTCAAAGGTCGGCAGGGAAACCAGCTGAGATGGGCAGGGAGCACCTGAGCAAGGGCTGCCCCCATGATTATGGGGCTGTGCACAATGGAGAGCTGCATCCTGGAGACAGCAACTCTGGAGGATGCGCATGTTTGGGCACAGCCCCAGGGGAAGGCAGGGTGCTGCAGGGAGGGAAGTGGGAAGAGATGCAACAGCGGGTTAAGGGCTGGAGAAAATGTCTGGCACGAACACAGCCAGCTCAATCTGCTCTGTCTATCAGTGAGATGGAGAGGCGGCTCGCTGCAATGCCTGCATGCCCGAGGAAGCAGGTGGGCCTCTGGAATCACACCGAGAACCAGCTGCTGCCGGGAGCAGCGAGGGCCAGCTCCATGGGGGCATGGCTGGGAGCACCCTGGGAACAACCACTACGGCTCAGCCAGGGGTGGGTAGGAGAACACCATCAGATGGCTGTGCTGTGCCAGCACCCCAGAGCCATGCCACCTGGGTAAGGACACCGAGGTGTGGGCCCCTCCTCATTCCCCACGCCCACCAGGGATGGAATGAAGCAGGGCCGAGCAGGCGGCTGCAAATGCCCACAGCCATGAAAAGCACTGTGGGGTGGAAAGAGGTGGGCAGAACACGGCCCCATACTGCATCCTCCTTGCGAGATGAGGGTACTGTCACCCTGTTAAGACCCACTATACTCAGTGTCTGCCCTCAGCCCTCTGTACATGCACAGAGCCCACCCAGACACCTCCTGTTCTGGCTGCTGTGGTTCCCACCCCTGCACCCTCTGCTCCCCCAAATTCCTTGCAGACATGGCACTGTGAGTATGGTGTGGGAGCAGACAGAGAGCATGGAGCATGGCCTGGCAGAGATCCGGGAGCATCTATTATTAAAGATCCTGGCTTTATTAAATGCCTCCCTCTGCTCCCAGGTGCTGCTGTGTGCTCACAGCCAAGGATCAATAGAAGGAACCCGGCCAGCAGCGAGGCCACAGCCCCACAGGAGTGCAAGGGATGGCTATGGGAGGGTCCTCTCTGCACGGCCACCACGGCCACACTGCAGGGCAGCGCTCGGGGGGGCTGCAGAAGAGATGGGGGGGATCCCGATTCAGCAAAGCTGCTATCAGAAAGGGCAGAAGCCACAAGAAGCGTAAAGCGATACACGGCACGCTGAGCACAATAACAAGTGCACACGCCTCTCCCCGGAGTGAATACAGCAGGCAGACAGCCCTTCGACGGGCTGGGAGTACCATCATCACCGCCAGGATCTCAAATCCCCCACCAGCACCAGAGCACCCCACACCTGGGCGCGGCCACGCGTGAGCGTCCCCACACCATCAACCTGCGCCCATGCCGACTGTGGCACAAAGGCACCCCGCGACACAGCTCGCTTCAGCCGGACCCCGCACACCCACCCGCCTCGCTCAGGCTGCACGAGGAGGCGGCCGCACCTCCCGCCTCCGAACCGGCTCCGGGATCCCCCACCGGGGCTTTCCGACCCGCCGCCCCCGGCCACCCCGCCGCCCGCCGGTGGCAGCGCTCCGGAGCTCCGCGCCCGGCCTGGATGTAAATATCGCTCCCCTCCCCCGGGGAACAACAGCAGCGCGGCCGCGGGGCTCTCCCGCAGCCACCGCCGGGCACCTCCTCGTCCTCGGGGGTCCCAGGCTTCCCACCGCCCCGTTCGGCGGTACCGCGACGCCCAGTCCCGCCCGCACCCCCCGCCCCCCGTCGAAGGGATGCTCGGGCGCCGCGCACACCTTGAACACCTCGGAGAAGAAGCCGGTGCCGATCTTCTCGCAGTAGAAATCGTCGATGCGCGCCAGGGTGGAGACGGCGCTGCGCAGCGCGCGGTACGAGGAGGGCCGCATCCTCCCGCAGCCCGGCCATGGCCCCGCCGCCTCTCCCGCCTCGCTCTCCTCGGGCCGCTCCGCTCGCAGCGCCGAGCCGGGCCTCCGCGGCAGCTTCTCCCGCTCCATGTCGGCCCCGCCGAGCGACCCCCGCGCCATTCACATCCCCGCGGGGTCACGGCCGGGCCGTCCCGCCGCAGCCAGCCCGGCCCGGCCCCGCGACGAGCAGCAGCGGTGCGGGGGATGGGAGCGCAGCGCTCATGGCCCTGCAGCACCGACCCCAGCCCGGCCCGGCGCTGCGCCTCCGCCGCCCCGAGCGCTGGTACTGGCGGGGCGGAGCCGAGGCGGGGACAGCCCTTAACTCCTTGTCGACCACCGCCGCCGTCGCCGCTGGGCACAGAGACCCCTCCCACGGTGTGGGGTTTCGATGCGTGGGGTCCGATGTCGACGTCTGTCCAGCCCCTCGCCACGTGGGACCACGGGTGCTGAGCCCCCTACGAGGAGTGCAGCCGTGGATGGGCCCCGCCGAGGCTTCGGGTTCTCATCACGGCTGTCCCAGCCCAGACGCGTGCTGTGGATCTGCCCTGATGGTGTCCCTGGGACTGTGGGAAGTGCAGCCTCTTGGTGACAGCGTGACCACTTCCCTTTTCTCCCTTTCTATGTCCTCCCATTTTCCTTCTCCATCCTGATCCTTCCATCCTTCCTCTCTGCGGCTCCCTGCCGCAGGGCTCCCTGTCTTGTATCCTCACACCCTGTGCCATACTAACTGCTATCCCCACTGAGAAAAGCAGCAGCTCAGGTTGTCTCCTGGCGTGGTGCTTTTGGCCAGTGCCTGTCTTAGGGTTTTACCCGTCCCTGTCCATGGCAGTACCACTGCAGCCTGGTGCCTCCACTCGATGGGCTAATAGGTGCTGTGTGTCTGGAGGCTGCCAAGCCCCAGTGACTTGCGGAATCAAACTCCATAACCACGAAGTAGTTATAAAGCAGGTATGTTTAGTGAGTGATGTGCATACACCCTAGTGCAAGGGGGACAGCTCCACCTCACTTGCACGCCGTTAGGAGAAAGCGTGCAACAGATATAGGCTGAACTAATACATAATCAATAGTTTGCAGGAATTTGGATACATATTCATTACATTCCTGAGACCCCATTAGCTTGCAGTCCGTCCCCCCTTGTGCGTCTGTAGTGAGTTGTGGGGGTGGTTGTGGGATGAAGGTTCATCATCTTTCTCGCTTTTGACCCTGTGGGATGGGTACCCCCCAGACTGGTTCCAGCTTGCTCTGTGGACATCTAATCACCACACTGTTCTCGGGCTGTTCCACCCTTATCTTCATGGCCTTCATCCCCCTTGATTTCTCAAACTTAGTGTCTGCAATTCCCCCTCTCTGGGCCCCCATTAACATAAACTATCTATCTGTAACTACCCTTTGCCTTAGTGAGGCCCCTTTTCCCTTTCTGTAGCAAAGTGTTCCCCATTCATCTACTATGGGGTCCTTTTTCACTATTCACCAGGGAGCCACCATGCAGCAGGATGTGTACCTGGGCATCCTGTGCATGGCATCCCAACATCTGCCATGCTGCCTCCAGCTCCTCTGCGGTGCTGAGAGCTAAAAGTACAGCTCCATGGAGCCGGGATCCAAGCAAACCTTGCCTTGGCCTTTCCATTGAGTGCACACGAGCAGCAGCCCCCCCAGGGTCAAGGCAGAGATGGAGAGTAAGGCATTTTACAGAGAGAAGCTCAGGACCACAGCCTGTTTCAGGCTCCTGCTGCTTACAAGTGGCTGAGTTTACATCCAATTAAGCTGTAACGGATAAATGAAAGCCCTGGAGACAGCCCTGACTGTGGAAATTGCCGCTGCAGGATTTTCAGTCCCTTCTCTCATCAGCACTGGTAGCTGTGCTGCACTATTTCCACACCATTCTGCTCCTGCCTAGCACAGCCACGAAGGTCCCCAATGCATTCAGCCCTCTGTGGTGCCAGCAAGCCCAGCAACCTGGCTGGGCTGAGCAAACCCAAATCGAGCCCCTCAAGCCCAGATGAGGAAGAGCAGGGACTGTCACAACCCAGTGGCAACCTGCTCAGTGTTCAGAGCCCAGAGGACAAGGGAGAACGTGTCAGCCCCAGCAGTCTGTGCACAGCCGGGTTGCGCCCAGCAGCACGCAGCGCAGGTGATGCAGCAGGACTGCATTTCCCAGCATGCTGCGTGTCCCTTGCGTGCGCAGGGCCTTGCACGCTCCGCACCCAGCACGCTCGGCAAGCTGCAGCAGCCTGCGTCCAGCTGGTTGCCGCTGCAGTGCGTGCTGTGCAGGCGCGGCGCTGCTCTGTACCCTGGCACACCAGCTGCAGGGCCGAATCAGCGGGGCTGCCTGCAAATATTTGTTGTGCTGTTCATTTTCTAGGAGCAGTGTCAGCATGGCACCTGGCAGTGTTTGCTCTTCCTCTCCTATCGCCTCATGTTGACGCTGAATACTGGTACTGACTTGCGGAATCAAACTCCATAACCACGAAGTAGTTATAAAGCAGGTATGTTTAATGAGTGGTGTGCATACACCCTGGTGCAAGGAGGATAGCTCTACCTCACTTGCACACCGTTAGGAGAAAGTGTGCTGCAGATATAGGCTGAAGTAGTACATAATCAGTAGTTAGCAGGAATTTGGATACATGTTCATTACATTTCTGAGACCCCATTAGCATGCAGTCCCTCCTCCCTTGTGAGTGTAGTGAGTTGTGGGGGTGGCCATGCCCACACCACCCGTGTGTGACCCACAACAAAGTGACATGTAGATACAGGAGCCCAGCTATGTCCTCACCAAGTGATCCAGCAGGAGCGGTCACCAGGAGCTATCTGCCTTGTGCTGTTCAGGCTCATGCACCACCACCAACAGCATTCCTCCCTCTGTTCCTGAACTGCCCATCAAACAATACCTGCCATACTCCCCTTCTATGCTTCATGCAGGCAACAGAGCTGCTCCTTGGCCATGGGTAATTGGCATCTCATCCCAAGAGGCTATGCCA
Organism: Excalfactoria chinensis; assembly: GCF_039878825.1. Lineage (NCBI taxonomy): Eukaryota > Metazoa > Chordata > Aves > Galliformes > Phasianidae > Excalfactoria > Excalfactoria chinensis. Next base: position 8,787,299 of record NC_092857.1, on the reverse strand, counting down.
GCTTTGCTCCATCTTCTGCCCTTCACTGGGCTGTTAGTAACACTCCCCACCACAGCACTGAATCTCTGAAATGCTTGTGGTTCTGAAGACATGAGCCAGGAGCTGGGATGCCAAGAGCCAGTGGGGAGAGCAGGACCACATCAGAGCTGCCCTGGAGCCCAGGGGCCAGCTGCAGGGCAGCAGGGCTGGGAGGCTTGGTGGCTTTGGGGAAGAGCCTCCACCTGTGGTTTGTCACTGCCCTTTGATCTACACAGCTGCAGGATGGAGAGGCCAGGTATAGCTCAGCACAGTGTCCGCCACAGACCCTTCACAAACCCACCTGCACAGCCCACCCAGAGACCCTGCACAAACAAACCAACATCTTGTCTTGGCTTTCCTGCCCATCCCAGGTCTGATGGAAACATGAAAAGAAGCAGTACATCAGGTTGGAGAACCATTGCCCTGGGAGCTCTGAGCTTTTGTCCAGAAAAGACACAAAATAAAGACTATTTACTAAGAGAAAAGGAAGAGACAAATAATAGTAATGACCCGTTTCCAGGCAGCACCTGCCTTCCACCACAACACATTAATAACCTTGATGACAGTGGCCTACTTTCCATCCACCTGTGCTATGGCTGGCTAGTCACCGTTTTCTATTGAGCCCTGGTCCTGATTGCTCCACCGCTGGATGAACTGGTCTCCTGGAGCAACGACAGCCAGGAGGACCTGGTGGTGAGCCAAGTGTGTCACTGCCATCCAGCATCTGGGTTGCAGGTCACACCGTGATTCACAGCATGTGCTGGTCTGTGGGACATTCTGGATTACCTGTGTGGGTGCCCTGAGCCCTCATGAAAGACCATGACTGGTAGGTAGTACCTTTTCCAGCTCCCCAGCAGGTGACTGATACCTCCTAATTCTTTCCAGAGACGTGACCTCCCTCATGGACAGAGGCAACGTGGCACCCCCCCCTTCCTTCTCCTTGCAAAGGTCTGCGATCTGCTCAGGTTCTTCCACTTGGGTTGATCGCAAGCTGGGAGCACATGTAGCTTCATGCACAAATTTATGCAACAAAAAACAGCTGCACCCTGGGTACCATGCCACATCCATTGCTATCACCAACCTGTCAGAAGATGGATTTTTTTCTCTCTCCTTCCCCATCCCCTCAGTCTTTGTGGGAAGGAAAGTCACAGCACTGTGTCTGGAAGTCTGGTATGTCCTGAAAGCTAGAGGAAGCCATCAGCCCCAGACGTTCACATGGAAGAAAGGGAAAACTGGGAATGCAGCCCCTGTACAAAATCCTGGGACAGCTCCAGGTCTGCTAGCAGCAAGGCTGAGGTCACCACCCCCTCCAAAGCATGGCTGGAGCAGGGCCATGCAAGACAAAGCACTGTGCATCCTGCAGAAGCCCTGCTTACACTGACCTGTGCCACCATCCCCCCTCTGCCAGTCCACTGGCTCCAGCTGTCATGGTTTTGTGCTGTTGCTGTCAATATTCTACATCATGACATCATGTGCAGTATTAATCTTTAACTGAGGGTACAAATAGTGGCAAACTGTTTTGATGGTATAAGAAAGTGTAACAGAGGGTATGTGGAAGTGTGGAAGGTTCATGCTCCAGTTCTGTGGAATGGCAGCATCCCGAGTACTCAGCTCTTGGAGGAGAACTACATTATCCCAGAGGATGTCACGGCCAGAGACGAATCACTGGAGGAGGACATATATATAATCTTGCTCCCAGGCTGGAGCGTTCTCTCTCTCGCTCTGTCTCTCTTGGAGTACTCCAGCCCTGTCGTCTCTCTCTCAGCGTTCTCCTGGTTCTCGGGGACTTTCTTTCTCTCTCTCTCTCTGTCTTGTTCGATTTATTAGCCTTAATTATATTGTGTTATCTTGTATTTCAATATCGTATTTAGTAAAATAAGTTTTCTCCTTAGATTGCTGCCACTGTTTTTGTCCATTCCTCTCTTTCCCTTCATTTCCAGGGGTGGCCCCTGTCACAGGCACAGGTAAATCTAGGTAACCTGTGACACCAGCTCACTGGAAAAACAGCTGCTTGGCTTTTTCTTCCCTATTCATCTGGTTCCTTCCGGGCTTAGGATATTTTGGGCACTTCTCTGTTCCCAGCTACCCTGGGTGGCACAGGCGGTTCCTCAGGATTTGCTTTTCTCTGGCCTCTGTGCAGGCTGAGAGCTGAAAAAGGGAAATGCCAAGCCCTTTATTTCAGAGATGAGTATGGAAAGGGAGATTCACTACTCCATGCTCTCGAACTCTCACACACTGTCAGCTGCCTTTGGAAGAGAGCTGTGATGCGTGGGGCCAGCAGGTGGAGCTGGGTGGAGCATTTCAGGAGGAGCATTGAAGAGTCTTGTGCAAAGGAGGTGCGGAGCGAAGGACAGAGAGCTGCTGTGCAACAGCGGCGAGACTCCAGATGCAATATGCTACCTCTGCCAGAGGACAGATGGATGCAAAAATGAGGGACAGAAAGAAGTGAGAAGTATTGGTCTTGGAGCAGAGGTGCCCTGAAAATGGCACCATCAGGAAGCGGGATCTGGGAGGAAGCTGAAACATTACTTAAAATCTCACAGTTCCCACTTTGGGCAGGGAAACTGGCCTTTGCCAGGTTCCCTGCCCAAGAAACAAGGTGGGATGTGCTGAGGCGACCCTGGGGAGGGCAGCAGGAAGGGCTGGACCAGGTGTGGAGCTGCCTGGAGGTCTGAGCTGCAAACCCCACTTGTGAGCATATCTTCTCCAAGCCAAAACACAGCAACCTGCATCCCTCCGGCCTCACTTTGCCTTGCTCCCAGCTGCATGCTGCTTATGTTCATTTTGGTGTGCTGAAAATACCTTGTGGGAGTGGAGGACAGCAATCTACAGTGAAGGGGAAGCGTTTGAGGGCTGTGGTGACAGACTTGGGTGGCCAGTGCTACAAGAGAGAGTCCCTGTCCAGGCTGCAAAACACACTAATGCAGTCTGTGACAGCCTGTGGTGACCACCCTGCAGGGATCCTGCTGTGCTTCTGTGTTATTGGGGCATCTTCCTTCTGCCACCACTCTGCAGGAGGCTGGGACATCTGGGGTCTGCCATCAGCTTGGTGAGCTCCTATGCTCACAGCTCCATACATTTGAAAGAAGTCATGACTCCCTGTTGTCAGCTCCCCTGCGACACAGGCTGGCATAGTGCTGTCCTTGTTCTGCTGGTGACACTGCAAGGTGATTGGTGGGTTGGATGATGGAGACCTCTTGGGATTCTGCAGGCATTTTCAGTCTCTGCCCACCAGCAGAGCATCCGGACTCCAGGACAGGAGTCCAGGTCACAGTGTCACACCATGCCCTCAATGCTCTTCCCTATCAGAAATAAGTGTGCTTGTAATTGCAGGTGTTTTGGGTTTCCCTATTTTCAGCCCAAAGATCTGAGTGCATTTAGTTCATTGATGATTGTGTGATCACTGATGGAACCGTCAGGAAACAGCTCATCAGTCATACTTATGATACTTAAGATGGCCAAACCTGCAGCCTTGAGGTGGGACTGTGTGGCTGGGTAGATTTATTGTTGGCAAAAACATGCATTCTCTGTATGCTACACAGGAAATCAATATTAGAAAGCATCTACAACGTGTTGAGATGACTTCATGAGGCAGTCCTGCTCTAAGGGCTAAAACAGTCTATGTAGATCACAAACAGCCCAGACATCACAGGCTTGTGAAGGCCCAGTGGGTGTTCTGATGGAGATGGAACTCCATAAGTCGTGCCATACTGAGCAAGGATTCGTGATCTGCTGACTTGACAGCTTCTTGGAAACCTTCACTGATTTGGATTCTGCACTGGGGATCCCAGTGAAATGAGGCGTCATCTGTTGAACCAGCAGCTGCAATGCTATGCTGTGTAGGAGCCAGGCATGCGATTGAGTGCTGTGGCCTTTAGTGCAGCATTTCAGCTTTTTTTTTCCTATTGTCTGTTATACACTGAGAAAACAAATTGGGAAAAAAAAGAAAAAAGAAAAATTTCCTAACATACCAAAAGGCCCTGCTTGAAGTAGGCAAGAATAATCTTCTCCATCCAGCTTCAGAAAGATTCTCTTACCCCAGTATTGTATGCACTGTCCATCTTGAAGTGCTTCACATCCTATAAACCATGGAGGAAATGTGGGACAGAGCAGGGTAGAAGGTAATGTTTGATGGAGAAGGCAGACAAACTGCATGTGGTGGGTCTAAGAGCTCAGCAGATCTGGAAGGTACACAGTTGTGGCTCAATAAAAGTGCTGCGGCAGCCGGACTTGGTCAAGGCAGTGAGCAGGAAGACTTCATAGCAGAAGTGGTACACTGCTGCGTCTGATGCACGGACTCAGATGTGACCAATCCGAATGGTTTATTACAAGTTCTCACATCACTTACATACCTTCACTAGTTTTCTTTTCCTAGCTTTCCCATTCACCCCTACCTGTCTACAGAGCATTCCACACTCTTCAACCGCTCATCCAACCCAGGCCGTAAGCCATTCTTTCTTTTTCTAGAGGTGTCCTTGTTTCTCAGCTCCAGTATCCCACTAGGCCTAATAATTTGTCTGTTTACTAAGCATGGCCAAATCCACTCCTGCACTGCTGACTTTCTATGCCTACATCGTGACAGGCTTTAATCACATCAGTAATGGATGGATCTGCATTCTTTAAGGACTGTAAAACCTTTTGACAGTCCGCATTTGCATTTTCTACTGCTAATTGCTTAAGCAAATCATCCCGGACGGCCTGATTGTCTACTTGTGTCTCTAGTGTATTTTGTAAATGGTCAAGGAATTTAATGTAGGGCTCGACAGCCTCCAGCTTAACTGATGTACATGAGGCATTAGACAAATTAGTATCAGGTATCCGATGGATAGCATGCAACATGCAACACCGAAGTCTTACCTCCTTCAAGTCCATCTGTGCCTGGGCCTGAGGTGTTGCCCAGACCAACCTCCCCTCCCCCCAATGAGTTCCTCCATGCCAATTTGATTTAAGTTAGTCAAATTATTCATAGCCTGGATGGTAGCCTGGTCTCAGTATTCAGTCACAACACAGTGTATTGCACGGGAGACAGGACTGTTCCTAACAAGATTTTCCAGCCATGAGGGGTCAGAACATAACTATCACCCACTGCAACCAAAAGATTGTATGTAAAGTGCATGTAAAGGCAGACTGAATTCATAATCTCTCACTGACTTCCTTAGCTCCTTGAATTCCCACTGTGGGGGATGATTTGAATGATACAACACGGGAAAGGCTTGCAGTATATCAGCATCACCCTGTAATATTGTATCTTTTCTGCACGGCTGAAAAGCACCGCGGTACGCTGTGGAAAAACCTTTCCTGCATCCTTCAAATGATCATCATGAGGGAAAATGATCGGTTCGTTTTAAGAATCTACTCAACCAGGATCAAAAAGTTCCTCTGGTTCCGGTCTGTCCTTATCTTTAACCAAGAGACGCAGCAGCAGAGGACATCGATGCGGGGAAGGGCGGCAGCATCACGGCGAGCAACGTGGGCGGGACGGAAGGCGGCAGCAGCACGGCCAGCGTCGGGGCGGAGAGGAGGGCAGGAGCGGGAGGGAGGGGGGCGAGGGGAAGGTCGTGATTTATCTTCTCCCCAGCCTGGAGGTGGGGGTCGGAGCCGCGGATCGAGTCGGGGCAGGGGCTGTTTTCAGCACCGAGGGGCAGCGGCGGGGGTGGGAGAGAGGGCAGTAGAGAACAGTCGGAAGGAATTCTTCCTGGTCTAATTTGTTTAAGCCCATCCATTCTTTGGTGCCAAATGGATATAAAGGTTATCAGTCGTTCTGTCTTTAGTAATAGAAGCCTCCTGGAGTTTTGTGCCAGTTTTGTCCCAAAGCTCCTCATGAAAAGAGAACCCTGGCTGCTGGACTTCATGATCTTACTGGAAAAGAGAAGTCCTGGCTGCTGGACTTCATGATCTTACAGGTCTTTTCTAACCTAAATGTTTTTATGATTCTATAAAGACACCGACAGAACAATGCTCCAGGCAAAACTGGGGAAATTCTGGGAAAATTAACCTACTGTCTGCACAAATAGATGTGGAGAGTGAGGGAAAAAAAAATGTTATCAAAGAAACACATCCCCTCAAGCAGTGCAGGGGAGTGGGAATGGGACTGAAGATGAAGACAGGGGATGGGAATGGGATTGAGGATGGGGATGAGGATGAGGCTGGGGACAGAGGTGGGGATTAGGAGGGAGGTGATGTGGGTCCATCCTGTTGGGCTCTGTGGCTCCTTCCCCTTCCCTTCCCATCAGCTGCAGGCAAGAACCTGTCTGGATGCTGCAGCACCTCCTGCCTGCAGTTTCCCCCTTTTCTCCTCTGTTCCCACCCCAGGCAGTTTTTGGCCCCTCATGTTTTCCCTGAGGCAGTGGAGTGGCCCTGAGGTGTCTTTGAAGGTGTCTCAGTGTATGTGGGCAAGAAGGAGCTCTGTGGGTGCTGGCTGCCCAAAGAGGAAGCTCCTCACTCCATGTGTGATTTCCCTCAGCTGTTGTTTCATTTCTGTGTTTGCGCCTCTCCCTGCAGTGCAGACACCTTTCCCCAGCAGCGCTGAGTGGGGCATAGGCTGTGGTCTTGGCAGTAGCATGGCCCGACGAGGACTGGTGCTGGCCTTCCTGCTGGTCCTCCTCCCTCATCTGGGGAAACAGAGAGAGCCTGCAGGAGCAGGAGCAGCTTCAGGAGAAACCGAGACAGGAGAAAGGGAAGAAGGTAAGTAAGTGCTGGTTGCTCCTCTCTCTATTCAAAAGCAGCTTTTCCTGCTCCTCTCCCTGCAAGCTGGCTCTGCATCTTTCCCTCTTTTGGCTGATGGCCATGTGTTGGAGGAGGCTGAAAATGGTGTCCACCAGTCCCGAGGCACTCAGGTATTATTGGGTTGTGTCAAATTGGATCTACATTAGGGGATGGAGGCAAGCCTTAGTGTGCAGGGAATGTCTTGGCACAGCATGAAGGATGGGGACGCCTCCCAGTTCTCTGGCTCTTTGTATAGAGATGGTGTGCTTTGGCCTTTGTAGTGCCCTGGAGTAGCTGCTCATTGCATCAGGGCTTGGAAGCCTGATGTGTGAGCTGTTATCTCTGTAGAGAAATGGGAGCAGAAGTGGCTTGCCAAGTTGTTCTGTGGGTTGTGAGTCATGTTGCCCATCTCTGGTGTCTGGAAGGAAGCGCTGCCTTTTTAGTGATGGGCAGAGGGACCAAGTTTCCTATCTGGGCAGCATATGTGGCTCCGAAGAATAGGTTTGTGTTCACTGTCCTTTGCAGTGCATTGCAGGACACAAGACTGCAGTGGGGGAATGGAAACCACTGCAAGAGAAGGGAAGAGGTGCTGAACTAGAGGACTGTGGACATGAAGCAGGCTCCACAGGGAAGTGGGCATGGCCCTAAGCTGGGGGTCAAGACAGTGACTACTGTCACTGACTTGAACTGGATGATCCTATTGGTCCCTTCAGGCTTAGGATACTGTCGTGAGTTAGCATGACAACAGAGGGTTCTCATGTCAGGAAGATTTATTAATTGCTGTGATGATGATCATCATGGTGCGTATCTGCATCATCTTGTGTGTATCCCCACTTATCCTAAGCAAGCCTTTTATACTCTAACACATGTATTCAGTCCATTTCCACTAACAGTTCATTGGCTAGAAAGCAAGCAAGTTCCATGACAAGTCTTCATAATCAGCAGAGTTCATCTTATGCCCAGGCGCAAAACACTCCTGTTTATTTATTCAGAGCTCCTGTCTCCTTTCCAGAGCCTCTTTATCAGCCAGTCAGCATCCAATGAGGCTGAGATGACCCCTCCAGCTCCCACAGATAATCTCTGATTCTATGAAATGCAACCTGATAGGGAATGCCTGCAAGTCTGCAGAGGTGAATGGGAATCTGTGTAAGGGTGCTGCTTCCTCTTGTTTGCTGCTCATCTTGCTCTAAGCTTCCCCTCCTGCAAGCTAAATAAGCCCTCAGCCTCAACCTTCCTGTCCAGTACACCAGTTTTGTTCATCTTTTCAACACTTCTGGGACTCAGACAACCTGGAAATGTCTGGGAGGGGACGGTGATCACCACGGTGTCACCCTTTCTAGCCTGTCTCCTGATGCTGATTCACAGGCTCCAGCCAGACTCTTGTCTCTTGCCCATTCTCTAGGGGATCTCTGGGCAAACAGAGGCTCCGAACACCCACAGGACATGGACCTGCTGAGGTGATATCCTTGGAGCTGCAGACACGCCATAAGCCTGTTCCTAGTGTGCCTCCACTATCTGCCTCCACTCTGCTAGTGTCCCAACACAATGCTTTCATGGGTTCAGAGAAGAGGTGGCACAAAATTCTCCCCCTTGTACTCCATTACCAGAGAAGCTCCTCACCTGGAGTAGGACCGTCACTCTTTGTCCCCAAAAGGAGTGTGCACCAAATCCCAGTGGGATAAGGACTCCCAGTTTACATGAGCCCTGTGCTGTCCTTCCTGCCCAGGAGAAGGCAGGCTGTGTGAGCAGGAGTAGATTCAGGCTCTGCATGTGCAGAGGAATTGGGAGGTGCTGCTGAAGGGCTGTGGTGTAGGAAGGTTGATCCACATCACGACCATGAAACTCCATCCCTCACCACTGTGTACCAGGGCAGGGAACACAATCCCTGTCCCCTGCTTGGGCAGCCTCTCTTCTGTGTTTTGGTGCAGGGAAATGTCAGAAGCCACGATTGGGTCCCAGGATTCATTTTGTCCCAGACCAGGAATTCTATGATGTCAATACAAGTTTGATGTTGACATGCCCTGATGGGTACTGGCCTTCTGCCATGGAGATCATTTGTGTGAAACCAAGCCCACGCCAAGGCCTCCCAGTTCCTCAGAGCAGCTGGTTGATGAAGAACAGCACAGGATTATGGCAGTTGGCACCGGGATACGTGAGATGTGTGGGTGAGTGAGGACCTTTGTGAGTGAGGGAAGGGTGGGCACGATGGAGGTCTCCTGCATTTCTGCTGGCCCCGTTACGTAGGCACACGTGGATGTTGCCTCTCCCTCTGGAGCAGCTGAGCAGGGTTATGCCAGGAGCCCGAGGAGCAGCATGGCTCTGCCCCTGTCACTTGCTGGTGGACATGGCTGTCACTGGAAGCACTGGAGGGATGTGTCCCTGCTTCTTCCAGTTTCTGGGTTACCGTGCCCATGGGCAGCTCACTGCCCCACCTCACCACCTCCCACCCTAACTGAAACCCCTTTCACCTCTGCCAGAAACGTGCCAAAGGCCCCAGTGGGATCCAGAACTCCGTCTGGCACCAGATCTGGAGAAGTACAGGAAGAATGAAGAAGTGACCCTGAGCTGCTCCAAGGGCTTACAGCCATCCTACACCCGTGTCAGATGTTCAAGAGAAGAGCAGACCATCAAACGCGGGAAACCTGTAAATTGGGAATTATGGCTGGGAAGGGACAGCAGCGATGTCTGGACCCTTATTCGGACCAGAGTGGAGTGTATGGGTAAGGGAGGCACCAGGAGCTGTCCTGGGATCCCCGTGCTACCCTTCCTGCCCAGGAAGGGGCAGACTGTGTAAGCACGAGGGGCTTCAGGCTCTCTGTGTGCTGGGGAGGAGGGAGGTGCTGCCAAAGGGCTGTGCTGTAGGAAGGCTGATCCATATCATGCCTAGTAGCTCCATCGCTCACCACTGTATACCAGGGCAGGGAACATCCTCCCTCTCCCCTGTCCTGTCCTGCACAGACTGCCTCTGTTCTGCTAACACTTTTCTGTCTGATTGGTGCAGGGAAATGTCAAAAGCCCCAGTGGGACCCCAGGATTCTCTTTGTCCCAGACAAGGGGTCTTATGACCTCAACGAGACAGTGATTTTGACATGCCCAGTAGGGTACTGGTTGTCCCACACAGAGGTTTCCTGCATGAAACAAAACCCTAGACAAGGCTCCACAGCTTCTCAGAGCGTCTGGCATGAGAAGAACAGCAGAGGACACTGGCAGCCTATAGAAGGGAACATGACCTGTGTGGGTGAGTGAAGCTGCCATGCTCAGTCTGCTCACCCCAGCAGGGAGAATGGTGCCAGATGCAGTGTGTAGCCTTAGTGCCCTGGGTTCTGGGTGGTCAGGGAATGCCATGGGTGGGCACTGCAGAGAAAAGAGCTGCTAATGCAGCCCAGGGCTGTGTCTGTCCTCCTAGCAGATACTAGATCTGTTAATAGCTCCATGGTGTTGACAGCAGAAGGACCACAAACTTGCCCATCAGTTTTTGTCATTCCAATCCCTAGGCCTGAATCACTGCAGCACTGTGCCCTGAGAGTGGTCCAGGGTACAAGAAATGTGCAGTCAGTGTCCAAGTATTGTGTGGAAGAAGTCAGGATGGCACTGGGCACACAGTCCTGGGGACTTGACAGCAAAAGTGGGACTAATAGAGATCTGCTGCAGGCTGGGAGGGGATAGGAAGAAACTGACTCCCCTGCAATGCTTCCTTCACAGAGGTCTTCCAGGTGGTTGCTGGGACCCTGGAGGTTTCCAGCACCAGCATCAAACTGAACTGGACCTGCAACATCCGTGATGCCTGTCAGCACATGCAGGCCACGTGCCAGCTGGCAGGGCCTTCCACTCCTCCCTGTAAGGCTGAGAATGTAATGGAACAGGAGATACTACGTGGTCAGAAGGGAACATTCGCCTGTCCTCCTCTGCAGCCCTTCACTATTTACAGCATCACTATCTCAGTGCCACCCAGCACAATCCTGTTCACACAGCACCTTAGGACAAAGGCAATGGGTAACTGCCCTCCTGTTTGTAATGTAAAGTTTGCTCTTCACCCCAAAATCCCCACTTGTAACTCCATCTTCCTGTGCTTCCAGTGCCACAGAAGCCAGAGCAGCTGCAGCTGGATGCCAGCACGGGGACTCTCAGGTGGAAGGCACTGCCCTCCTGCCGAGGAGAGATTGTTGGGTACCAGGTACCGGAGCAAAGCCTTCTGTACCCAGGCAGCAGAGCAGCAGCTGCTCTATGCAGAGCTGCCCTGGGCTTGAGCAGGAGATGGGTGCTGCTCCCCTCAGCACCTCTCCTCCCTCTAGCTGAACTTCACAGCCAGGAGAGCGCATGATGGCACCTTCCTGAACTTCCAGCAGGTAACGGTGAACCACTCTGTCACCCAGTACACGCCGCCTCCCCAGAGCCCAGGAAGCAAATACACAGTGACTGTCCAGGGCCTGACAGCAGCTGGTGCTGGGGATGCATCCAGCCTGGAGTTCCAAGCCTACATCTCAGGTAATGGCTTCTGTGCCATGTTTCTATCTGGTGGTGTGATGGGGAAAGCATGTGGTGTGAGCAGGTCCTGAACTGCTGTGCACCCATTCTGTCCCTCTATGACTGTGCAAGGAATCATAGAACCATAGAAAGGTTTGAGTGGGAACGTACCTTTAAGATCAAATAGTTCCAAACCCTTGCTATAGGCAGGGACACCTCCCCGTACACCAACTTGCTCACAGCCCCATCCAGCCTGGGCTTGAGTACTTCCAGAGAAGGGGCATCCACAACCTCACTGGGCAACCTGTTCCAGTGTCTCAGCAACCTCACAGTAAAGACATTTAGACAGGATATTAGAAAAAAAATTTAGTCTACTCTCTTCTAGTTTAAAACCATTTCTCCCCATCCTGTCACTACATGCCCTTAAAAAAGTCCCTCCCCAGCTTTCCTGTAGGTCCCTTCAAGTATTGGAAAGCTGCTACACGGCCCCCTGAAGCCTTCTCCAGCCTGTGCAGTCCCAGCTCTCTCAGCCTGTCTGGTAGCGGCAGTGCTCCAGCCATCTGATCATCTTCGTGGCTCTCCACTGGACCTGCTCCTTCTTGTGCTGGGGCTCCAGAACTGGATGCAGTGCTTCAGCTGTGGGAGCAGAGTAAAGGGGCAGAATCATGACCCTTGACCTTCTGGTCACGCTTCTTTTGATGCAACCCAGGATATGGTTGGCTTTCTAGATGGCAAGCACATGCTGCTGGCTCATGTTGAGCAGGAGCGTGGCTGCAGTCTTTGGGGCTGTAAACTCTTTTGCTAGACTGCATTGTGCAGTTTATGGGAATGGGACTCTTACCCATAACCCAAAGCCTCCCTGCCTCTTCTCTGCCCATTAGAGCTGAAGACATGAAGCACATGGTTGTGACTTGCTGCCTGTCCTTGCAGAGCTGCGGATCCTGGACGCACACACACCTGCATGCATGCACACACTTGATGCCAAGGCCTGGGCATTGACCCCAGGCTGTGACACCCACTGCTGGCTGTGTGTTAGTTTCAGGGCAGTATCTGGGCTCCTGGCCACGGACAGCGGTCACAGTGGTGGTTGTGCTCTCAGTGATGGTCACTCTCTCTGCGGTCATCGTGTGGTTCGTGCTGTCCAGGCGAGTGGTCTTGGGACTTGGAGCTGCTGTGCTGCCTTAGACCACGCTGTGCTACTGGGCTGGCTGGTGACAGTGGGCTTCCTGCTCTGCTCCCACCCTTTTTCAGGCAGCAGGGATGCTGCTGGCTGGATGATGCCACCGTGGCTCAGCTGTAGGGCTGCTAACGGAGCATCATCCTTGGGGCTGGGGCAGGGACTGTGTGTGCTGGGAGACCCCATTCCCTGTGGTCACTGCTGCCAGCACTGCTGTGCCTTGGGGTGCTGGCAGTGGTGGAGAGGCCTGGGCTCAGAGTGTGCAGAGCTCTTCTGCCACTGCCCCGGGTTCAGCAGGGCCCTGGGCCATGTCAGCCTGCTCCCAAATTCAGACCATCACTTTGTCTTCCCAGGAGAAGGAAGGCGGTGCCCATCAAAGCCGAGGAGGACCATTACATAGGTAGGGCTCCAGCACAGGGTCAGCTACGGGGCTGGGGTGGGGGGAGAGAAGGTCAGTGCTCGAGCTGCTGTTTGAGTCTGCCCCGCTCCTTCCACATACCCTTGTGCTCTTTCTGTCCCTGCAGAGCTGCAGCCGTATGAAAACTCAGACATTTACAGTATGATCAAGGGGAAATCTCTGTCAGAAGAAGAGGCAGGTAGGAGGTGGGATGCTGTGCCTGTGTTCCCTGAGACACCAGGGGCAGGGATTGCCCGGTGCCCCAGATTGTGCCAGAGCTGCCAGAGCTCCCTGCACTGCCCAGGGCTTGCAGCAGCCCCTAGCGGGGTGCTGTTGGTGTCTGCAGGTACAGGTGGTCAGGACAGAGAGCCAGCATCCTCACATCTGCCCATCCTGGAGTCCTCAGGAGACTGACCGAGCAGTGTGGAAGTGGAGAAGATGGGGATCAAGATACCTGGATCAGTGGTGATAGCGCTTCTCATTGCCTCTTCTTGAGTCTTGGTCCTGCACAGCTGGAAGCAGAACTGCGTGTATCTTGTGCTGTGTTATTGCTCCCACCCATGTTTTCAGTAAGTTCCTGCATGCTGGGCTACAGAGCAGGAGCAGCCCAAGCCCTGCCATGAGATGTTTGTGCTGGTTAAGTGTCCTCCAGCACCTGGCACTGCCCAGTCTTGACGCAGGGCTTCCCAGCCCCTCTCCACCTTCTGCACTTGTACCCATTGAGCCCCAGAACTCAGCTGGAGTTCAGCCCACGTGCACTGCCCTCACAGCTGTGCTGCTGTGTCTGAAGAGCCAATAAACTGTTTTGGTTTTCAGAGTGTTACCTGCTCCTTACTGCATCCATGTGGTTATGGTTCCTTCCTGCTATGTGTGTGAAAGCTTTGTCTGTCCTTCTCCTCATGGTTGAGGCTTGTGCAATCCCAGCAGTTCTGAGGAAGCACCCCAAGAAGCCCTGTGCCCCCTGCACCATGATGGGGTGTTGTTCCTCCTTCCCTCGTGAGAATGCCACCAAACACCACAGGTGTGATCTCACAGGAGTGGAGTACAGGGTAGAACCACCTCCCTTGTGCTGCTGGTCACACTTGATGCAACCCAGGGTGTAGCTGTCTAGGGCAGCTGGCAGGACTCAGGAGGAAGGAGTGGGGAGCTGCAAGCAGTCACTCAAGGTCTCACGCAGTCCATGGCCATTAAGTGGACACTCTCAACACACAGCACATCCTACACCCCCCCTCATCCCCATTCCCAGTTGCCTCCTCCCCTCAGCAAGGAACATCATTTGTCCTCATGTGAACAAACCACCCTGCCCTCCAGTTCCAGCTGAGCACTGTGGGAAACTCACAGCTACTGTCACGCCCTTCAGCAGCTGCAGCATTCCTCTTCCTCCAGAAAGCACCAGGGCCCACCTGGGATCTCAGGCTGTGGTGAGGATTTATCCACCTTCTCCTTAGAGTGGGCCATAAACTCCATACTCACACCTCACACTACACAAGCCTGCTGCTCAACAGAACCTCACAGGACAAAGCTTGGTGCACACATTCATGTCACCTCTGTAGCACAGGGGAGACCATTAGCTACTGAGATAAGAGGGCTGTGAAGGAGCAAGGAGCGTTCTTGGTCCACCACCTTACCCAGTTAGCTCAGCTCCCAGAGGGAGAGTGACTCCATAAGAGAAAAGAGGAGATCAGGAGCTGGACTCAACGATCTTTATGGGTCCCTTCCAGATCAGGATATAAAAAGTCTTTATTGGTTGTCAGGACAGAGCACGCAGAGTGGCGAGGGCGAGGGAGTGGAAAGAGGATGGGAACACAGGAGGTGGCAGAAGCACAAAGCAATGCTCAGTTTCATAGAATCACGGAATCACCGAGCTTGGAAAACACCTACAAGATCATGCAGTCCAACTGTCCCTCTACCATCAGTAGTTCCCACTAAGCCATGCTCTTCAAAACAGTATCTAAACTCTCCTTGAACACCTCCAGGGTCAGTGACTCCACCACCCCCCCAGGCAGCCCATTCCAGTGCCCGACCACTCTTTGGGAAAAGCAGTATTTCCTAATGTCCAACTTGAATCTCCCCTGGCACAACTGGAGGCCATTCCCTCTGGTCCTGCCATGAGTTACACGAGAAAAGAGGCTGACCCCCAGCTGACTACAACCTCCCTTAATGGAGCTACAGAGAGCAATTATTGTATTTATATTGCATCGTCTGACTATGTAAGTGTACTGAAATTGGCCACGGGCTATGAGGGACCTTTGAGAATGCCTGTCTGAGAAACGATCTTCCCCTACCTTGCTGGTGATCCCAGCATGTTGAGGTGCAGCCCCTCCTGACACATATTGGGCAGGGAGGGAAAGAGGTTGCTTACAACAGTGTGGCAGATGATGATTGAGAAAGGAGAATGAGTGAGACTGATGAAACTGAGCATTGCTTTGTGCTCCTGCCAAATAAACTGTTCCCATCTTCTGTCCACCCTCTTGCCCTCGCCACTCTGCCTGTTCTGTCCAGACAACCAATAGAGACTTATTATATCCTGACCTGGAAGTGTGAGAGATAGATTGTGTTTTTGTAGTGGAAATTGCCAGTATTTCTGTATGTAACAGGATAAGTTGCCTTTCACTGCTGAACAGAGTAAAGTTGAGACTGGGGCATTCTGACCTAGGTAAAATAGGCACAGGCATTAGGTAAGGCCTCTTATCATCATAAAGGTACAGAACACACCCAAAATGGGTTGGTAACAGACATTGTATGGAAGCATAACATAGGTATGGAAGTGTAACATAGCTTTGGAAGTGTAATGTAGCTGTGGAAGTGTAATCGTGTGATTAAGTACTGCCTTGGAGGTCGAGGTCTGGGACTCTTACATTGTATGTGAGTATCTTGCAGAAGGGTTGCTTGATGGTACACCTCGTTCTCTTGAACTGAGAATTGATGTGTGCGACGCTGCAGAAGAGCAGTTTGTGCAGTAGCACAACCATGGGATGCTGAGAGAAATGGGGAATAAGTAAAACTAGTTATTATTGTGTTTTGTTTTGTTTGGAGGATGAGTCCACGTATACTGCTTGTTGGATGTAGGGAATACAGCAGTCAATCATGGCGAGACAGAATTCTGTAGACAGGGAAGAGCAGAGAAACCCCAGATGGGATCCTTGAAGCTGTTTACTCCCTGTACTCTGGGATTAAACTCAGTCACTTTCTTCTATGGAAACAGAACACCTCTCCCCCCCTCCCCCCCTTACCATCCTGGCCAGTTGACAGGGCAGGGCCTGGATCAGCCCCTGAACAGCCCACCTCAACCAAGCTCTGTGATTAGTGCTGATGCTGAAAAGAAAAAGTTCTGCCAGCTTGAGAAAGAACTGAAACAACACAAAAGGGACATTATAAATTCTCCTTTTCCTAAATCTAACTCCATTAGCCCCAGTAATACTTCCATGTATCCTCTTAGTGAAGTTCAGTGTTAATCAGAAGACATACAACATGTAAACTCCCTTCTTACTAGTGGAGAGGTGAGAAATTTAAAAAGGGAAATGAAATCTTTAATGAAAGATCTTACTGGATTAGCAGAACAGTTTGATCAATTCTTGGTCATCTTTAGCTTCTAAAATACTGGGACTTCATTTAACTGGGAACACCATAAGAATAACAGGGGCAGAGGGATTGGGAATGATAGTTTCACTTTTTGAGACAACTGAATTAAAATGGGAAGATAAAATAGTCACAGGGCAATTGTTTTCTGTGCCAGAAGCAGGGACCTGTTCACTGGGGAGAGATTTAAAAGTTAAATTAGGATTGCAGTGGAGAACTTGTGAAACAGGTATGAAGGTGTCAATGAATTTGTTAACGGCTGATGATGAGAAAGGAATAAACCCAAAGGTGTGGGAAGGAAACCGGGGTGGACTCACAATTACTCCCTTAATAAAATAATCATCCAAGGAGGGAGTGAAGCTGTGAAACAGTGACAATATCCCATACCTTTAGAAAGGACAGTGGGCCTAAAGCCTGTAATACAAATATTGTAGTACAAATATTCCAGGACATACATCATGTCCTGGAAAGGGTAAAGAAGGATGGAGAAGAGCACTGGGGGGAAACGCTCCTTAGATGGTCACCAACAGTAAGAGGAGTTTTTAATTCCATTCTTCGCCCAGTTGTGATCTTATTCATCCTAACGCTGATGTGTTTATTGCTTGTAATCATATTATATGTGAACGTCTGGCACGTGCTGAGGCGACTGGCCTGGCTCAAATTACCCAAGGAGTCTGAAAGTTGGCCCAGGTATTAGATTACTTTTCATAGCCTCCTGGTGATCTGTGGGTAAGACGAGCTCCATTACGTACATTGGCAGCATCCATATTTCATTCTTCTACTTTTGTGTGATATTAACATGTATCTTTCCCTTCTCCCCTCATCTCCCTTAATGCTTTGTTTTCTTAAAACCACCGCAGGACAGTGACAGCCAGCTTTGCATTGCCGGGTGGTGTGAGAAGCGGGAACAATGCTTGGCTCAAAGCTTGTCCATAGGCAGCCATCTGAGACATGAGAAGCTGGAGAATGCTTGGCTCAAAGCCTGTTCAGTGGCACCCATCCAAGGACTGATCTGCCCAACAAGTTTTTGGAGTTAATGGCTGCCTACCACAGCAGTAAGAGGACAGATGAGTTGTTCCTCCTGATGGACAAAAATGTGGGTACCCCGACAGCTCCCATAGCTGTGATGGACGATGCATGGTGCCCCTGGTTATTGGGGTAGGCAGACCTGAAGAGTTCTGAGGAAAGAACGGGTACCCCATCTGCCAAAATGCAGCCATGTAAGTCAACTGTTATTCTTAATGATCATCATATATATATATTAGAGAATGGAGAATAGCAAGATGATTAGATTTGATAAATTATTGTTATCTATCATCAAGCTGGGTTAGATAACGGAATGGATTTCACTGCCCAGTTGTGCAATTTATCCCTTGTCAGTAGGGGGTGCGCACCCATTATTGCAATAATGAATAAGCTGCTCTTCACAGAGATCTTTGCCTGATTAGATATTTTTGATCTTGAGCATGTTTCCCACAGAAACATCCTGGGAGCAGCTCAGCATGGAGCAGTAGTGCGCTCAAACAACCAAGGGGAAAAAACACATTATTGAGTGCACTGAACACAGCACAACCAGCTGGTCCAAAGAAGCAAAGCCTCCTCTTAGGTACTGTGTGTAGTTCTGGGCTTCAGATTGAGGACACCGGAGTTGTCAAGTCTGGGAGGTGACCTTGTGGTTAGGTGGTATTTCCCCCATGCTTGCTTGACTGGTGTTTACTTCTTGAAGCAGGCAGCCACTATATTGTGGGGCCCTTCTGCAGACTCTCCCTAGCTTTACCACACACTTGAGGAAACAGAAATCCTGAATGTCTCTCCAGAAGCCGTGTCTGCAGGTAATGGGTTTGGGAAGCCTGTGGCTGAAGTCAGAGATGGAGCAGAATTTCCTAAGCACCCTGTGTTAGCACGGAGCATTTTGGGATGCATATATCGTGCTGGTGGCAGGGGTTGTTCTGTTGTGTGCCATTGCCTGGATGCACCAGGCAAACAAAGCAGCAAGAGGCAGCAGTGATGACAAGAATGGGAGGTTCCCTCTCAAAAGAGGAAGGCTTATTCATTACAAGCAATATGTTCATGTGGCTGTTTCCTTCCTGTGGTTGCAGTTCTTGCAACTACAGATGCTGGTGCTCAGAGGCAGCAAGTGGGGCTAAGATCTGATCTGTGCCCAGGACTGGGTGCTGGCATGGCTCTGCAGTTCCTGGCTCTGACCTTTCTCCTGGTCCTTTTTCCTCTGCCGACAGCAGAAGGCCAGGAAGAGCCTGATTCCCTGGTCCAAGGAGCACCCCAAGAAACAGGTAAGAATTCAACACTACTCACAAGTGAACAAATTTCTGCTCTTCCTCTTGTATTTGCTGTGCATGTTTACTAGGTGCAGCACGCATCACAGAGGGTAGAGATGACGTCCATGCCAGGGATGTTCTGGGGTGAATTTGGGGATGGAGGGTAGTGAGGCTCCATGTGCTGGGAAAGCCTCAGTGAGTGCTGGAATGTAACACACTTCCATGTAAGGGGCAGTGTCCCTGAGAACACAAGGAGAGCAGTTTTCATAACATTGCATTAATGTCCCTTTTTCATGGCTGTTGAGCAGATGGTACAAAACTTCTGGGACAACTTCTCTACCCATTTGGGACAAGGGGTTCCCTGTTCTGAGCAGTTTGATGACTCCTCACCCCTATAGGACTGGTAGTGCCACACTCAGTAAGGTAATGAGCAGTCCTAGCTGGGATCAGGTCCAAACCAGCAGGCAGAGGAGGACTGAGCAGGCATGATTGCCCTGGCCAACTTATGGCAGACAGATTTGTCACCTTCTTGCTCCTTTGTGTCTCTGAAGGGACCGTTTCTGAGTGCTGACACTGTGCTTTTGCTCTCTGTGCCATCTTGTTGTTTCATGCCCCAGCTAAACCCATTTCCACCTCTGCCAGAAACGTGCCAAAGGCCGCAGTGGGACCCAGAACTCCATCTGGCACCAGATCTGCAGAAGTATAAGAAAAATGAAGAAGTGATGCTGAGCTGCCCTGAGGGTTTACAGCCATCCTACACCCACATCAGATGTTCAAGAGAAGTGCAGGTCATCATTCGTGGGAAACCTGTATACAGAGAAGTTTGGCTGGGAAGAGCCAGCAGCGGTTCCTGGATCCAAATTCGATCCAAAGTGGAGTGCATGGGTAAGGGAGGCTCCATGCTCTCTGTGTGATGGGGAAGCTGCAGGATCCTAGAGTCTCTGGAGCTCCTGCTCCTCTTGGGATGTCCTGGGGGGTTCTGAAAGAAGAAGCACAGTGCTCTTATTGCCCACAAGAACTTCATGGGGTTGTGGTGCAGAACGATACTTTTGTATTATGACCTAAAGCAAGTTACCTCACCACTGTGAACAATGGAGGAAAAATAACCTCTCTTCAGACGTCTGTGAAGAGCAAAACAGATCATAGAACAGATACTGCTTGAAAGCGAAGATGCTATCTGACAAGTTTGGGTTATGAGTGACTAAGAAAAACCGCCATGGGCAGTGGAAGTGCACATACACAGCTACATTCATTCCCACCCAAACTTCACCCCCTTCTCCATCCAGACATCTGACATGAGTACTTTCATCCTAAGGCTTCCCATCACTTAAACTGGGATAGGCTTAGGGCTATGTGACTGAAATACAGTTGCAAGGGTGGAAATGAAAGAAAGGAAATGACCCTATTGCAATGTTTCCTTCACAGAGGTGCTAAAAGTTGTCCCTGGGACCCTGGAGGTTTCCAGCACCAGCATCAAACTGAACTGGACCTGCAGCTTCCCTGAGGCCTGCCAGCACATGCAGGGCACATGCCGGCTGGCAGGGCCTTCCATACCTCCCTGTGAGGCTGAGGAGGTCACTGGAGAGGAGCTCCTACACGGCAAGATGGGAACGTTCATCTGTCCTCCCCTGCAGCCCTTCACTGACTACACTGTCACCATCTCAGTGCCCCCCAGCACCATCCTGTTTTCATGGGTGCTTAGGACAAAAGAAGCAGGTAGGTGTCCATGGAATAGTACGGGAGGGAAGGGACATTCCTGGTCTGCTTCACCAGTGGAGAGGCAGATAAGTGTGTCCATTGCTCAGCAGCTCCCTCTGAGCATCCCCTCCCTGCTGTGACGGTCCTGGCATTGGGGCTGCATGCAGCCTGTGGGGCTCTGCAGAAGGGGCTGTGCAGAGTCCTGCAGCAGAGCTCTTTCCTTCCTCCCCTCCCCATTCTCACCACACCATTGCTGCTGCCACTGTTGTGAAATCCACACTCCTCTTGTGGCACACACCGTGCTCAGGTTTGCTGCGCAGCCGCCCCTGAGCAGAAGCTGAGGGCATCGTGTCTGGGCTCAGACCCTCCCTGCTAGCCCTGTGTGTGACCCCCTCTTCCTGTGCTTGCAGTGCCGCAGAAGCCGCAGCAGCTGCAGCTGGATGCCAGCACGGGGACTCTCAGCTGGAAGGCGCTGCCCTACTGCCGAGGGGAGATCGTTGGGTACCAGGTACCGTGAGCCCCCACCCAGCCCCCCCCTGCTGGCAGCCCTGCCCTGCGCAGGCAGGCGTGCAGACCATGGAGAGCCCTGAGGACCAGCAGTCGGTCAACCAGCCATTTCAGCTGAGCTTCTGGCTGTGATCAATCGGAGCATTTCGAACTTCCCCTTGCTCTTCCTCGGTCTCCAAAGATGCCTTTGGTGGGGCGGCCTTAGGCTGTGGGTTCCAGTGAGAGCAGCAGAGCTGAGGGAGGACAGTGCTGCACCCAGCCTGTAGCCACCTCACTTTATGGTGTGATTCACAAATCACGCAGCAAATCCATCCAGCTCAGAGAGCTCAGGGAGCAAAGGCACGGTCTAAGCAAGTCAGTTTTCTGCAGCTGCTGTTGGTATCTGGGGCTGTAGCTCACACACACACACAGGCCGAGGCTCCGTTGGCTCCTCTCTGGGCACTTGCGATTGCTGGGACAGGGAGAGGGGCAGGAGGAGCACGGCAACGCGCTGCTGTCTGGCTGCGGTGTGGGCAGGTTCCTGCAGCCGCTGCCCTCCAGCTCCGTGTCCTGTCTGCAGCTGAACATCACGGCCAGGGCCCTGCAGGACGGCGGCTTCCTGCAGATCCAGCGGCTGCAGCTGAGCAGCCAGACCACGGAGCACCCGCTGCCCACGTACGGCCCCGGCACCAGCTACGTGGTGGCCGTGCGGGGCCTCACAGCTGCGGGTCCCGGAGCTGCAGCACTGCGGGAGTTTCACACCAGCGGCTCAGGTGAGGCTCCGCGCACACAGCTGCTGCTCCTGCCCCTCCGTGCCGGGCTGCTGGTGCTCAGCATGGGGACCTTCCTCTGCAGAGACCCCAGGGCCGCCCGACGGCTGCTCCCGCCTCGTGCTCGACACCTCTCCATCTCAGGGGACAGCTGTGCTTCCCCTGCACCCCATCTCACAGCCCCCTGAGTCAGCGAGGTGAGCACAGCCCTGCCTGCTCTGCTCTTGGTAATGGGCTGCCCCCATTAAGCCGCTGCTGCCCACCTCTCTCCACTCCCTCCTCTATTGCCAACCCCACATCCTTCAGTTTCTCCATCCTCATCCCCATCTCACATCCCTATCTCCATCTCCAACCTCGTCCCCATTCCCGTCCTTATCGCCCATTCACATTCCTGCTCTCATCCCCGACCACCATTCCACTTCCCCGTCCCTTTTTCCATCCCACTCTCCTGTCCCGTTCTTGTTCCCACCCCTTTTCCCATCCCCATCCTCATCCCCTTCCCTCTCTGTCCTTATCGCAGTCCTCATTCCTATCCCTGCCCCTGCTCCCGAGCTCATCGCCATGTCAGTCTCATCCCCTTCCCTGTGTCCCCTATTCCCCATCCCCACGCCCGTCTCACAGCCCTCTCTTGCAGTGAGCACCAGCTGCTCGTGGCTGTGACACACAACAGCACGGTGCTGGAAGACGCCTGCTCGGGGGAGCCGCAGCCGTCCAACCACAGCCACCCTCCCGAGCCCTACGTGGCCGCCGTGCTCAACCTCACGGCACCCACGGACTTCATGCTGGGTGACGGGACCCGCGGGCACGGCTTCCACAACGCCCCCCTGCACCCGGGATGGGATTACACCGCCCTTCTGCGCCTCGCCCGGCGCTCACCGCAGGTACCCTGCTGGGGGCTCTGGGGGACGGGGCAGGGCGGCGACCGCCGTGTCATCATCCACGGTTGGGGCCTTTGGTGGCCCTGGGTGGCAGCCCCTTGCCGCTGTGTGTGCGGTGGTGAGGGATTGCTCTGAGCTGTCCCTCCTGTGCCCTTCAACAGGCAGAAACATTCACCTGCGTGTGCTACAGCTTCTCCATGGGTAAGTGGTTCCTCTGCTGCACACCTGTGCCCGAGCTCTTTCTGTGTCCCCCTTTTTCCCAGCCCACTTGCAAGGGGAGAAGCCAATTATTTCCCATATATGATCCTTTATCCCTCAAGCATCCCCATCTTGCAGTCACCTACACACTTGCACACATCTAATTCCATGGTCAGGGTCTGTGCGAACATGTGGCACTGGCTGTGCCTCTCACCTGTGGCTGTGTATTAGTTGCAGGGCAGTCAACACATCCATGGCCTGGGATTGTGATTGGGGTAGTTGTTCTGTTGGTGCTCATCCTCCTGTTTGCATGCATCGTGTGGTTTGTGCACTCCAGGTGAGTAGGGTGGGGACTGTGGTTCAGCAGTGCAACCTTCACTCACCATCAGCCCTTCCCTGAGGACTGCCCTTTGTCTTTGCAGGAGAAGGAAGGCTGTGTCCATCAAAGCTAAGGAGAATATTTAAAATGATAGAGAAATGGTGGAGAGAGGAGATCCTGATCCTAACGAGAATCATATGTTCATCTTCTTCTCGGACATGTCCCCCTGTGCCCCAGCCAAGCTGGAAAGCTGCTCCTTCAGCTCCTGCCTGTACTGGAGCCCTTGGGACAATAACAGCAGTGATGCAGAGATGGTGGTGTGGTTGTACCTGGATCAACACTGGCTTTCCTGTGACTATCACCAGACTACGTTTCTCATCCTTTTCAGCAGAGCAGGTGGAAAGTGGAAAGCCAAGGAGGGTCATAAACTTTTTCTTCCCAGCTTTTATTTACCCTTGTTGTAAGTTCTGGAACTTTTCAATGGGATTTTCTCCAGTTCCTTTTTTTAGACTTCACTTTTGCTTTCTTGAACATGAGAGTTGTACACAGGAATTCCCAGTCTTTGCCTCAGTGGGGCTCAGGCTGGAGGACAATCTGTGCTCCTGCCACATCCTGGGTTCCTCACTCAATTTTCCAAACCCTTCACTAAAATCCACTAAACCCAGTGCTCTGCTTGAGCTTGATGTGACTGCATTGCCCTTGCCAACCTGTCTGCTCTGTCCAGAAAACCAATAAATGCAGTTTGGAGGTGGCTGCCTGCCATGCTACAGCTCCTGCCTGGTCCCCTCATTGTCCATAGGGAGCTGTGCTCCCTGTGGGGTACTGACTGACTGTGCCTTATTGAGATGATGCCAGCACACATCCTAGGTGGGACTGTGCACACACTGTGGGTAGAGCTGAGGGGCCTGTGCTTCTCTGTAGCCCCCATGTCAGATCAAACCTGGGAGAAAAGTGAAGTTCAGAGCTCACCACCACCACTGAAGCCATCAAAGAGCCTTTATTGGTGATACACAGATAGAGCTACAGGGTCAGTCCTGACAGATATAATCCATGGTGCAGCAACACCGTCCAGCCTGTGTTGTCTAGCTGCAGATGGCCCTTAGGTTGGCTCATGAGAGGAGTAAAGCATTGGTTGGATTAGATTATTTCAGTGGTCCTTCCAGCTTTAATCATTTTGTGATCCTGGGGCAGTGCACATCTCCTCTGGTTTCCATTGCTTCTTCGAGAAGGATGAAGTTCTGTCCAGAGATGGGCTGTGACCACTAGTCTTATTTGAAATTGCCATAGGTTTCAAATGAATTCAAGTAGCTGAGGGCTAGTTCGTAGCACAGCCCATATTGCTCCTGTGGACAGAAGGATTCACATGAGCATGCAATGCCAGAATGCCTTCTGAGGAAGGCCAGTGTGGTTGCCAGCATCTCCAGAGAAAGCCAGGGGTAGGTACGTCCCCACTTCTCAGTTTGCTTCCCCTAGTGAGGAATGTGTGCCCCAGGAGCTGAAAGCCAGGCTAACCCAATGCTGTGGCCGTTTGGGCTTGCGAGGAGTGCCAACACCGGTGGCAAAGTGTCTGATACTCACTCCCAGACAGGAGTGGTATGATGGCCTTAAGGACCTAGAGCTGGTGGTGAGGTGGGTGCAGAGCAGGCATCTGGGCACCCAGTTCTTCACCAGTGCTCCAGTATTGCCCCAGTTCCCAGATGAGTGTGAAGTCACCACCTACCACATCTTTAATCAGCTGCCTCCGACGTCTCTTCAGCATCCTCACAGCCTGGGATACATCAACCAGCCCCTCACTTTGGATCTGCTCGCACAGGAAGCTGGCAGCACAGAAGATCCCACTCCGGCTGGCACCATCCCTGTGGAGGGCAGTGTGATTTGGTGGTGTTGATCACCAGAGGTGTCCCACCAACCACACAGACCTGGGGCTCTCGGGATGGTCCTGTACCAAGCCAGCCTCCACAGGGAAGTCTTTTGCCTTAAACACAGCTGAACATGTCCACCCTGAGCTGAGACTGGATCTGGGACCTGAGCTCACTGATGTAACTCTGAGTGAGCCATCTCTGTGCCACAGCTGCTCCTCTGACAGACATATTACTTACCAGCAAGTGACGAGGATGTGTCCATCCTGGTTCTGCCGCTGGTGAGTCTCCACTTTCCCTAGCAGGCTGATGATGGTGGTGAGGTGCGGGGGAAGACGGTGCTGCATAGGCCAGTCCTCCAGCTGCCAGAAGTGGACTTTCATTGCAGATTTCTTGGGCTAGCAAGGCAGAAATAAGTTGGGTTGGGCAGACAAGTAACCCACTGGGTTCATGAAGAGGAAGGACAGAAAGTATGAGTCTGGCCCGGAAACTTATAATAGCCATCCCCATCTATAAGCAATCATTGAGACGCACAGACTATTCAAGACTGGTGTTCTCCATGTTGGAAAGGTGTGCACATGTATCTGTGCTCTGCTTGTACCACTGCATACAGCATTACCCTCTTGGGATGAACCTTCTGTAGGGAAGGCCCTGCTCTGACCTGTGCCATTCAAGGAGCCCATCAGCTCCCTCTGACTGCTGCAGCCTCTGACATTGTCAGCTGTGACTCTGGCCCTAAACCAAAGCCTGCAGCAGCTCTCAGCTCTGTCAAAGACTGTTCTCAAAGGACTCTGTCATTGCTACCCCAAAACCCACCTGCTGCTTATTGGTGAGTGCAAGTGTCCAGACTGTGAAACCATCTCCATATTCCTCAGAGATCCACTGGATGTGAAAGTGGCCATGGATGGCTTTGCCCTGGGTGGGCCAGACCTCCACATATGTCTAGGGGTAGATAAATGCATGGTGACACACAGCAGCTCAGTGCCTCATGTGGGTACATCTGGCCCAACCCTTCAACCACAGCATGCACGTGGGTACTCTGCCTGCTCTGTTCTTTGGGGCTGACCTTCAGGACAGCAGCCAGAAAAACAGCACTGCTACAGCAATCAGTACTGGGTTAGGAGAAGCAAAACCCAAGGGATGTCCTCGTTCCTGTGGGTTCACCCCACCACTGCAATACCGTAGGACTGGGATTGCCCTGACAGTGCAGCAAAGTGAAACCCACAAGCTTGCAGCTGGCCCCCCATAGCAAGCAGGGCCTCAGTGAAAAGAGCTGTTGCATCGCAAGGGCAGAAAGCAGGCTGTTGGGAGAAGGGCAGATAGATGACCTTGTCCAGCTCCTGGAGCTGGTTGAGCACAACCACTGAGGTGCAGGTGTAGTCCCAGATCAGAGCCCAGAAGTCCACCAGGGTGCTGGAAAAGGGCAGCTGGGTGATAATCAGCCTGTCCTCCTTGCTGTAGGTCTGCAAACAGAGCAGTCGGGAGGAGGAAATTAAGAGGTGACTCAAGGCACAGGCATGGCGATGCCTGTGACAGCCACAGTTACTCCAGCAATCCACGCGTCCAAGGGCAGGGCAGAGCCCGCAACTCAGCGCAGGCAAAAAGCAGCAACCCTGAGCTGTGCGCTCTCAGGGCTTCGGCTGAACTCGGGGGCCATCTCCTGGCAGCAGGGCCCCAGGCACTGGGAACAGTCACCAGGATGGAGCACTCAGGCTGGGGTGCCTGAAGCTGGGCGGCACAGCCCAGTTCTGCGCCGAGTGCTCGAGGAGCCTCTGCTGCTCCTAGCAGCCCCAAGCCCCGTTTGGCTGCAGCCTTACACTGGCAAAAACGGCGTTGATGTAGCCCGGCGAGCCGTCAGCGTTCAGCGAGGACATCAGGATGGGCCGGAAGGAGTCCGCTGTGGAGGCAAGGGCAGAGGGAGAAGGGCTGAGCCATCCTCTGCCTGCACAGAGGGGAATGAGGGGGAAGACACTGAAGCAGCTGTGAGCCCCATTCCTGATCACTGTCTGGTGCCTGATCTGGGCTCCTCTGCAGTGACGGTGAGGGTTAGGGTTAGGGTTGAGGTTAGAGTTAAGGTTGGGGTTAGGGAAAGTGTTAGGGTTAGAATTAAGGCTGTAGTTAGAGTTAGGATGTGGAAGGTTAGGTTCAGCTGTGGAAGCACAGAAGGAGATGGGGATGAGGCGTGTTTCACATGGAAGGAATGCTTTGCCTATGTTAAGTAACAGTCTCACTTTGTATCAGGAGGTATTTAAACAGGACATAGGAAGAATTTCTGCATGGAGAGGGTGGTAAAGAATTAGAACAGGCTGCCTGGGGAAGCGGTGGAGTCCCCATCCTTGGGGGTGTTTAAGAGATGCTAGGATGCGACACAGAGGGGACATTGGTTAAGTGATGGGCCTTGATAAGTCAAGTTTATGGTTGGGCTTGGTGGTTTTGAAGACCTTTCCCAATCTGTTTGATTCTATGATAATATGCAGCACCAACCAGAAGCTGGCATTTGGTGCCAGGGGCAGAATGCTTGGTCCCGTGTTTCTGTCATGGTGCTGGGGAAGGAAGCAGCAGTGCTGAGACAGCATCCTCCTCCTTGCTGCTCTCAGGAGCTGGGTCAAGGAGCAAGGCACTGCCCAGCCCTGCAGTACCTGGCAAGATTCCTGGCTTGCGGTTCTTGGGCTGGTTGCTGGGTTTCTCTGCTTCTCTGCATGGCAGGAGCTGGAACAACTCGGAAAACTTCTGCACTGCCTGTAAGGGATGGTTGGCCTGAGCAAGCCTTTCCTGTCTGCTCCCTCTCCATCTCCAGGTAAACTACAGAGAAATACTCCCCCCACCTCTCACCCACAGCTGGGTAAGAGTTGTGGCAGGAGGCAGCAGACCTGCTGCACCAGATCCTGGCGGTACCTTGAACTCCTTCTCCAGGACATTGTTATGTCTCTGAGTCTCAGCTCCTTGCAGGCAGCTGATGTGACTGGCAACTTCCTCCACTGGCACCCCAGTGCAGCCACAGAGCAAGCCTTCTAGCAGCACTTCATACAAAAAGGCATACTGCTCCTGCATGGAGACGTGAGTTAGGGCACCATCTGTAGCGGCTCCGTGGGCAGCGCTAGGACTCCAGACGACTGTCCACAGATTGCAACACAGTAACACTGACCTGCATCAGGATTGTGACAGCTCCACCCTTCACCTCCCTGCCAGACACCCTCGGGGGCAACTGTAACCACCCAAGCAAGACTATCTTCCTGTGATCCAGTGCTCACTCTCAAACCAGAGCCCCCCTCTCAGGAAGCCCAGAACACCAGTGATCTATTCCTCCTGCGAGCAGCTGGAGAGGCCTGCCAAACTTACATCTTCCTCCATAGGGTCGCACCGTGGGAACATAGTCCCTTGTCCAGGACACATCTGCCCAGAAAGCCTGAAGGACACATGCATACTCCTTGCCTATAAGAGCAAGGACTTGCCCTTCCATGCCAGGACTGTTAGTCATTTGGATTCTGGTGCCACTTCAGAGTCTCAAAGGGCCCCTGGCTTTGGACAGCGTAATGATAACAAGACCCTGCAATCTCTGTCACCTGGCAGCTCCAGTCCTGGTGATTGGACTGTGCACATCACAGCTGATGTGGCTTGGAACACCACAGGTGGGAGGCAGATCTGCAGTCCTGCATCATGTGGGCAGCAGGGGATCCCCCTTACCTTGGTCTGCACCATACAGACCCGCTGCTCCCGCAGCTTCTGCACGCAGTGGAACACATCCACCTTTCCCTCGGCCTTTGCCATCTTCAGGAGGAAGTCCAGGGCAATGAAGGTGCCTGTCCGCCCGATCCCTGCGCTAAGGACACAGAAGAGGAGTTGGTATTGCCCCAGGCAGCCTTGCTCCAGCACATGAGCACTCCTATCCCAGTACCTGCAGTGCACCAGCACAGGGCCTGCAGGAGATTCTGACCCACTCTTGTTAACCATTTCCAGCAGGGACAGCAGCTGTGCAGGGTTCCTGGGCACCTCATGGTCTGGCCACTGCAGGTAGTGAAACTGCTCCACTACTCTTGGGAGAGCACAGCCTGCCTGTAAGGAGGGAGATGTGGCTGGAGTAGGAACCAGTCTGAGAAGTTATGTGTTTATCAACAAGTAGAGGAAAAGCATGGCAGGGATGCACCAGCACCCAGCCTTCCTGTGACACCACCAACACAATGACTGCTCCACTGTAGCTGGTCAGAGAGCAAAGGGCATCACAAGGACTTTGAGCAAATTCACCAAGCTACGTAATTTGCTTTATTCTCTGCCTCCCCATGCTAAGAACTGTGTACTCAGAGCAGTAAATACAGTCTCAGAGGAAAGAAATAAATATCACAGTGTTGAGTATCAGAAAGCCATAACTTCCCCAAATAAGGTATTTCCTAAGGCTGTTACTGCACTGATATGCATGTAGCCACTTTGGTACCAGGCCATCCTGTATTCACTTGGCTTAAGCTAATGAACTGCCATGTCCCACCATCAGGTGCTCTTGGATTCTTATCTTTCAGGTGGACTTTGTTCCTGGCAAGACAAGAACATGCATAACATCTGCAGCTGACCCCATTTTCCTCTCCTTGGTTTCTGCTTATTATCCAAAGTACAACTTCAGTAGAAGTACCCATCCTGAGAAATGTCTTCAGCTAAGCTACCATAAATCATAATCTCTCTGTTCAAGTTCAGGAGCTACAAGGCACCACAGTGCTTCCATGTGGATCTTCTGCAGGTTGACCCAGATGGCAAGTACCTGTCTCATCACCCTGAAAAGCCTGGATATAGAAAGATGCCCTTTTATATCCTTTAGCTACTTTTCTACCCTTTGTGATCACCTCTCCCAGGTCCTTGAGAGTGCAAGATCTGCCCAGGTACATCAGTACAGACTCAGTCAGGGTGATCACTGGATCTGACTGCTTGTCTTTGCCTTGCATGGAAACCCAGGGCCGATGCTCTGGAACGGTACTTAGTGACAGCAAGGCTGACCCCAGGCAGGGCTCAATGCCAGCTGATAACCCCAGAAGAACTCTGCAACCCCATCACAGCTGCATGGCAGCCTTACCTTCTGCAGGCAGAAGACACGTGCAGTAAAGCCCATAGTGGTCCTGGTGTTGTTGAGTATTACAGTGAAGTCCCCATATACTTGCTGCTGCTCAGGCCAGTACTGCTCACACTTAATCTGTCAATGGCAGCACCATCAAGTTCATTAGGGGAGCACTGCATGCCAGCAGTGGTGTGGAGTTGCTTCCTGCACTCACTGAAGGTTGTGCTGAGCAAAGCAAAGCAAGGAAACTGGGCACTGGGAGACCAGAGCTGAGCACAGGCTTGGATGCTTACCTTGTTCTGCTCCACCAAGCCTGTCAGCATAACAATGACTGAGACCTTCTCCTGCCAGACCATCTGCCAGAAATCCACCACTGTCCCAGGCAAAGGGCCTTGGAAAGGAAGAGGAGAGCCCTGTGTCACAGCCCAGACCATGGATGTGTCCTCAGGCTCCTTGGGGCAGCCCCATGTTTTCCTCTTCCCAGTGCTGATGTGACACAGCCAAGGCTTGGCAGCATATGGCTGGAGGTACCGGGCACCTCCACTTTGGCACCCACTTTAGAAAAAGTGACCAACAAGTGGGAGGGTGGGTGAGCCCAGAGTGCACCAGGGGGTCTGATGGGCCCTAGCACAGGGCAGTGATCAGTGCACCAAACCTGAAAGTGAGCTGCTGCCCACTCACCTGAAAATGAGTGCCTGCCCCACCTACATCCCCAGGATGATCATAGAATTATAGAATTATGAGGTTGGAAAAGGCCTCTAAAACAATCTGGTCCAACCCCAACCCACCCCTCCATGCCCACTAACCGTGTCCCTCAGTGCCCATCCACATGTTTCTTGCACACCTTCAGAGATGATGACTCTGTGCACCTCCCTGGGCAGCCTGTTCCAGTCACTCACCACTGATTCTGAGAAGAATTTTTCCCTAATATCCAACCTGAGCTCCCACATTTAGAGTCCGATTTACCCAAAATGATTCAGCAGCTTTCTAAGGAGCCTGAGAACCAGCTCTGCTTGCTGCACAGAGCAAACCATCCCAAAGGAACTCCAAAGGACTCAGGGCAGAGTGCGGCACCTCCTGAGCATACGAGGACCTGTGCCAACTCTGGGCATTTCCCAGGGCTGGGAGCACCCACCTTGAGCAGCAATGAAGAAGCGTGGGCTCCGGTAGCTCTGTGGGGGAGAGTTTCAAACAGCTCCAGTCACCCATGTTAAGCATTTAATAAGGCAAGAAGTAGAGGAGCCATCCTCCTTGCTACCTACATCCACGTAGCTGGCGTTGATGTAGTCATTCCCTGTGTCAGAGGGCTGCAGCACCACGCGGCAGTGATCATCTGGGAGAGAGGAGGTGGGAGTCAGTGGGCTGTCCCTTTGGGGAAGCAGTGGAATGACTGTCTAAGGAAGGAGGTGTCTTTTAGGAAAGCTCTGATTGATCTCTCCTCAGCAGCTTTCCAAGCCTCAGGACAAGTTCATGAGGAAAGAAGAGCTAACAAAACAACAGGGGACGTGGCACAGGAAGAAAATGCAGTGTGTTTTGAGAGGAGACCATTAGCGCAGTGGCCAAATGTCCACACTGCATCAGCCACAGAGAAGCTTTGAGCCCCAGGAGAGCTTTGCTTACATGGGATGATGCTCTTGTAGCGGTTCTTGCCCTCGTTACACAGCTCCTTCCCAGCGCTGCAGGAGTGGCACAGAGGGGAGCTCAGTTTCTGCACAGGAGGAAGAGGAGCTCTGCATTAGCCCAGGTTCTGTGAGGGGACTGAGGCTGAGTGCCTCGCACACCCCAGGAGGGGCTGTGGCTGGATGGATGGTGCAGCCAGATGGGAAAGAACAGCTAACACAGACCTGGTACTCGCCCAGACGCCCTGCTTCGTGCCTGTTGACTGATTCATCCTCCATCTGCTCTGCCTCTATCTCTGCCCTTTGAAGCCTCTTAAGAGCATCCAGCAGTTCCTCCACTGGGATCAGTGTGTTCAGATTGCTGGCACCTATGGGAAACATCAGGACAGGAGGTCAGCACGAGCTAATGGGACTGGGCTGGCATTTCAGTGGGCAGAACCCTACCAAACCCAGCTTCATCCCTTCCCATGCATGTCTCCCTCTCTGTGAGGTGTCTCTTTCCCCACACCAGCCAGCTCTGACCCCCTTTGTTCTTCAGTGAACCTCACAGTGCCTGGAAGCACCCTGCTCATACTTCTAACAAGCAGCCTGTTCAGACTGCTCATACCACACCTCTGCGGCGCTTTCGGAGGGGGATACTGCTGTTGATCTCAGAGGCTTTTGATCTGTTGCGCTTTTGCCTGCAAGACAGTAAGTCAGCCCAAAGATCAGCAGGAGGTGGAGAGCAGAGGGGGATGCCCACATGGCAATGTGTCCTGCTTTATTTAAGGGCCCATACCAGGCAGCCCCTGGACAGAACAAAGAGCAGGATTGGAGAGACATGTACTAACCTGATGATCAGAGGGAGCAGGAAAATCCCCAGCGCCAGGACCACAGCAGCCAACACAAGTGCCATCAGCACAGGCAGTCTGTGTAGCTGAGGAACTGGTTCCTGCCCTGCAATAAACACAGACCAGGATTGGGCTCCACACAAACCACAGGAGGAGACTCACAGTGGTGTGGGGAGAAAAGCAGCTCCCCTCATTTCCCACCACAGGCTCTGTGCTGGGAAACAACCATGCTGCTGCAGGAGCGGTGATGCTGGGTGTGATGCCTTTCAGCAAGAGCATGTCACCCTGCACAGCCAGAGCAGGGCAAGGTGTTAGTGTTTCTGGGTTTGCATGTGGACAGGGGCAGTGTTAGGACTGGATGTGAGGAGAGATGATGGCACAGAAGCTGCAGAGTGTCCAGCTGCCAGTTATGCACACATGCCCATAAGGCCAGACGCATCAAAGCCTGTGCACGAACAGAGAGGCTCAGGATCCAGAGAGCATCCAAGGAGATGGAGGTAGGAACTCAGATATAGGAAAGAAATACTCCAGGTATCTGGGAGACAGAAGTTTCCTCTGCTCTCACAAGAGCTCCTGCAATCCCAAGCTCCTCCCCTTGCAAGTGGGCTGGGAAAAAGGGGGACACAAAAAGAGCTCGGGCATGGGTGTGCAGCAGAGGAACCACTTACCCATGGAGAAGCTGTAGCACACACAGGTGAATGTCTCTGCCTGTTGAAGGACACAGGAGGGACAGCTCAGAGCAATCCCTCACCACCGCACACACAGCGGCAAGGGGCTGCCACCCAGGGCCACCAAAGGCCCCAGCCGTGGATGATGACACGGCGGTCGCCGCCCTGCCCCGTCCCCCAGAGCCCCCAGCAGGGTACCTGCGGTGAGCGCCGGGCGAGGCGCAGAAGGGCGGTGTAATCCCATCCCGGGTGCAGGGGGGCGTTGTGGAAGCCGTGCCCGCGGGTCCCGTCACCCAGCATGAAGTCCGTGGGTGCCGTGAGGTTGAGTACGGCGGCCACGTAGGGCTCGGGAGGGTGGCTGTGGTTGGACGGCTGCGGCTCCCCCGAGCAGGCGTCTTCCAGCACCGTGCTGTTGTGTGTCACAGCCACGAGCAGCTGGTGCTCACTGCAAGACAGGGCTGTGAGACGGGCGTGGGGATGGGAAATAGGGGACACAGGGAAGGGGATGAGACTGACATGGCGATGAGCTCGGGAACAGGGGCAGGGATAGGAATGAGGACTGCAATAAGGACAGAGAGGGAAGGGGATGAGGATGGGGATGGGAAAAGGGATGGGAACAAGAACGGGACAGGAGATCGGGATGTAAGAAGGGAAGGGGAAGTGGAATGGTGGTCGGGGATGAGAGCAGGAATGTGAATGGGCGATAAGGACGGGAATGGGGACGAGGTTGGAGATGGAGATAGGGATGTGAGATGGGGATGAGGATGGAGAAACTGAAGGATGTGGGGTTGGCAATAGAGGAGGGAGTGGAGAGAGGTGGGCAGCAGCGGCTTAATGGGGGCAGCCCATTACCAGGAGCAGAGCAGGCAGGGCTGTGCTCACCTCGCTGACTCAGGGGGCTGTGAGATGGGGTGCAGGGGAAGCACAGCTGTCCCCTGAGATGGAGAGGTATCGAGCACGAGGCGGGAGCAGCCGTCGGGCGGCCCTGGGGTCTCTGCAGAGGAAGGTCCCCATGCTGAGCACCAGCAGCCCGGCACGGAGGGGCAGGAGCAGCAGCTGTGTGCGCGGAGCCTCACCTGAGCCGCTGGTGTGAAACTCCCGCAGTGCTGCAGCTCCGGGACCCGCAGCTGTGAGGCCCCGCACGGCCACCACGTAGCTGGTGCCGGGGCCGTACGTGGGCAGCGGGTGCTCCGTGGTCTGGCTGCTCAGCTGCAGCCGCTGGATCTGCAGGAAGCCGCCGTCCTGCAGGGCCCTGGCCGTGATGTTCAGCTGCAGACAGGACACGGAGCTGGAGGGCAGCGGCTGCAGGAACCTGCCCACACCGCAGCCAGACAGCAGCGCGTTGCCGAGCTCCTCCTGCCCCTCTCCCTGTCCCAGCAATCACAAGTGCCCAGAGAGGAGCCAACGGGAGCCTCGGCCTGTGTGTGTGTGTGAGCTACAGCCCCAGATACCATCAGCAGCTGCAGAAAACTGACTTGCTTAGACCGTGCCTTTGCTCCCTGAGCTCTGAGCTGGATGGATTTGCTGCGTGATTTGTGAATCACACCATAAAGTGAGGTGGCTACAGGCTGGGTGCAGCACTGTCCTCCCTCAGCTCTGCTGCTCTCACTGGAACCCACAGCCTAAGGCCGCCCCACCAAAGGCATCTTTGGAGACCGAGGAAGAGCGAGGGGAAGTTCGAAATGCTCCGATTGATCACAGCCAGAAGCTCAGCTGAAATGGCTGGTTGACCGACTGCTGGTCCTCAGGGCTCTCCATGGTCTGCACGCCTGCCTGCGCAGGGCAGGGCTGCCAGCAGGGGGGGGCTGGGTGGGGGCTCACGGTACCTGGTACCCAACGATCTCCCCTCGGCAGTAGGGCAGCGCCTTCCAGCTGAGAGTCCCCGTGCTGGCATCCAGCTGCAGCTGCTGCGGCTTCTGCGGCACTGCAAGCACAGGAAGAGGGGGTCACACACACAGGGCTAGCAGGGAGGGTCTGAGCCCAAACACGATGCCCTCAGCTTCTGCTCAGGGGCGGCTGCGCAGCAAACCCAAGCACGGTGTGTGCCACAAGAGGAGTGTGGATTTCACAAGAGCGGGAGCAGCAATGGTGTGGTGAGGAGGGGGAGGGGAGGAAGGAAAGAGCTCTGCTGCAGGACTCTGCACAGCCCCTTCTGCACAGCCCCACAGGCTGCATGCAGCCCCAATGCCAGGACTGTCACAGCAGGGAGGGGATGCTCAGAGGGAGCTGCTGGGCAATGGACACACTTATCTGCCTCTCCACTGGTGAAGCAGCCCAGGAATGTCCCTTCCCTCCCGTACTATTCCATGGACACCTACCTGCTTCTTTTGTCCTAAGCACCCATGAAAACAGGACGGTGCTGGGGGGCACTGAGATGGTGACAGTGTAGTCAGTGAAGGGCTGCAGGGGAGGACAGGTGAATGTTCCCATCTTGCCATGTAGGTGCTCCACTCCAGTGACCTCCTCAGCCTCACAGGGAGGAGTGGAAGGCCCTGCCAGCCGGCATGTGCCCTGCATGTGCTGGCAGGCCTCAGGGAAGCTGCAGGTCCAGTTCAGTTTGATGCTGGTGCTGGAAACCTCCAGGGTCCCAGGGTCAACTTCTAGCACCTCTGTGAAGGAAGCATTGCAATAGGGTCATTTCCTTTCCTTCATTTCCATAATGCAATGTAATGGTGCTACTGACACATAACCATGCTCCCTACCCAGCTGGAATAAAGGGAAGCAGGAGGGTGTAACAGCTCATTCAGGTTTCTGGGTGGTGAAGCTGGAAAAGTTTTAGACCACAGCATTTTCAGAAGATAGACATGGACTTTGGGTCAGTAGTCTCTGCTGAAGGTAACTCTACCCCTTCAGGCAAACTACAGGCCCCCACCACTCAACTCATCAGAATGTGCCCACGGTCACTGCAGCTGTTGACACAACCAGTGAGCCCATCTGTGCCCATCATTCTTCACCCAATGCCTGATTACAGCTCCACCAGCTCCCACCAGGGCATCTGGCAGAGGTGGAAGGGGGTGAGTGCCAGATGTGGCTGTGGCTGCAGAGAT
Source organism: Excalfactoria chinensis (assembly GCF_039878825.1). Taxonomy (NCBI): domain Eukaryota; kingdom Metazoa; phylum Chordata; class Aves; order Galliformes; family Phasianidae; genus Excalfactoria; species Excalfactoria chinensis. The sequence goes on along the minus strand of NC_092857.1, from coordinate 8,751,273 downwards.
GGGATGGATGAGGCTGTGCCACCATTCACTGCGCTTACGTAACAGCCCCAGGGTAATATAAGGGACACTGTAAGGCATCAGGATGATGTTCTTGCACACAGTTTTGAGGTGGAAACTCAGAGAGGAAAGAGCGTGGAAAGTCTGAGGACAGGGCTGCAGAGAATGCACCTCCTGCCACTCCACTTACTAAGGCAATGCACAGTCCCCTCAATGGAGATCCAATCACCAAAGCTGCTCCAGCTCTCCCACATGTCTCTGTATGCAGATCCAGCATAACTGTAAGACCCATATCGCCCTGCACATCTGACACGGGTGTAGGATGGCTGTAAGCCCATGGAGCAGCTCAGGGTCACTTCTTCATACATCCTGTACTTCTCCAGATCTGGTGCCAGATGGAGTTCTGGATCCCACTGGGGCCTTTGGCACGTTTCTGGCAGAGGTAAAAGGGGTTTCAGTTAGGGTGGGAGGTGGTGAGGTGGGGCAGTGAGCTGCCCATGGGCACGGTAACCCAGAAACTGGAGGAAGCAGGGACACATCCCTCCAGTGCTTCCAGTGACAGCCATGTCCACCAGTAAGTGACAGGGGCAGAGCCATGCTGCTCCTCGGGCTCCTGGCATAACCCTGCTCAGCTGCTCCAGAGGGAGAGGCAACATCCATGTGTGCCTACGTAACGGGGCCAGCAGAAATGCAGGAGACCTCCATCGTGCCCCCCCTTCCCTCACTCACAAAGGTCCTCACTCACCCACACATCTCATGTATCCCGGTGCCAACTGCCATAATCCTGTGCTGTTCTTCATAAACCAGCTGCTCTGAGGAACTGGGAGGCCTTGGCGTGGGCTTGGTTTCACACAAATGATCTCCATGGCAGAAGGCCAGTACCCATCAGGGCATGTCACTGACACTGTTTTATCGAGGTTGTAGAACTTCTGGTCTGGGACAAAACTAATCCTGGGATCCCATTGTGGCTTCTGACATTTCTCTGCACCAAAAACATGGGAAGATGTTAACAGAAGACAAGCTGCTTAAGCAGGGGAGGGCAGGGATTGCATTCCCTGCCCTGGTACACAGTGGTGAGGGATGGAGTTTCTGGTCATGATGTGGATCAACCTTCCTCCACCACAGCCCTTCAGCAGCACCTCCTGATTCCTCTGCACACTCAGAACCTGAATCTACTCCTGCTCACACAGCCTGCCTTCCCCTGGGCAGGAAGGGTAATGTGGGGTCCCAGGAGAGTTCCTGGTGCCCCTTTACTCGAGCACTCCACACTGGACCAGATGCAGGCATTACTGAAGCGCCTTCCCCTGTAGACTTCTTTGGATTTCCCACTGCTGAAGAACTTCACTTTTCCTGTACCTACAAAGTGGGAGTAGGATGGCAGTGAACCCTCAGGGCAGCTCAGCATCACAAATTGGTTCTTCCTGTACTCCTCCAGGTCTCGTGCCAAATGGAGACCCAGGTCTCAGCGGGGCCTTTGGCACATTGCTGGCAGAGGTGGAAGCAGGTTCAGTTAGGGTGGGAAATGGTGAGGTGGGGCAGTGGCTGAGGATCCCAAGATGCCCATAAATGTCTTCTGGATCCCAGACACGGATGGGAAGGTGACACCTCAGCCAGGAGCAAAGATGGAAGCCCTGCCTCTTGCTCTGGAGCCACATCTTATCCCCACACACCTGCTCTGTTCTCACAGCCAGGGACACGATGAGACATCCTTTGCCCTGCACAAGCAGACACAACCCAGACCCTTTCTATGCAGACATCTCTTTGCCTTCCTTCAAACCTGCTTCCATCCCTGCAATCCCTGAGTGCCTACGGTGCTCCAGTCCTCCACAGGCTCCAGGAAATTCCTTTTGCACCCTCCTTACTCAGAGGTTGATCACAGCCTGCTGCTTTCTCCCTCCTCACCCTTCCAGTCCTGACATGCAGGTGGCAGTCTGGCATGCACCGTTCTAGCCATGGGAGCGTGAGCTCCAGCAGCAAGAATGGAACCTCTTTCCCTGCCCACCCGATTCCCTTTGTGGCAATCATGGCCACAGGTAGCACAGCCCTGGCCCTGCAGGAGGGCATTGCCCTTCCCCCTGGCATACCCACACTGGCTCCCACCCAGATACACAGCACTCCCTCCACCATCCCCCCCACCCCCCACCACTCATTTATCCTTTCCATCTCTGACAGTGCATCTCCTGAAGCTGATGGAGGAGTCCCAGGGACGCTCCCCTGCACAGACAAACAAGGGTCTGCAGAGCTGTGCACACCAGGGTGGCATCTGCAGACACAGCAATGACCAGGACAATGCCATGAGCCCCTCAGAGCTGGCCCCACACCCTGCCCCATGCTGTGTGCCTGCTGGGCAATGCTGTGAATGGCATTTCCGTGTGAAGGCAGAGAGGGGACGGGGAGAGATGTTGCTGCCTCACTTACCTTTACACTGTACGGTCCCATTAATGCGGATCCAGGTCCCAGAGTTCTTAATCCCCCACCAGAAATATTGTGCTACAGAACTTGTTCCTTGAAATTCCTCTGTACATTTGACGGTGGTGAAGGGGGACTTGAGATGTCCAGGGCAGGTCAGCTGCAGTAACTCATTCACTCCGTAACTGCTTCTGTCTGGTGTAAACTGAAGTCTGTGGTCCCACGCTGGCTTTTTGCACTCTCCTGTTGGGACAAAGTGTGGCTGTCTGTCTTGGGGACAGTCCCCTCCCTGTCCCTGCTGCCACCCCTCTGCTGACGTAGCCCAGGATACTGCTGGCCTCCCAACAGCATCAGTGCACACTGTTGCCTCACGTGCAGCTTCTTGTCCACCAGGATCCCCGAGTCCTTCTCTGCAGGGCTGCTCTCAGAGTTCTTATCCCAGTCTGGGCATACATCTGGGATTGCCCTGCCCCAAGTGCAAGACGTTGGTGTTGGCACAGGCAGGGTGAGGCATGTCTGCTGGTGCTGGCAGGTCTCTGGCTGCAGGGAGTACCTGAGCCTGGCACAAGTGCTGGTGGATAGTGGAGATTCTGGCCCTGGAGTTGTCTGGGCTCATGGGCATGGCTTTAAACTAGACTTGGAGGGGGAAGGAGGTGAGAGTGATCCTGCCCAGAACAAGGTGTGGGATGGAATAGCTAAGTTAGAGGGACAGAGTGCTAGCAGGGGCCCTAAACCCGCTGCACATCTGAAATCTTTTGATGACAAAAGTGACAGGGAGACTAAAGGTAAACACATAATAGAAATGAAGGAGTTCTCCTCTAAGGAGATGAAAAGACAAGCTACCCAGCTGAAGTGCCTCTACGCCAACACACACAGCTTAGGAAGCAAACAGGAAGCTTTTCTTAGTACACAAGAGCTCTTCATTCCCAGGTGTAGGATGTCCGGAATGAAGGAGAGACCAGTATGGCTGAGCTGGGAACTGCTGGTCTATCTGGGCAGCAAAGAAAATGCAGAAGCAGAGGGAACAGGGGCATGTAGCACAGGAGGATTCTATAGGGATGCTGCTGTGCTGTGCAGGGATGGGGTCAAGAAGGCCAAAGCCCACCTGGAACTGGACTTGTCAAGGTGTACAAGGAAGGATAAAGGAGGCTTCTATGTGTATATCAGCTGGAAAAGCAAAGTCCAGGAGTGCATAACTCCCTGGTGGACAACACAGGCAGATTGGTGATGACAGAGAAGGAGAAGGCTGGGGCACTCAACAACTTCTAGCCTCGATCTCCACTAATGACTGCTCTACACACAGCTCTTGAGCAGATGGTTCAGAAGGTGGAACCTGGGGGAATGATGTGTGCCAGGGAAGATCATGGAGCAGATCCTCCTGGATGCTAAGGCACGTGGAAGAGAGGGAGGTGAAATGGGAGAACCAGCATGGCTTCACCTAGGGCAGGTCCTGCCTGACCAACCTGATCACTTTTTATTATGGTGGAACTGCATGAGAGGAGAAGGAAAGAACCCTGGATGTAATCCGTCTGGACTTCAGGAGGGCCTTTGAGCGATAGTCCATCATCACGTCCTTCTCTCCAAATTGGATTCAGATAATCTGTATCCAAACTGGATACAGATTTGATGTGTGGATTTTGATGGTCCATGAACTGACTGCCAAAGTGAACCCAGAGAATGGAGGTCAATGGCTGGATGTCCAGATGGAGATCAGTGACGAGTGGTGTCCAAGAGGGTTCAGTACTGGGTCTGCCAACTCTTTAATATCACCGTCAGTGACTCGGACAGTGGGATGGAGTGTACCCTCAGCAGTTTGCAGATCACACCCAGCTGTGTGCTGCAGTCAACACAGCTGAGGGCCTGGCACGGATAAAGAATCAGTCTGGCAAAATGACTTCCTATGCCACAGACAGTCTGGCTCAGTTGTGAGCCCAGTCAGGCATTAGGATGATGATTCTGAACACAGTTTTGAGATGGGAAACATGGAGAGGGGAGAAGGTGGAAAGTCTGAGCACAGGGCTGCAGCAAAGACACCTCCTGACACTCCACTTACCAAGGCACTGCATAGTCTCTTCAATGGACATCCAAGCACCAGAGCCTTTCCTCCCCTCCCACACGTCTCTGTATGTAGATCCAGCAGAACTGTAATCCATATATCTCCCTGCACATCTGACGAAGGTGTAGGGTGGCTGTAAGCCCCCGGGGCAGATCAGGGTCACGTCTACATACTTCCTATACTCCTCCAGGTCTGGTACCAGCTGGAATTCTGGATCCCACTGGGGCTTTTGGCACGTTTCTGGCAGAGGTGAAAACAGTTTCAGTTAGAGTGGGAGACGGTGAGGTGGGGCAGAGCATGGTGGGTATCAACAAATACCTGCAGCCCTCTGGTCACTGAAGGGACACAGAAAATGACATGTCCATCTGCCTTGGAATACATCTTGGGCAGGGGCTCACCTTGTACGTGCCAGTGACCACACAATCACAAGCTGTCCCACTCCACCCTCGTCCCCGCCATTCTCTTAACCCTTCTCACAGTTGGGATTTTCCCAGGGCTGTCCTCTCCATTCACTCCTTGGACTGACCCCCAAGGGCACAGGACCTGGCTCCTGCTGCTGCGTGTTACCCCCATACTACGTGCTGCTCTCACTTACCTTCACACCGAATGAGCTCTTCAATGGGGATCCAGGTACCAGAGCTCTTCCTCCCCCACCATGAATATTGTGCTACAGAACGTATTCCTTGAAATTCCACTGAACATCTGACACTGGTGAAGGGGGACTTGAGAGGTCCAGGGCAGGTCAGCTGCAGTACCTCATTCACTCCATAACTGCTTCTGTCTGGTGTAAACTGGAGCCTGTAGTCCCACTCTGGCTTGTTGCACTGCCCTGTTGGGACAAAGTGTGTCTGTCTGAGGGACAGGGGCACAAGGAGGAAGACTGAGGCTCGGCCAAGGCTGACTGCGGTGTCAGCAATGGATGGCATGAGGAGATGTGGGGCCTTGGGGGCAGGAGAGGAGCACAGTGTGGATGGAAGGTGCTCAGAGAACTGTCACTGTCACCTCTTCACTGATCTTAAAAAATTCCTGATCAGGGGATTTGGGGCAAAAATCTCCAACCCAGTGCCTGCTTTAGGCTGCCTGCAGGAACACGAGGGGCTCAGGTGAGTCTCAGCACATCTGGCTGCCGCGTGTCATCAGGAGCTCAAAGAGAGGCAGGAGAGAAACACAGCTCCCAGCCTGGAAGGGACCGACAGCATCCTGTGAGCAGAAGAACCATCTTGGGAGGCTGTTGTTCACATCCTCACCGCACAGACAGCCGCCTACAGGCCCTGCACAGGGTGCAGGAAGGAGTCTGGGTCACGTTTCGGCATGGAAAATATGGTTCAGGTGTGACAAAGAGGCTGTACCCAGCATGTGATGTGTGCTGCCTGCAGAATGGTTGGTCTGTGCACTTTGCAGCGGCAGACACGCAGTGCTGTGCTGGTTTCCATGCAGTGATTAACCCCTTGTTGACTCTGCTCAGCAGACACAAATGCAGCAGGCATTTTACAGCAGTCTTGTGGAGCAGCTGGTCCTGCTGCAGGGCATTCCAGGAGCGTGGCAAAGCAGAGCTTGGCATGCCGTGGGTGTAGATGGCAGGAGGGGTCAGCAGAGAGGAGCTCTCAGTTTCTGTGGTGTCCCTGGAGTCTGTGGTCCCCCCAGGATTTACTCAAGACCCTGTTTGAAAGCCAGGTCTCCCTTACACCCACTGTAGCACCAGGCCCTGTTGCTACAGCTCTTGGCTGTCTGCCTGTAAGTCACTGCATAATGCCATGCTCTGCAGGAAAACACCCCCCGCAGGCTTGCCCACCTCTCTGTCTGAGCACGTTGTGAGGGGCTGAGGCCTTCATTCAGGTGTTAAGTAAAATCCCACAAAAGCAGTTCAGGAGGACAGACAGGAGACAACAGGACAAAGGGACAGTGCAGCTCGATGCACACAATGCACCACACGCCCTGACCACATCCTCTGCTGGCAGCTGCTGGTGGTGCCGGCAGCGCACACTGTGCCCGTGGGGCTGCCTCACCACGGCCAGCACTGGGATGCTACTTATGTCATCCTATTTCCTCCACTGTGTCCTGAGGTTGTTCCCCCCTCCTTCATTGTACTCCCCAGGGTTAGTGGGGATGTGCAGGGACCTTTTGTTTGTCTTCCCAGAGTGTCTGTCCTGCCCCACTACCCTTGGCCACCCCGCTTGAGATGGCTCCAGCAGGGCCCCATTCTAACCACCCCCCTGCTCCTGGCCCTCTGTGATGTGAGGATCCCGACCCCAGGGGGACCCGGGCACTGCTCTGGGTGTGAATGTGCACACGCAGAGGATTCAGGCAGGGCTGCTGTGTGCGGCTGCTGAGCGCTCGTGTCTCAGTTCCTCTTCTTCACAAACACAGAGGTGCAAACTCAGCAAACACCATCCTCACTGCAGGCAGCTCCCAGGACAGACATGTGACGTAGGTATGCAGAGCACGCCATGCGGTCACCATGTCCCCACTGTGTCCCACAGTTGTGTCCTGGCCTCCACCTCACCTTACAAACTAGGCAAATGAGCTGGAAAACCACGCATGGGCACAGTTAGCTTCTCCAGCCCATCAGTTTGAGCAGGGAGGTTGGGCACTGTGGGCAGGGGATGTCCACTGCCACTGGCTTTGCCCCCAGCGCTGCAGTGACTATTTTGCTGTGCTCCGCTCCCTGCAAGCACCTGGCACCCCTCCATTGCAGCTCGTGGACCTGAAAAGCTCCCTCTCCTGGGTTTCAGTGGAGGGTCCCCAGCTCACAGTTTGGGCACCCCATAGCCGGCACTAGGAGCAGTCTTTAGGGATGCAACCGTGCATTGGGGCATTTATGTGGTCCCCTAGAGACAGCAGCACACAGCTCATAGCAGCTCAACCCCAACGCATCCCAACTGATGCCCATGTGTCGCAGGCCCTGCTGCAGATAACACCTCTGGCCCTTTTGCTTGCAAAATACGCAGCAAACACAGAACAAGCGAGCAGTGAAGCCTCCCTTTGCCAGGAGAGAGCGACCATCCCTTACCTGTGTACCAGGAATATTCTCTCTTGTTGCGGTCATGCTGTTCCGGATCCAGTGCTGCCAGCAGAGTTGTGAGGACCAGGAGAAGGGCCCACTGCAGGGCCATGCTCCCTCCTCCCCACAGGCAGCACCTCTCAGTGCTCCCGTCTGACTGCACGACGTGCATGCACTGGAAGGAAACAGCTGGGCAGAGCAGTTGCTTGTGGTGCAAGAGGCTTCCTCATCATAGAAGGAAGCTCCACCAATGCCAGCACTGCTTTCCGGGCAGGCTGCATGCCCCTTTTGCAACCTCACTTCTCCCTGAGAACAGATTTTAGGCGCTGTGGTGGGAGCAGCTGCTCTCACAGAACCTGGGCTCACAGGAGGATGTGTGAGCAGCGCTGCTTCCTGGATTCCACTCTATTAGTGAAGCCTTGCAGAGACTGCATCAGGACATCCCTCCCCTCCTCAGTGTCTGTTAGCGCTGATCCCATGGGTCAGAGCACTGAGGTGCTGGAGTGTGGGCTGCAAGCAGGTGACAGCCCCAGGGACACAAAGCAGAGTGATCCAGGCTCTGAGATCGTGTCTGCTGCTTCCCAGCAGCGTGCAGTCCCCTAATGATCCCAAAGAGAGGCTGTTCTGCCTCTGGCAGCAGCGCAGCCTTTACCCCTACCTGTCTGCTGCTGTTCTGGGAATTTTCAGCACAGAGATGCAAAAGCGTCAGTCGGCAAAAGTTCCTCATTTGGGAAATCGTTGGAAAATAAGGAGGGAAATTCCACAAATCAGAGAAGTCCCCCAAGCCACATCCTCGTGCTGCTCCCAGCGTGATTCTCGCCAGCCCAGTGTTGTGCTCACAGCTCCGTCTCTCCAAAAGCCCTTCCTTACCCCATCTGAAACCTCAAGTGCTGCGGAGGAAGCGTGGCTCACGCTGTCAGGAAGCCCTCTATTTGCTCGGGGCACACAAGGCAAAGCCCGTGCTTCCAAGGCAGCGTGTGGGCTGATTTCAGCACCCAGGACACAGATGGGCCTGCCTTGTTGGGCTGGCAAATCCCCTTCCCATGCTGACAGCCACATCCTGCCATGATACCAACCCCAGGTGCCACCCCATGCATTGGAGGTTACATGGGACCGCAGATATCTCAGCACCCGCAGCCTGGTACCAGAGCCCTCCTCTGTGAGGTCAACTGAAAGAGCCCCTTCACTTGTCACTGAGGGTCTGTCTACTCTCCATTCTTCATGCTCTGGGCTCTCGGTAACGCTACAGACTTTTTTGGAGGGGTAGATTTACAGCTCTCAGAATGTCTGCTAAAGGACTGCTGGCTGCTACTGCAGGCTCCTTGCTCTAGTATCTTACTGAGCTTTTATGCCCTGTCTGCTTGATGCTATGTTGTGCCACCTGGCTGTGGCCTCAGCTCTTAGAAGAGCATTCTCTGTTTTGAACAGCCCCTGGCCCTGGCAGGCTGCCCTGCTGGCTCCCCTCTGCCTTTTGCTACCAGGAACTTGGAAAGGCTGCCCTACATTTCTGTAGGCTGCTGGACACCGTGTAACCACACTGCTTCCTTTTAGAGAGATCTTGCCAGAGTTTCCTCACTGCATGCATTTCCCCTTTCTGAAGCTGAGCAAGAAGACACTGGACTTTTCAAACACTGAGATGATGCAGCGTCAGGGGCACAGACCTGACTGCTGGGCAGCTCTCAGTGGAGAGCAGAACCCAGCCCAGCACAGAGCTCAGCTCCTGATCTCCTTGCAGGATTCCTTGCAGGGTGCTCTCAGGGAGTCCCAGCTCTCACGGACATGTCCCCTGTGTGGAGACTTTGGGATGCTCACAGCTGCTGCTCTGCAGTGTGTGTGTCCCCTCAAGCACGGTTGAAAGGTGTAGCGGTGCTGGACTGTGGCAGCCTCCCATGGGCCATGCTACCACAGAAGAAACCTCCTGGGCCTCGTCATACTAACGGGGGAACTGAGGCAGTCAGTGAAGGGCCCAGTGAAGAACAGCCACGTGGCAGCTGTGTGCTTAGCACTGGGGTTGCCCTCCCTGCCCTGTGAGCGTTCCAGCCCACAAGGTGTTGGGATCAGGTACCTCCTCCCTTCACAGGATCCTGCAGCCAGCCCTGGGAGCTGCTGCATTGCTCCCAGCAGCAGGGACACAGCTGTGGCCACAGCCTCTGCCCCACAGATGAGCTGCATCCCCATGACCCCAGACCATGACTCCTTCCCTGGATAATCACTGGCATTGGAGGACATGGCAGCTCTGGGGTCAGTGTCCTTGTGCACAGCTCCCTGTCCAGGCTGACTCACCGGCAGGAGGCATTCTCAGCCCATCCACCCCTGCCCATTTCCACAGGGCTTTGCTGCTGGTTTCCTTCCTGCACGAACCCCAGACCTCATGGTGTTGGGCTGGGAAGGAGCTTCAGTTCTCAGGATGCTGTGCATGGGGGATCCATCATAAACCTGCCCAGCCATGGCCTTACAAGTGAACAGCCCAGTGCAGGGCAGCATGGCCATAGAGACACCCCAATCCCCAGCACTACAGCATGCTGCTCGCTGGCCCCTACCTGCATGAGGAGGGCTGCCATCTGCCCTCTCTTTGCCCTTACAGCTATGATGCTCCCTGCTCACACTGCAGGCTGAGCACAAGGAAGCTATATAAGGAACAAAAGTCCCAGCTCTTGCACAGTCCCATGGCTGAAGCTCCCACCAACCACAGTTGAATCACTTGTGCTGCCAGGATAAGGAACCCCCTGAGCTGGGGAGGCATCCAGCTGCATTGCCACCCTTGGTATATAGGTAGGAGGAGGAAGGCACACCAGCCTTGGACAGTGACCTGTCTCCTAGGGGATCAATCTTACTCTCAAGGTCAGGTGTCTGGCTGTGGCTGGAGACAGCACAAAGTATAGGTATCCCTCATTCCCTTCTTGAAGACAGGGCGAAATAACAAGGCTGCAAAACAAGGGAGCTCAATCAGCACCTTTTAATTAATATGCATCATAAATAAAGAAATAAATAAAGGCGAGACACCTTGTTCTAACAGGGAAATACAAATTAAATATGGTGCAACGTCCGCTAAGCGATGTACAAGCAGGAGGTAACCTTGCAAGACCAGGGCCCCTCGCCACAGGGAAGCCAGCCCAGGCAAGACACCATGAGCAGCATCTGCCTGGCCAAGGCACCGAATACTGGCACGGACTTTCGCTAACACTGTCACCCACCCAGTGGCAGGTGAGGATCCCCACACCACCCCAAGAGCATGGCAAGGCAGGGACTGACTGACATTGCCTCTGCTGAGGAGCCCTGGACTCCCAGCAGCCCCTTGTGTTCGCGCACAACACTTATCCCCCAAACTCACATCACGGGGAGCATTTCCTATCCCCATCTCCCCCGCTGTTCCTGCTGGGAGTGTGGCCCCCAAACCCCAAAAGCATCCCATCCCTAGCCCTGTCAGGGACCCTGCCCTCACCCCCCTTCCCTCCCCTCCCACCTTCCCTCCACTGAGCGCCCCGGGGCATCCAAGGCGACCCGCTCAGCACGGAGGGCACATCCCCACATCACCTATCTTTGCACAGGGTGGCACTACCTCACCTGGACCTACATCACACCGAACATCCGCGTGCCTTCCTCACAACCCCACACACCCTCGCTCTGCACACACACACACACACACACACACCCCTTCCCTCCCGAGGCCGAGGCCGGGCAGCATTGGCAGTGCACGGTGCTCCCACCCCAGTAACATCAGGGTGCTGGAGGCTGCACGGTCACCCTCGGGAGGGGCCATTCTCCTGCACCCTGCAGCGTGAAACTGAGCCAGTGCTGCTCTGGCAGGGATTGCTTCGATTCCTGCTACATACAAACCCATCACCTACGGGTGCTGGAGATGGCGTGGGGTGGAGGGGGCTCTAACGGTCCCTGGTGTGGCTGCATGCACGGCAATGCCTGGCAATACGAGGTACAGCTTGCAGAAGGCTCCATGGGCCAGTTTGGCCTTTGGCAGCTGCACAAGGAGGAGCAAGAAGGAACCACCTACGGTTACTGTATTCTGTAATGGCAAGAAAGGTAAGAAACTAGCAAGAAGCTGTGTTTGCTTCTCTGGGCATCCCTAGAGGAGCCTCAGCAGCCCACGGTACTGTGCTTGGCCTCAGCCACGTCAATAGTCCTCGTCCTCCGGGTGGGTCACGTACATGATGGGCACGAGTCCCTTCTCGGAGCCGAGACTGCACTGCAGCCAGTCACCATCCACCTTGGAGACGACCTGCAGGATATCCCCTTTTTTGAAGCTCAGCTGTCCTTCCTCGGTGGCAATGTGATGGCAAAGAGCTTTCACCTCACTGTGGGCAAGAGGAAGGGAGAAAGGGTGAGATCCTCACAGCATGCTCACCCCACTGGAGTCCAGGGACCGCAGTGGGGTCGGAAACACCCCCCGCCTCCCTCCCCTCTGCCACAGCAGGCAGAGCTGTGACAGCTTCATCCCATTGCGCCCCCAGACACACGCCACCACTCACCAGGGAGGGTTGGCACACAGTCCCCGGGCTGGCTGAGGTGCAGGTGACACTTCAGGAGGCTCTGGTTGAGGAGGTTCTGGCTCAGGGGCTGCTTCTCGCCACATGCTTGCTCCAACCTGGGCCACCAGCTGGAACACAGACTTGTCCAGGCTCAGCCAGCCGGAGGGCAACCTGCAGGGATGAGACAGAAGCAGGCTGTGGTGAGGAGGAAAGTGTCTCATGGCAATGTCACGCCTTAGGGATGCGGATCACACACAACATACACTGCAGTCCCCAGGCTTTTTCCTTTCCAGGAGACCCAGCAACCTCCAGACATACCAGGCATTACAGACCTCTCTATTCACATACTACCTTTGATGTGTCACCACGGCGTAGCCTAGCAGCAGGCCATTTGGCTGACTCCCAACCACACTGCTGCAGTTCCAGCTTAACCAGCCCTCCCAGTACCAAGCCACCTGTATTCCTACCTGTTAGGTTGCCTGGGCTCTTTCTGCACCTTCCTGGACCCAAACAAGTGTCCCCACTTGATGGGCTGGCTGCCCTCTGACGCACTGGCATTGCTCTCTTCTTGGGGGGCTGCTGCTGCTGCTCCCGCTTTTAGCTGAGTCCCCATCTCTTTCTCCTTGCTGCGCTTCAGCTCTGTAACCACCGAGTCTGGGGGGCTGCCCATCCAGAAGGGCCAGCCCCGTTCCTTGACCTCTTCACTGCCTGACACATGCTGGTGCTTCTCCAGGGGGTCTTCCACAGCTTCAGGACTTGGCCTGCTGGCAGCCTTGGGCTTCTCCTCCAAGCTGCCCTCAGCAATGTGGCATGCTTCTGCTCCCTCCACTACCCCTTCACGTGGGGGTGGTGTCTCGTGGGACTCAGCCGAACTGGGCATGCCATTCAAAGCCTTCTTCTTTTCATAACGAATAAACTTTGAGCCTTCAGTTGAGCCTTCAATATAAATCTGTGAGCTCTGCATGAGCTGGTACCACCAGCCTGCCTGCTTGTCCTTCTTCCCCTCCCACATGCTCTCTCGCACCTTCCTCCGTTCTTCCTCTCTGTCTCCATCTCCGCAGGAGGCCCCCACTCCCTTGACCCTCTCACTTGCAGCTTGCTCAGGGCTGCGGCCTGGAGATACGCCACCATCTCTGCCCCCCACTTTGCCCGCTTCGGGGGCAGTGCTGCAGCCGTCGGGATCCTCGCTGCTGCCCCGTGTCCTCATCAGCTGCAGGGTGGAGTGTGCAGAAAGCAGCAGGTCCTGCTTCACACGCAGCAGCTCCTTTTGCTGCTGCTGCTCTTTGCCCATCTGCATCAGGTGGTGCTCAAAAAGGAGGTCCAGGTTGAAGGGCAGCAGTGAGAGAGGCTGCAGCAGGAGCAGAAGCTCCTCAAAGAGAGGCTGGCACACGCTATGAGACAGGCATAAGAAGCCCACTGGTTGGTAGTGTGCCAGGATGATATCTGTGGGGCAAGAGACACTGATTAGATAAGAGGCCCTTGAGACTTTGCCAAGCCACCTAGAAGTTACTGGGCAAAGGAGCTGAGCACTGGTTCCTGATTACAACCATCTCAGTGCCCCCCAGCATCATCCTGTTTTCATGGGTGCTTATGACAAAAGAAGCAGGTAGGTGTCCATGGAATAGTACGGGAGGGAAGGGACATTCCTGGGCTGCTTCACCAGTGGAGAGGCAGATAAGTGTGCCCATTACCCAGCAGCTCCCTCTGAGCATCCCCTCCCTGCTGTGATGGTCCTGGCATTGGGGCTGCATGCAGCCTGTGGGGCACTGCAGAAGGGGCTGTGCAGAGTCCTGCAGCAGAGCTCTTTCCTTCCTCCCCTTCCCCCTCCTCACCACACCATTGCTGCTCCCGCTGTTGTGAAATCCACACTCCTCTTGTGGCACACACCGTGCTCGGGTTTGCTGCGCAGCCGCCCCTGAGCAGAAGCTGAGGGCATCGTGTTTGTGCTCAGACCCTCCCTGCTAGCCCTGTGTGTGACCCCCTCTTCCTGTGCTTGCAGTGCTGCAGAAGCCGCAACAGCTGCAGCTGGATGCCAGCACGAGGACTCTCAGCTGGAAGGTGCCCCAATGCCAGGCATCTCTCCACTAGTAAGAAGGGAGTTTACATGTTTTATGTCTTCTGATTAACACTGAACTTCATTAGGAGGATACATGGAAGTTTTACTGGGGTTAATGGATTGAGATTTAGGAAAAGGAGAATTTATAATGTCCCTTTTCCATTGTTTCAGTTCTTTCTCAAGCTGGCAGAACTTTTTCTTTTCAGCATCAGCACTAATCACAGAGCTTGGTTGAGGTGGGCTGTCCAGGGGCTGATCCGGGCCAATGCCCTCCACCCTGTCAACTGGCCAGAATGGTAAGGGGAGAGGAGGGGAGAGGTGTTCTGTTTCCATAGAAGAAAGTGACTGAGTTTAATCCCAGAGTACAGGGAGTAAACAGCTTCAAGGATCCCATCTGGGGTTTCTCTGCTCTTCCCTGTCTACAGAATTCTGTCTAGCCATGATTGACTGCTGTATTCCCTACATCCAACAAGCAGCATACGTGGAGTCGTCCTTCAAACAAAACAAAACACAATAATAACTAGTTTTACTTATTTCCCATTTCTCTCAGCAACCGGTGGTTGTGCTACTGCAGGAACTGCTCTTCTGCAGCGTCGCACACATCAGTTCTCAGTTCAGAGAATGAGGTGTACCATCAAGCAACCCTTCTGCAAGACACTCACATACAACATAAGAGTCCCAGACCTTGACCTCCAAGGCAGTACTTAATCACACGATTACACTTCCACAGCTATGTTACACTTCCATACCTATGTTATGCTTCCATACAATTTCTGTTACCAACCCATTTTGGGTGTGTTCTGTACCTTTATGATGATAAGAGGCCTTACCTAATGCCTGTGCCTATTTTACCTAGGTCAGAATGCCCCAGTCTCAACTTTACTCTGTTCAGCAGTGAAAGGCAACTTATCCTGTTACATACAGAAATACTGGCAATTTCCACTACAAAAACACAATCTATCTCTCACGCTTCCAGGTCAGGATATAATAAGTCTCTATTGGTTGTCTGGACAGAACAGTCAGAGTGGCGAGGGCGAGGGAGTGGAAAGAGGATGGGAACACAGGAGCTCCTGATCTTCTCTTTTCTCTAATGGAGTCACTCTCCCTCTGGGAGCTGAGCTAACTGGGTAAGGTGGTGGACCAAGAACACTCCTTGCTCCATCACAGCCCTCTTATCTCAGTAGCTAATGGTCTTCCCTGTGCTACAGAGGTGACATGGATGTGTGCACCAAGCTTTGTCCTGTGAGGTTCTGTTGAGCAGCAGGCTTGTGTAGTGTGAGGTGTGAGTATGGAGTTTATGGCCCACTCTAAGGAGAAGGTGGATAAATCCTCACCACAGCCTGAGATCCCAGGTGGGCCCTGGTGGTTTCTGGAGGAAGAGGAGTGCTGCAGCTGCTGAAGGGCATGACAGTAGCTGTGAGTTTCCAGCAGTGCTCAGCTTGAACTGGAGGGCAGGGTGGTTTGTTCACATGAGGACACATGATGTTCCTTGCTGAGGGGAGGAGGCAACTGGGAATGGGGATGAGGGGGGTGTAGGATGTGCTGTGTGTTGAGAGTGTCCACTTAATGGCCATGGACTGCGTGAGACCTTGAGTGACTGCTTGCAGCTCCCCACTCCTTCCTCCTGAGTCCTGCCAGCTGCCCTAGACAACTACACCCTGGGTTGCATCAAGTGTGACCAGCAGCACAAGGGAGGTGATTCTGCCCTGTACTCCACTCCTGTGAGATCACACCTGTGCTGTTTGGTGGCATTCCCACGAGGGAAGGAGGAACAACACCCCATCATGGTGCAGGGGGCACAGGGCTTCTTGGGGTGCTTCCTCAGAACTGGGATTGCACAAGCCTCAACCCGCTATGAAGAGAAGGACAGACAAAGCTTTCACACACGTAGCAGGGAGGAACCATAACCACATGGATGCAGTAAGGAGCAGGCAACCCTCTGAAAACCAAAACAGTTTATTGGCTCTTCAGACACAGCAGCACAGCTGTGAGGGCAGTGCACGTGGGCTGAACTCCAGCTGAGTTCTGGGGCTCAATGGGTACAAGTGCAGAAGGTGGAGAGGGGCTGGGAAGCCCTGCGTCAAGACAGGGCAGTGCCAGGTGCTGTAGGACACTTAACCAGCACAAACAGCTCATCGCAGGGCTTGGGCTGCTCCTGCTCTGTAGCCCAGCATGCAGGAACTTACTGAAAACATGGGTGGGAGCAATAACACAGCACAAGATACACACAGTTCTGCTTCCAGCTGTGCAGGACCAAGACTCAAGAAGAGGCAATGGGAAGCGCTATCACCACTGATCCAGGTATCTTGATCCCCATCTTCTCCACTTCCACACTGCTCGGTCAGTCTCCTGAGGACTCCAGGATGGGCAGATGTGAGGATGCTGGCTCTCTGTCCTGACCACCTGTACCTGCAGACACCAACAGCACCCCGCTAGGGGCTGCTGCAAGCCCTGGGCAGTGCAGGGAGCTCTGGCAGCTCTGGCACAATCTGGGGCACCAGGCAATCCCTGCCCCTGTTGTCTCAGGGAACACAGGCACAGCATCCCACCTCCTACCTGCCTCTTCTTCTGACAGAGATTTCCCCTTGATCATACTGTAAATGTCTGAGTTTTCATACGGCTGCAGCTCTGCAGGGACAGAAAGAGCACAAGGGTATGTGGAAGGAGCGGGGCAGACTCAAACAGCAGCTCGGGCACTGACCTTCTCTCCCCCCACCCCAGCCCCGTAGCTGACCCTGTGCTGGAGCCCTACCTATGTAATGGTCCTCCTCGGCTTTGATGGGCACCGCCTTCCTTCTCCTGGGAAGACAAAGTGATGGTCTGAATTTGGGAGCAGGCTGACATGGCCCAGGGCCCTGATGAACCCGGTGGCAGTGGCAGAAGAGCTCTGCACACTCTGAGCCCAGGTCTCTCCACCACTGCCAGCACCCCAAGGCACAGCAGTGCTGGCAGCAGTGACCACAGGGGATGGGGTCTCCCAGCACACACAGTCCCTGCCCCAGCCCCAAGGATGATGCTCCGTTAGCAGCCCTACAGCTGAGCCACAGTGGCATCATCCAGCCAGCAGCATCCCTGTTGCTTGAAAAGGGTGGGAGCAGAGCAGGAAGCCCACTGTCACCAGCCAGCCCAGTAGCACAGCGTGGTCTAAGGCAGCACAGCAGCTCCAAGTCCCAAGACCACTCGCCTGGACAGCACGAACCACATGATGACCGCAGAGAGAGTGACCATCACTGAGAGCACAACCACCACTGTGACCGCTGTCCGTGGCCAGGAGCCCAGATACTGCCCTGAAACTAACACACAGCCAGCAGTGGGTGTCACAGCCTGGGGTCAGTGCCCAGGCCTTGGCATCAAGTGCGTGCATGCATGCAGGTGTGTGTGCGTCCAGGATCCGCAGCTCTGCAAGGACAGGCAGCAAGTCACAACCATGTGCTTCATGTCTTCAGCTCTAATGGGCAGAGAAGCGGCAGGGAGGCTTTGGGTTATGGGTAAGAGTCCCATTCCCATAAACTGCACAATGCAGTCTAGCAAAAGAGTTTAAAGCCCCAAGGGCTGCAGCCACGCTCCTGCTCAACATGAGCCAGCAGCATGTGCTTGCCATCTAGAAAGCCAACCATATCCTGGGTTGCATCAAAAGAAGTGTGACCAGAAGGTCAAGGGTCATGATTCTGCCCCTTTACTCTGC
Source organism: Excalfactoria chinensis (assembly GCF_039878825.1). Lineage (NCBI taxonomy): Eukaryota > Metazoa > Chordata > Aves > Galliformes > Phasianidae > Excalfactoria > Excalfactoria chinensis. The sequence goes on along the minus strand of NC_092857.1, from coordinate 8,733,585 downwards.
TCCCATGAGGCCATAGCTGAAGCACTGCAACCAGTTCTGGAGTGCCCAGCACAAGAAGGAGCAGGTCCAGTGGAGAGCCACGAAGATGATCAGATGGCTGGAGCACTGCCGCTACCAGACAGGCTGAGAGAGCTGGGACTGCACAGGCTGGAGAATGCACCTCCTGCCACTCCACTTACCAAGGCACTGCACAGTCCCCTCAATGGAGATCCAAGCACCAAAGCTGTTCCTCCCCTCCCACACGTCTCTGTATGCAGATCCAGCAGAACTGTAAGACCCATCTCCCCCTGCACATCTGACGTGGGTGTAGGATGGCTGTGAGCCCTTGGAGCAGTTCAGGGTCACTTCTTCATACATCCTGTACTTCTCCAGATCTGGTGCCAGATGGAGTTCTGGATCCCACTGAGGACTTTGGCACGTTTCTGGCAGAGGTGAAAGGGGTTTCAGTACGGGTGGGAGGTGGTGAGGTGGGGCAGTGAGCTGCCCATGGGCACGGTAACCCAGAAACTGGAGGAAGCAGGGACACATCCCTCCAGTGCTTCCAGTGACAGCCATGTCCACCAGCAAGTGACAGGGGCAGAGCCATGCTGCTCCTCGGGCTCCTGGCATAACCCTGCTCAGCTGCTCCAGAGGGAGAGGCAACATCCACGTGTGCCTACGTAACGGGGCCAGCAGAAATGCAGGAGACCTCCATCGTGCCCACCCTTCCCTCACTCACAAAGGTCCTCACTCACCCACACATCTCACGTATCCCGGTGCCAACTGCCATAATCCTGTGCTGTTCTTCATCAACCAGCTGCTCTGAGGAACTGGGAGGCCTTGGTGTGGGCTTGGTTTCGCACAAATGATCTCCATGGCAGAAGGCCAGTACCCATCAGGGCATGTCACTGACACTGTGTTATCGAGGTTGTAGAACTTCTGGTCTGGGACAAAACTAATCCTGGGATCCCATTGTGGCTTCTGACATTTCTCTGCACCAAAAACACGGGAAGATGTTAACAGAAGACAAGCTGCTTAAGCAGGGGAGGGCAGGGATTGCGTTCTCTGCCCTGGTACACAGAGGTGAGGGACGGAGTTTCTCGTCATGATGTAGATCAACCTTCCTACACCACAGCCCTTCAGCAGCACCTCCCGATTCCTCTGCACACTCAGAACCTGAATCTACTCCTGCTCACACAGCCTGCCTTCCCCTGGGCAGGAAGGGTAATGTGGGGTCCCAGGAGAGTTCCTGGTGCCCCTTTACTCGGGCACTCCACACTGGACCAGATGCAGGCATTACTGAAGCGCCTTCCCCTGTAGACTTCTTTGGATTTCTCATTGCTGAAGAACTTCACTTTTCCTGTACCTACAAAGTGGGAGTAGGATGGCAGTGAACCCTCAGGGCAGCTCAGCATCACAAATTGGTTCTTCCTGTACTCCTCCAGGTCTCGTGCCAAATGGAGACCCAGGTCTCAGCGGGGCCTTTGGCACATCGCTGGCAGAGGTGGAAGCAGGTTCAGTTAGGGTGGGAAATGGTGAGGTGGGGCAGTGGCTGAGGATCCCAAGCTGCCCATAAATGTCTTCTGGATCCCAGACACGGATGGGAAGGTGACACCTCAGCCAGGAGCAAAGATGGAAGCCCTGCCTCTTGTTCTGGAGCCACATCTTATCCCCACACACCTGCTCTGTTCTCACAGCCAGGGACACGATGAGACATCCTTTGCCCTGCACAAGCAGACACAACCCGGACCCTTTCTATGCCTTCCTTCAAACCTGCTTCCATCCCTACAATCCCTGAGTGCCTACGGTGCTCCAGTCCTCCACAGGCTCCAGGAAATTCCTTTTGCACCCTCCTTACTCAGAGGTTGATCACAGCCTGCTGCTTTCTCCCTCCTCACCCTTCCAGTCCTTACATGCAGGTGGCAGGCTGGCATGCACCTCTCTAGCCATGGGAGTGTGAGCTCCAGCAGCAAGAATGGAACCTCTTTCCCTGCCCACCCGCTTCCCTCTGTGGCAATCATGGCCACAGGTAGCACAGCCCTGGCCCTGCAGGAGGGCATTGCACTTCCCCCTGGCATATCCACACTGGCTCCCACCCAGATACACAGCACTCCCTCCACCATCCTCCCCACCCCCCACCACTCATTTATCCTTTCCATCTCTGACAGTGCATCTCCTGAAGCTGATGGAGGAGTCCCAGGGACGCTCCCCTGCACAGGCAAACAAGGGTCTGCAGAGCTGTGCACACCAGGGTGGCATCTGCAGACACAGCAATGACCAGGACAACACCATGAGCCCCTCAGAGCTGGCCCCACACCCTGCCCCATGCTGTGTGTCTGCTGGGCAATGCTGTGAATGGCATTTCCGTGTGAAGGCAGAGAGGGGACGGGGAGAGATGTTGCTGCCTCACTTACCTTTACACTGTACGGTCCCATTAATGCGGATCCAGGTCCCAGAGTTCTTAATCCCCCACCAGAAATATTGTGCTACAGAACTTGTTCCTTGAAATTCCTCTGTACATTTGACGGTGGTGAAGGGGGACTTGAGATGTCCAGGGCAGGTCAGCTGCAGTAACTCATTCACTCCATAACTGCTTCTGTCTGGTGTAAACTGAAGTCTGTGGTCCCACGCTGGCTTTTTGCACTCTCCTGTTGGGACAAAGTGTGGCTGTCTGTCTTGGGGACAGTCCCCTCCCTGTCCCTGCTGCCACCCCTCTGCTGACGTAGCCCAGGATACTGCTGGCCTCCCAACAGCATCAGTGCACACTGTTGCCTCATGTGCAGCTTCTTGTCCACCAGGATCCCCGAGTCCTTCTCTGCGGGGCTGCTCTCAGAGTTCTTATCCCAGTCTGGGCATACATCTGGGATTGCCCTGCCCCAAGTGCAAGATGTTGGTGTTGGCACAGGCAGGGTGAGGCATGTCTGCTGGTGCTGGCAGGTCTCTGGCTGCAGGGAGTACCTGAGCCTGGCACAAGTGCTGGTGGATAGTGGAGATTCTGGCCCTGGAGTTGTCTGGGCTCATGGGCATGGCTTTAAACTAGACTTGGAGGGGGAAGGAGGTGAGAGTGATCCTGCCCAGAACAAGGCGTGGGACAGAATAACTAAGTTAGAGGGACAGAGTGCTAGCAGGGGCCCTAAACACGCTGCACATCTGAAATCTTTTGATGACAAAAGTGACACGGAGACTAAAGGTAAACACATAATAGAAATTAAGGAGTTCTCCTCTAAGGAGATGAAAAGACAAGCTACCCAGCTGAAGTGCCTCTCTTTAATATCACCGTCAGTGACTCGGACAGTGGGATGGAGTGTACCCTCAGCAGTTTGCAGATCACACCCAGCTGTGTGCTGCAGTCAATACAGCTGAGGGCCTGGCACGGATAAAGAATCAGTCTGGCAAAATGACTTCCTATGCCACAGACAGTCTGGCTCAGTTGTGAGCCCAGTCAGGCATTAGGATGATGATTCTGAACACAGTTTTGAGATGGGAAACACGGAGAGGGGAGAGGGTGGAAAGTGTGAGCACAGGGCTGTAGCAAAGACACCTCCTGACACTCCCACTTACCAAGGCACTGCATAGTCTCTTCAATGGACATCCAAGCATCAGAGCCTTTCCTCCCCTCCCACACGTCTCTGTATGCAGATCCAGCAGAACTGTAATCCGTATGTATCCCTGCACATCTGACGAAGGTGTAGGGTGGCTGTAAGCCCAAGGGGCAGATCAGGGTCACGTCTACATACTTCCTATACTCCTCCAGGTCTGGTACCAGCTGGAATTCTGGATCCCACTGGGGCTTTTGGCACGTTTCTGGCAGAGGTGAAAACAGTTTCAGTTAGAGTGGGAGACAGTGAGGTGGGGCAGAGCATGGTGGGTGTCAACAAATACCTGCAGCCCTCTGGTCACTGAAGGGACACAGAAAATGACATGTCCATCTGCCTTGGAATACGTCTTGGGCACGGGCTCACCTTGTACGTGCCAGTGACCACACAATCACAAGCTGTCCCACTCCACCCTCGTCCCCGCCATTCTCTTAACCCTCCTCACAGTTGGGATTTTCCCAGGGCTTTTCTCTCCATTCACTCCTTGGACTGACCCCCAAGGGCACAGGACCTGGCTCCTGCTGCTGCATGTTACCACCATACTACGTGCTGCTCTCACTTACCTTCACACCAAACGAGCTCTTCAATGGGGATCCAGGTACCAGAGCTCTTCCTCCCCCACCATGAATATTGTGCTACAGAACTTGTTCCTTGAAATTCCACTGAACATCTGACACTGGTGAAGGGGGACTTGAGAGGTCCAGGGCAGGTCAGCTGCAGTACCTCATTCACTCCATAACTGCTTCTGTCTGGTGTAAACTGGAGTCTGTGGTCCCACTCTGGCTTGTTGCACTGCCCTGTTGGGACAAAGTGTGTCTGTCTGAGGGACAGGGGCACAAGGAGGAAGACTGAGGCTCGGCCAAGGCTGACTGCGGTGTCAGCAATGGATGGCATGAGGAGATGTGGGGCCTTGGGGGCAGGAGAGGAGCACAGTGTGGATGGAAGGTGCTCAGAGAACTGTCACTGTCACCTCTTCACTGATCTTAAAAAATTCCTGATCAGGGGATTTGGGGCAAAAATCTCCAACCCAGTGGCTGCTTTGGGCTGCCTGCAGGAACACGAGGGGCTCAGGTGAGTCTCAGCACATCTGGCTGCCGCGTGTCATCAGGAGCTCAAAGAGAGGCAGGAGAGAAACACAGCTCCCAGCCTGGAAGGGACCGACAGCATCCTGTGAGCAGAAGAACCATCTTGGGAGGCTGTTGTTCACATCCTCACCGCACAGACAGCCGCCTACAGGCCCTGCACAGGGTGCAGGAAGGAGTCTGGGTCACGTTTCGGCATGGAAAATATGGTTCAGGTGTGACAAAGAGGCTGTACCCAGCGTGTGATGTGTGCTGCCTGCAGAATGGTTGGTCTGTGCACTTTGCAGCGGCAGACACGCAGTGCTGTGCTGGTTTCCATGCAGTGATTAACCCCTTGTTGACTCTGCTCAGCAGACACAAATGCAGCAGGCATTTTACAGCAGTCTTGTGGAGCAGCTGGTCCTGCTGCAGGGCATTCCAGGAGCGTGGCAAAGCAGAGCTTGGCATGCCGTGGGTGTAGATGGCAGGAGGGGTCAGCAGAGAGGAGCTCTCAGTTTCTGTGGTGTCCCTGGAGTCTGTGGTCCCCCCAGGATTTACTCAAGGCCCTGTTTGAAAGCCAGGTCTCCCTTACACCTACTGTAGCACCAGGCCCTGTTGCTACAGCTCTTGGCTGTCTGCCTGTAAGCCACTGCATAATGCCATGCTCTGCAGGAAAACACCCCCCGCAGGCTTGCCCACCTCTCTGTCTGAGCACGTTGTGAGGGGCTGAAGCCTTCATTCAGATGTTGAGTAAAATCCCACAAAAGCAGTTCAGGAGGACAGACAGGAGACAACAGGACAAAGGGACAGTGCAGCTCGGTGCACACAATGCACCACACGCCCTGACCACATCCTCTGCTGGCAGCTGCTGGTGGTGCCGGCAGCGCACACTGTGCCCGTGGGGCTGCCTCACCAAGGCCAGCACTGGGATGCTACTTATGTCATCCTGTTTCCTCCACTGTGTCCTGAGGTTGTTCCCCCCTCCTTCATTGTACTCCCCAGGGTTAGTGGGGATGTGCAGGGACATTTTGTTCCCTATCTCTTCCCAGAGTGTCTGTCCTGCCCCACTACCCTTGGCCACCCCGCTTGAGATGGCTCCAGCAGGGCCCCGTTCTAACCACCCCCCTGCTCCTGGCCCTCTGTGATGTGAGTATCCCGACCCCAGGGGGACCCGGGCACTGCTCTGGGTGTGAATGTGCACACGCAGAGGATTCAGGCAGGGCTGCTGTGTGCGGCTGCTGAGCGCTCGTGTCTCAGTTCCTCTTCTTCACAAACACAGAGGTGCAAACTCAGCAAACACCATCCTCACTGCAGGCAGCTCCCAGGACAGACATGTGACGTAGGTATGCAAAGCACGCCATGCGGTCACCATGTCCCCACTGTGTCCCACAGTTGTGTCCTGGCCTCCACCTCACCTTACAAACTAGGCAAATGAGCTGGAAAACCATGCATGGGCACAGTTAGCCTCTCCAGCCCATCAGTTTGAGCAGGGAGGTTGGGCACTGTGGGCAGGGGATGTCCACTGCCACTGGCTTTGCCCCCAGCGCTGCAGTGACTATTGTGCTGTGCTCCGCTCCCTGCAAGAACCTGGCACCCCTCCATTGCAGCTCCTGGACCTGAAAAGCTCCCTCTCCTGGGTTTCAGTGGAGGGTCCCCAGCTCACAGTTTGGGCACCCCATAGCCGGCACTAGGAGCAGTCTTTAGGGATGCAACCGTGCATTGGGGCATTTATGTGGTCCCCTAGAGACAGCAGCACACAGCTCATAGCAGCTCAACCCCAGCGCATCCCAACTGATGCCCATGTGTCGCAGGCCCTGCTGCAGATAACACCTCTGGCCCTTTTGCTTGCAAAATAAGCAGCAAACACAGAACAAGCGAGCAGTGAAGCCTCCCTTTGCCAGGAGAGAGCGACCATCCCTTACCTGTGTACCAGGAATATCCTCTCTTGTTGCGGTCATGCTGTTCCGGATCCAGTGCTGCCAGCAGAGTTGTGAGGACCAGGAGAAGGGCCCACTGCAGGGCCATGCTCCCTCCTCCCCACAGGCAGCACCTCTCAGTGCTCCCGTCTGACTGCACGACGTGCATGCACTGGAAGGAAACAGCTGGGCAGAGCAGTTGCTTGTGGTGCAAGAGGCTTCCTCATCATAGAAGGAAGCTCCACCAATGCCAGCACTGCTTTCCGGGCAGGCTGCATGCCCCTTTTGCAACCTCACTTCTCCCTGAGAACAGATTTTAGGCGCTGTGCTGGGAGCAGCTGCTCTCACAGAACCTGGGCTCACAGGAGGATGTGTGAGCAGCGCTGGTTCCTGGATTCCACTCTAGCAGTGAAGCCTTGCAGAGACTGTATCAGGACAGCCCTCCCCTCCTCAGTGTCTGTTAGCGCTGATCCCATGGGTCAGAGCACTGAGGTGCTTTCTAGCTGCTGGAGTGTGGGCTGCAAGCAGGTGACAGCACCAGGGACACAAAGCAGAGTGATCCAGGCTCTGAGATCGTGTCTGCTGCTTCCCAGCAGCGTGCAGTCCCCTAATGATCCCAAAGAGAGGCTGTTCTGCCTCTGGCAGCAGCGCAGCCTTTACCCCTACCTGTCTGCTGCTGTTCTGGGAATTTTCAGCACAGAGATGCAAAAGCGTCAGTCGGCAAAAGTTCCTCATTTGGGAAATCATTGGAAAATAAGGAGGGAAATTCCACAAATCAGAGAAGTCCCCCAAGCCACATCCTCGTGCTGCTCCCAGCGTGATTCTCGCCAGCCCAGTGTTGTGCTCACAGCTCGGTCTCTCCAAAAGCCCTTCCTTACCCCATCTGAAACCTCAAGTGCTGCGGAGGAAGCGTGGCTCACGCTGTCAGGAAGCCCTCTATTTGCTCGGGGCACACAAGGCAAAGCCCGTGCTGCCAAGGCAGCGTGTGGGCTGATTTCAGCACCCAGGACACAGATGGGCCTGCCTTGTTGGGCTGGCAAATCCCCTTCCCATGCTGACAACCACATCCTGCCATGATACCAACCCCAGGTGCCACCCCATGCATTGGAGGTTACATGGGACCGCAGATATCTCAGCACCCGCAGCCTGGTACCAGAGCCCTCCTCTGTGAGGTCAACTGAAAGAGCCCCTTCACTTGTCACTGAGGGTCTGTCTACTCTCCATTCTTCATGCTCTGGGCTCTCGGTAACGCTACAGACTTTTTTGGAGGGGTAGATTTACAGCTCTCAGAGTGTCTGCTAAAGGACTGCTGGCTGCTACTGCAGGCTCCTTGCTCTAGTATCTTACTGAGCTTTTATGCCCTGTCTGCTTGATGCTATGTTGTGCCACCTGGCTGTGACCTCAGCCCTTAGAAGAGCATTCTCTGTTTTGAACAGCCCCTGGCCCTGGCAGGCTGCCCTGCTGGCTCCCCTCTGCCTTTTGCTACCAGGAACTTGGAAAGGCTGCCCTACATTTCTGTAGGCTGCTGGACACCGTGTAACCACACTGCTTCCTTTTAGAGAGATCTTGCCAGAGTTTCCTCACTGCATGCATTTCCCCTTTCTGAAGCTGAGCAAGAAGCCACTGGACTTTTCAAACACTGAGATGATGCAGCGTCAGGGGCACAGACCTCACTGCTGGGCAGCTCTCAGTGGAGAGCAGAACCCAGCCCAGCACAGAGCTCAGCTCCTGATCTCCTTGCAGGATTCCTTGCAGGGTGCTCTCAGGGAGTCCCAGCCCTCACGGACGTGTCCCCTGTGTGGAGACTTTGGGATGCCCACAGCTGCTGCTCTGCAGTGTGTGTGTCCCCTCGAGCACGGTTGAAAGGTGTAGCAGTGCTGGACTGTGGCAGCCTCCCATGGGCCATGCTACCACAGAAGAAACCTCCTGGGCCTCGTCATACTAACGGGGGAACTGAGGCAGTCAGTGAAGGGCCCAGTGAAGAACAGCCACGTGGCAGCTGTGTGCTTAGCACTGGGGTTGCCCTCCCTGCCCTGTGAGCGTTCCAGCCCACAAGGTGCTGGGATCAGGTACCTCCTCCTTTCACAGGATCCTGCAGCCAGCCCTGGGAGCTGCTGCATTGCTCCCAGCAGCAGGGACACAGCTGTGGCCACAGCCTCTGCCCCACAGATGAGCTGCATCCCGATGACCCCAGACTATGACTCCTTCCCTGGATAATCACTGGCATTGGAGGACATGGCAGCTCTGGGGTCAGTGTCCTTGTGCACAGCTCCCTGTCCAGGCTGACCCACCGGCAGGAGGCATTCTCAGCCCATCCACCCCTGCCCATTCCCACAGGGCTTTGCTGCTGGTTTCCTTCCTGCACGTACCCCAGACCTCATGGTGTTGGGCTGGGAAGGAGCTTCAGTTCTCAGGATGCTGTGCATGGGGGATCCATCATAAACCTGCCCAGCCATGGCCTTACAAGTGAACAGCCCAGCGCAGGGCAGCATGGCCATAGAGACACCCCAATCCCCAGCACTACAGCATGCTGCTCGCTGGCCCCAACCTGCATGAGGAGGGATGCCATCTGCCCTCTCTTTGCCCTTACAGCTATGATGCTCCCTGCTCACACTGCAGGCTGATCACAAGGAAGCTATATAAGGAACAAAAGTCCCAGCTCTTGCACAGCCCCATGGCTGAAGCTCCCACCAACCACAGTTGAATCACTTGTGCTGCCAGGATAAGGAACCCCCTGAGCTGGGGAGGCATCCAGCTGCATTGCCACCCTTGGTATACAGGTAGGAGGAGGAAGGCACACCAGCCATGGACAGTGACCTGTCTCCTAGGGGAACAGTCCTTCTTACTCTCAAGGTCAGGTGTCTGGCTGTGGCTGGAGACAGCACAAAGTATAGGTATCTCTCATTCCCTTCTTGAAGACAGGGCAAAATAACAAGGCTGCAAAACAAGGGAGCTCAATCAGCACCTTTTAATTAATATGCATCATAAATAAAGAAATAAATAAAGGCGAGACACCTTGTTCTAACAGGGAAATACAAATTAAATATGGTGCAACGTCCGCTAAGCGATGTACAAGCAGGAGGTAACCTTGCAAGACCAGGGCCCCTCGCCACAGGGAAGCCAGCCCAGGCAAGACACCATGAGCAGCATCTGCCTGGCCAAGGCACCAAATACTGGCACGGACTTTCGCTAACACTGTCACCCACCCAGTGGCAGGTGAGGATCCCCACACCACCCCAAGAGCATGGCAAGGCAGGGACTGACTGACATTGCCTCTGCTGAGGAGCCCTGGACTCCCAGCAGCCCCTTGTGTTCGCGCACAACACTTATCCCCCAAACTCACATCACGGGGAGCATTTCCTATCCCCATCTCCCCCGCTGTTCCTGCTGGGAGTGTGGCCCCCAAACCCCAAAAGCATCCCATCCCTAGCCCTGTCAGGGACCCTGCCCTCACCCCCCTTCCCTCCCCTCCCACCTTCCCTCCACTGAGCGCCCCGGGGCATCCAAGGCGACCCGCTCAGCACGGAGGGCACATCCCCACATCACCTATCTTTGCACAGGGTGGCACTACCTCACCTGGACCTACATCACACCGAACATCCGCGTGCCTTCCTCACAACCCCACACACCCTCGCTCTGCACACACACACACACACACACACCCCTTCCCTCCCGAGGCCGAGGCCGGGCAGCATTGGCAGTGCACGGTGCTCCCACCCCAGTAACATCAGGGTGCTGGAGGCTGCACGGCCACCCTCGGGAGGGGCCATTCTCCTGCACCCTGCAGCGTGAAACTGAGCCAGTGCTGCTCTGGCAGGGATTGCTTCGATTCCTGCTACATACAAACCCATCACCTACGGGTGCTGGAGATGGCGTGGGGTGGAGGGGGCTCTAACGGTCCCTGGTGTGGCTGCATGCACGGCAATGCCTGGCAATACGAGGTACAGCTTGCAGAAGGCTCCATGGGCCAGTTTGGCCTTTGGCAGCTGCACAAGGAGGAGCAAGAAGGAACCACCTACGGTTACTGTATTCTGTAATGGCAAGAAAGGTAAGAAACTAGCAAGAAGCTGTGTTTGCTTCTCTGGGCATCCCTAGAGGAGCCTCAGCAGCCCACGGTACTGTGCTTGGCCTCAGCCACGTCAATAGTCCTCGTCCTCCGGGTGGGTCACGTACATGATGGGCACGAGTCCCTTCTCGGAGCCGAGACTGCACTGCAGCCAGTCACCATCCACCTTGGAGACGACCTGCAGGATATCCCCTTTTTTGAAGCTCAGCTGTCCTTCCTCGGTGGCAATGTGATGGCAAAGAGCTTTCACCTCACTGTGGGCAAGAGGAAGGGAGAAAGGGTGAGATCCTCACAGCATGCTCACCCCACTGGAGTCCAGGGACCGCAGTGGGGTCGGAAACACCCCCCGCCTCCCTCCCCTCTGCCACAGCAGGCAGAGCTGTGACAGCTTCATCCCATTGCGCCCCCAGACACACGCCACCACTCACCAGGGAGGGTTGGCACACAGTCCCCGGGCTGGCTGAGGTGCAGGTGACACTTCAGGAGGCTCTGGTTGAGGAGGTTCTGGCTCAGGGGCTGCTTCTCGCCACATGCTTGCTCCAACCTGGGCCACCAGCTGGAACACAGACTTGTCCAGGCTCAGCCAGCCGGAGGGCAACCTGCAGGGATGAGACAGAAGCAGGCTGTGGTGAGGAGGAAAGTGTCTCATGGTAATGTCACGCCTTAGGGATGCGGATCACACACAACATACACTGCAGTCCCCAGGCTTTTTCCTTTCCAGGAGACCCAGCAACCTCCAGACATACCAGGCGTTACAGACCTCTCTATTCACATACTACCTTTGATGTGTCACCACGGCGTAGCCTAGCAGCAGGCCATTTGGCTGACTCCCAACCACACTGCTGCAGTTCCAGCTTAACCAGCCCCCCCAGTACCAAGCCACCTGTATTCCTACCTGTTAGGTTGCCTGGGCTCTTTCTGCACCTTCCTGGACCCAAACAAGTGTCCCCACTTGATGGGCTGGCTGCCCTCTGACGCACTGGCATTGCTCTCTTCTTGGGGGGCTGCTGCTGCTGCTCCCGCTTTTAGCTGAGTCCCCATCTCTTTCTCCTTGCTGCGCTTCAGCTCTGTAACCACCGAGTCTGGGGGGCTGCCCATCCAGAAGGGCCAGCCCCGTTCCTTGACCTCTTCACTGCCTGACACATGCTGGTGCTTCTCCAGGGGGTCTTCCACAGCTTCAGGACTTGGCCTGCTGGCAGCCTTGGGCTTCTCCTCCAAGCTGCCCTCAGCAATGTGGCATGCTTCTGCTCCCTCCACTACCCCTTCACGTGGGGGTGGTGTCTCGTGGGACTCAGCCGAACTGGGCATGCCATTCAAAGCCTTCTTCTTTTCATAACGAATAAACTTTGAGCCTTCAGTTGAGCCTTCAATATAAATCTGTGAGCTCTGCATGAGCTGGTACCACCAGCCTGCCTGCTTGTCCTTCTTCCCCTCCCACATGCTCTCTCGCACCTTCCTCCGTTCTTCCTCTCTGTCTCCATCTCCGCAGGAGGCCCCCACTCCCTTGACCCTCTCACTTGCAGCTTGCTCAGGGCTGCGGCCTGGAGATACGCCACCATCTCTGCCCCCCACTTTGCCCGCTTCGGGGGCAGTGCTGCAGCCGTCGGGATCCTCGCTGCTGCCCCGTGTCCTCATCAGCTGCAGGGTGGAGTGTGCAGAAAGCAACAGGTCCTGCTTCACACGCAGCAGCTCCTTTTGCTGCTGCTGCTCTTTGCCCATCTGCATCAGGTGGTGCTCAAAAAGGAGGTCCAGGTTGAAGGGCAGCAGTGAGAGAGGCTGCAGCAGGAGCAGAAGCTCCTCAAAGAGAGGCTGGCACACGCTATGAGACAGGCATAAGAAGCCCACTGGTTGGTAGTGTGCCAGGATGATATCTGTGGGGCAAGAGACACTGATTAGATAAGAGGCCCTTGAGACTTTGCCAAGCCACCTAGAAGCTACTGGGCAAAGGAGCTGAGCACTGGTTTCTGATCACAACTGTGCCTGCAGCATAAGGCTCAATACTGGGTCAGGGAGCACTGGGCAAACTGGTTAAGATCCTGCTTCCTGCAGCCAGTACCTGCCTGCCAGGTGAGCCACTGGAACAACCATGCTGTCAGAGTAGGGTGCAAACAAAAAGCACCGAGTTGGCACACTAAGATTCTCTTGTCCCACCTCCTGGATATGAAAGAGAAACTGCAGATGTGGTCCAGTACCAACAGGGAGAGATGCACTGGGGACAGAACGCAGCCTTTCCAGGGATCTATAAAGGCTCAGCTGTGGATCTTAACAGAAAATGGACTGGTATTTGTATCTGCAGCAATCATCCTACACTTCTTTTGGCTGCTTCCACACTGCTCTGCCATTAGCTTTACTATCAGCCATCATTCCTAGAGACAGTTTGGCACCTGATTTGTGTATATTTGCTTGCAGTGAGACAACAAATGTGCACTGCAGACAGGACTTGCAGCTTATCTGCACACCCTGTGCCTAGCCTTAAGCAACCTGGCAGCCCTACCTCACATTTCAGCTCTTACTGTGGCTCAAACCAGACTAACCCAGAAGATTTGCAAGGGTAGTATTCTGATCCAGAAAACCAGAGCATTTTCTCTTGTTACACTGCTCAGTACAAAAAGTACCGATGCAAAGAGAAGCGCTGACTGCACACACAAACCTGAACAGTGTCTGCTGTCAGCTCCCAAAACTGCCAGAAAATGCTGGGCTGGAGTTAATGCCTGGGCTGAGCATGCACTGAGCCAGCAGCACCCTCAGGGAATTCAGCATGTCAAGGGTTTGACATGCCTCACTGTGCACTTAGCACTTAGTTATGCTTCTAGGCATCAGGCGGTCGGGTTATCTACACACTTCAGAAACACTTCTGGTTGGAAAACAAAAACAAAAACAAACAAAAAAAACCCAGAAAACAAAACAAAAATACCTCCCTGACAACAAATACATGAAGGAAAAACTGTTTTTTGTTTAACAGAAGGGTTTCCTTTCTATTTCCCATGCTTGAAGGGTTTCAGGTTGCATCTTCAGCCCTGCAAAGCTCTCAGGCACTGGGCAAAGGATACAGACACTTGGTAGGGCTAGACTGATCTCTTAAGATTACACTGAGCAATCTGTATTGTAGGTGATAGCCCTGTGTACCAACTGCATCAGGGAAGGAGGACACAGCTACCACATTCTCCACAGCTCAGGTGGAGGAATCTGCATGGAGCTTTGACTTCCACTTCCCTCCCTTTATCTAGGCAGCCTTCCAGCAACATCTACACCTGGACTGCATACAGTATAATCCTTCAGCTCAGAGCAGGAGGGACCAGCATGGGCTGAGAGACCAGCAGGAGACCAACATAACACAGAGCTTATATCTCTGCTGCATGATGCGCAGAATTTGGTCCTTCCTGCAGCGCACAGACTCTTACCTTCATGGTTGTAGAGGTGGTTGAACCAGAACTCCAATGACCGGATACTGTAGGAAGAGCACACAGTCAGGGAAGGATCAAAAAAGCAAAAATCAACTCAGCCCCTTCATCCTCACTGTTCTAGAGGTGTGGCTGGAAAAAAGCATTTACACAGCATAGCCCTGGGAACAATAAGACCTACAGAAATGGGACTCACTTCCATCAGCACGCACTGACCACTCAGCCTGTCAAGGATCCACCTGCGCACACTGTGCAACCGTAACACCTAACAGCCAGGCTTCCAGCACGTTTCCACACCACTTTGCTCCTGTGCCTTGGCAGAGTTAAGTTTTACAAGAAGTGCTCGCACAGAAGAGACAAACCAACTACAAATATGAGATCATCCCATCAAGCTTGGACCAAAATACGCTGGTGACCTGTGCCAAGAAAGCAGGATGAGCCTGGGTGGGGTAAGCAGGGCAAAGCTTCCTCCTAAGGGGTCTGCCAACATTTGGAGATGTTAGGGACTCTTGCCAGTGTCAAAGGTCTTTCTTCTCACTGCAGATGAGCGAGGAAATATTATCCTGACAGGGCTTACCATGTCACAGGCACAGAGATGGAGTTCCACTGACCTTTTCCATTTAGAACTGAGTGTTATGTGTACGCTCCTCATCCAGCCCAGAAGGATCAGACTTGAATCCCATATCAGTGCTTTCAGAGAGTCATGCAGTGGGATTCATTCCAACCCCAGGAAGCAGTGACATAGGGATTTTCAGGATCAATTTATGCATATGTTATGTTTACCTTTATGTGAAGCCTGACAGACAGACTCTTTGCACCTAACCTTTTGGGGCCAGAACAAGCTGACAACGTTTTACTCAGTGGGCTACAGCCAGCCCATCTCAGCCTTGGCCTAATTAGGGTAAGTTTTAATCTCTTTGGAGTTCCCTTTGGAGTTCACAGCTTCTAACTTCTTTCATCTACAGCTTGGAGAGCTGCTTCCCAGGTTCCCTTAATCTTTTCATTGGGAACTCTGCCTGCTTGCAGCCAAGGAGAAGCACCAGCTGCCAGCCCCTCTCAGTGCCATGCAGTCAGCCCAGGAGTCTGCTTACTTGAGGAGGCCGAAGATGAATGCATTGAACCTCATGGTGTGGTTGGTGAGCTCCGTGTACTGGCTGATCTTGCTATAGAGGCTGTGCAGCAACTTGGTGGAGGGGCCTATGGTAAAAAAATGAAACATTAGGATTTGTTGTGGTCAACAAAGCCAAAAGAGCATCACGAGGTGCAGCATTCATGCAAAGACTGACAGCCCTCCACCAGTCACCAGGATAAGTTCATTCCATTCCAACATCCCAGCTCTACACAGGAGATGGATCTTTCTAAGGCCTTCACTCCAAAACTTTGGGAGAGTTTGAATGGATGGAAGCGCTCCAGGAACATCTCCCACATTTCAGCTATAATCATGGCCCGTATATCAGAATCAACAGGCAAAAAGAAAACTGTGGAGGTGGGGCATGGATGATAACTTGGAGATCTGCTACAAACAGGGCAGGATGCTTCCCAGCCCTGCAGGTAAGCCCTTCATGATACGGAAATCAGTGTGGACCTGCCATCTCTAACTTCAGAAAGGAGTCTTCCTACATGGCAGCCACTGCCAAAATCCAGGGTGCAGACTGATACTAGCAGAGGGCGGGGGTGTCATGGGTATAGTTGAGGGCAAATGTGTGCAAATTTGCTTACACGCTGGATAGCTCTGCCTTACACCTGTAGCTGTGCAAGGCTAAAGACAAAGTTTTAGAAACAACCTGGAAACTCAAAGACTGGAAAAGAAATTCTTTTTTTTTTGTCCTTTTTTTTTTTTTTTTTTTTTTACCTAGTTGGGTGGATGCTTCCACCACGCTCCAGGGGATGTTCCTCCT
Organism: Excalfactoria chinensis; assembly: GCF_039878825.1. Lineage (NCBI taxonomy): Eukaryota > Metazoa > Chordata > Aves > Galliformes > Phasianidae > Excalfactoria > Excalfactoria chinensis. The sequence goes on along the minus strand of NC_092857.1, from coordinate 8,717,668 downwards.
CTGGCCAATGATCATATCCAGGACGTAGGCCTTGAGCCCATCACTCAGGATGTCCCGGACAGCTGGGCACAGGTATTTCAGTATAAGATGCCCCACGTTGGGGCTCACAGAACTGTTCCCAAGTTTAGCCTAAGGGAGAAGAGACAACAAGGAGAGGGCTGGTAATTGCTCTGCATGCTAAAACATATGCAAACAGTCCACACCCACCTGCCTATTACAGACACCCAGGAGGCAATGACATCCAGGCCATGAAGAAGTTCAGCAGCTCCTTGAACAGGAGCTTTCCCTTCAACCCTGCGGTCTCAGACACCAATTCTGGGTTGTTCTCTGGAAAGTCTACCCCAGGCTGGGATGAGGCAACAGCTTGGGAAAAGAATATCTCAGCTTGGAAAGAGGATGTTCCAGCTAGAAGGGATGCGCAGTTCTCCCTATGGGTATAACAAGGCTACAGCTGGAGGAAGGAAAGAGATGGGGATTTTTCTGCTGCCACGGAAGATTTTCATGTTGCTATTTTAGAAGTAGGAAGTAGCAAACTTCCAGTACCAAAGGGTTAAGGAACACTTAACAGTGACAAGCTGAGCTATAATTCCCGAGGATTACTATAAATAAACAGAGTAAGGGCAAAAGAGCTGGACAGAGCCCAAGATGAGGTGAAGAAGCATCTACGAGCCCAGCCTCAGCAGAGTGGGGATATATCCTGCTGCATGCAATCCTTTAGCTGCCAAAGGTCAAGCCGAAGACGTCAGCCCTGGACCTTGCACATATTGGTGGTCCCAGGCAGTTGTGTTCAGGGCACAGATTTTACCAGCTGAGCTGGAATTACACTGTCCAGTTGGCATGGGTCTATAAAGGTCCTGAACTCAGATTGAACTTCTTCGTCAGAAATAATCCTGCCAGATCCACTGAGCATCAGAGCATCACGGATGCGTGCTGCCTTTTGACAGGTGAATGCTCAGCCCTTAGCACACTGGATGGATAAGGAAAACCCAGATCAAAACCATGGTGTTGTCCAGCAGGTAAAGTAATGTGTGAGTATTGCCATTATTCCCCAAACCAATGCAGCGAGCGCAGGAAAAACACCGTGAAGTTTTCAAAATCTGGATATCTAAGCAGCTCCAGTTACACTGCACAGCAATCTGTGCACCAGCAACATTGTCATTAGGGGCAAATTACCCTGGGCTCTGTGATAAGACTGAATGAATTTGGAACCTGTTCTAGTGAGGTTTCTCCTTAGGGATGGCACTCCAGGGCAGTTGTCATCTCCAAACAGTCACACTGCTGCCCCAGAGTCCCTGCAACTGAAGAAGACTGTTCAGCTTTGAGAGGAGGCAGCACAAACAATGCTGAGTATCACAGGATAGAAAACATTCTTTGGGACAAACAAGCAACTTTGTTCTGCCCATGTTAGTCCACAAATGGGAGGTGAGGGAGACATAAGCAAAGGCAGTCGGTCCCGTGGGCAACCTAGATACACTCTGATGCGGGGTAATGGCCGTAGGGAAAGATCATCTGCCCTAGATGGGCAATGACTAATACATTTTTTTATTATTATGAAGCCCTGTCATACATCAAGGGACTGCAGACACTGTGTTATGCTGTGCTACATATGTCAGGACAGAATCAGAGGACGGATGGAGTAAGGAGACATAACTCTCTACTGTGCAAGAAAAAAGAGCTGGGGTACTGCATCATACTGTAAGTCCAGATAGCTTGGTATTCTCTCTCCTTTAGGACCAAAAGTAAGCACAGAAATGTCCTGATTTCAGCTGTGACGGAGGTTTTTTGTTTTTTTTTTTCCCAGAGTGTCTGGTATGATGCTGTATTTCAGCCTTGTTATCAGTGTTGATAACACATTGATGTTTTAGTTGCTGCTGAGCAGTGCTGCACAGAGCTAAGGACATTTCAACTTCTTGTGCAGTCCTGCCAGTGAAGGGGCTGAAAAGGGAGCTGTGAGGGGACAGAACCAGGACAGCTGACCTGAACTGCCTGAAGGGATACTTCATACTACAGGACATCAAGCCAATAAAATTTAAAACTAAAGGGGATTGACAGCTGCTGCTCAGGAACCAGCTGAGCACTGGTCAGGAGGAGATGAGCAGTTGCACTGTGCATCACCTGCTTTGTAAATGTATACATAACTTCAATTAATATTATTTTCCGTTTCTCTTCCTTTTCTGCCTTAGTAAAGAGCAGTGGTTATATTTTATCTCAACCTACCAGTTCTACTTTGTGAGTTTTTTCATTTTTTCCCCCCAGTTCTCTCCAATCCCAGTGAGAAAGGGGAGTGAGTGAACAGCTGTGTGGTACTTAGCTGCCTGCTGGTTTGAACCACAAGAAACGCTCTCAGAAGAGTAATGCTAATGCTCTCCTTGCCTACAGCTAATTTCAACTCAGGAACTACCTAAGGCAGACATGATTCTTATGTGTTTAGTAGACATCAGCAAATTTCCCTTCCCTTTGTTTTTCCAGTCTTCCCTTAAACCCACGCAGCATTAGCATCCTCAACATCATGGAGCAAAAACTGTCACACATTTACTGTCTGCTCTATGATGCACCATCAACTGTTTTTATTTTGCTAGTAGCTTTATCTGATGTCACTTAATTTTTGAACTGGAAGAGAATGGAGAAACAGTCTTTTTCCATCCTCTCCCTATCACTTACGATGGTAAAACGGCCATAAGAAAAACAAAACTTACTTTCACCCCTGGATCCCTGCTGGTTCCAAAGTGAGCCACAATCAGATCAACAGCAGTGTTGATTGCCTTCACCAGACCTAGAGGGAAATACAGAGTTAGAGCTGCCTGAGGGGCTTCTAGGACAGACCCAGACTAAACACTTGACAAAGAAATCAAACATGAGATATGTCATTTCCAGACCATGTCAGTACAGGTCCCTCCAATGCCAAAAGCATGCAAAACCCCTCCCGAATCCTCAGCAAATCTATCTGTGCTGGTTCCAACTCTCACTATCAGCCTGATAGTTCAACAGTCTTCAGGCTGAAGGACAGGACACCCTGTCAATACTCCCACAACAGATGGAAACATCACCTCCATACACCACCTCTTGAGGGACCAGAGATGGGCTCTGAGGCAAAGACAGGGCAGAAATAACATATTTAGCAGCTATGTGAGGCAGTAGTGGATAATCTGACATCTGCATCAGCATGATGCAAGAACAGTAGTGGAATAGAGAGAAGCTGCCATGTAACTACCACCAACACATAACTGGTAAAGGCATAGGAACCTTTCTGCACATTCCTCATTCTGACAAGACACAGAGGCAGCTGTCAGCAGTCATCGCAGTCACATCTTGGCCTGCTTTGAAATCTTTTCGACCATTCTGTTATATAAATG